>NW_023270305.1:10222126-10341248 GCF_011800145.1 Mirounga leonina | reverse complement strand
ATCTATCTATCTATCTATCTATCTATCTATCTATCTATCTATCTATCATCTATCATCTATCTATATGTATGTATCTCCATTTCCCTCTCTGTACCTCTCATTATTTTTCCTCTCTCTTTCTCTTCATCTCCTTCTTATTTATTTATTTTTTATAAAGGAATACATGGAATGGGAACCCAAACTAGGAGGAGGAACCCAAACTCTTTCCTCTCTGCCTCATTTCTCGGTAGGTAGAAAGAAGTGGACTTTGGACTTTTCTCAAAAACTTCTACTTTTACCCTTAGAGGGGAAGAGGCCTTGGGTTTAGGAAATAAGAGTACTGTCATATTTTAGTGTGAGCCATTGTCTGTGAATGCCCTTAACCATCACCTTCTTGGCATTATACTTCCCAAGAAGCTTCCCTTCAGGCCATGGAGAGGTGCATTTAGGTATGAACAGTGACTGAGGTTCAGGAATCTCAAGAGATTTGGATGTGATTTAGTGTCCAGGATTTTCAGTTGCCAAATTGCTGGAGTCAGAAGGCCTGGGCTTGGGAACTGTTTTACTTAGTCTCCTGTCCTGATCTGTATTCTTCTGTAACATGGGCATGATATCTCCTCTGCCTGCTTCACTGATGTGTTCTGAGGATCAGATTAAATAGGGCAGAAAAAATATTAATTATAAAAGAAAAAAAAAGATGATGGAATTTTATTATGCTTGATAAAACAACAAAAGAAGTCATTAAGAGAGAAAAAGCAACCCTCATTGGGGAAAGTTACTGACTATACACCTATCCAACAAAGACTCCTCTCTAGAATATATAGAGTACTCTTAAAAATCAATAAGAAAAAGGAAAAACAATGCAGTAGAAAAATAGGCAAAAATGTGAGCATAACTCCTCAAAGGAGGATGTCCAAATGACCAGTAAAAAAATGAAAAGGTGCTTAACTTTATTAATTATTTGGCATGTCACAATGTCCAAATGGTAAATAAATGTATGAAAATGTGATCAGTTGGGGGTCATTTAATCAAAATGTGATACCACTACACTCTCATCAAAATTGCTAAAACAACAATAATAGTAATAATAATGCCATAAAAACTGCATGTTGAGTATATAGGGCCACTGGGATACTCATCATACAATGATGGTAATGATGTTACATTTCTACAACCATTTAAAAATACTGTTTGTTAGTATCTACTACAATTGAACATCTGTACACTTTAGGACTCAACACTTCCACTTCTGAAATTTTCCTATAGAAATTCACATATATATTCACCAAAATACATGTACAAAAATGTTTGCAGCAGAACTATTCATAATACTGTAAATAAGTAATTACCCAAATGTCCACCAACAGAGGAATATATAAATTGTGGTAATTTAAAAAATGGGATGCTACACAGTAATGACACTGAATGAATTACAACTCCATGCAACTGTATGGGTGACTCTCAAATGTAATGTTGACTGAAAGAAGGAAGATACAAAATAATTATTATCATGTGATTTCTTTTATATAAAATTCCAGAGCAGGCAAATTAATTGTTGGTAATAGAAGACAGGATAATTTTCTATTACCTCCTTGGGTGGAGGTAGTGACTGTTGAGGGTCCAAGAGGGAGACTTCTATTGTACTAATATTCTTTTTCTTGAGTTGCATAGCTGGTTACAAAGGGGTATTGAATTCTGAAAATTCAACTGGCTGAGTACTTACGATGTAAGCACTATTCTGTATGTCTATTACACCTCAATACAAAGGTTAAAAATATTATCCCGTAAGTTGTCTTGAGATTCAGGAATGATGGAAAATTTTTCCAGTAGAAATGCATTGTATTTGTCAGAAATTCTATGCATAGGAAAGAGAAATTATGACCTGTTTCTAGTCAAGGAGCAAGTTCAGACTAAGAAAAAATTGATGTAGATTTGAATTCAATGGAGAAGAACCAAGGAATTAAAGAAAGGAGAATATTTATGGTATAATCCTGGATTTATGTGTAAACAAGACTGACTGGAAATTGGAGAAAAAGTAGCTGGCATGAAGTTCTGGTAGAACTCCAATTTAAAGAGTTTGTTCTGAATGCTGAGATTTTGAAAGAGTTTGATCTCTTACCACAGAATTAAAAAACAGGTAGAATGACAGAAGGACCAGATGTGGGGTCTGAAGTCCAACATGGAATGAAGGGGAGAGGTGAGATGGAAGAAGGGACAGTTAGGTACAATGAATGAAGTTCTTGGTCATGAAGTTACTGAGGCCTATAAATTCTTTCTTATTTAACCAGACTATCATGTGTTATGACAGAAACTAAAGTCAACATCTGTTCTAAGGGTTCTCACAGAACTGGAACTTCATTATGAGTTTATGTATTTGTCCACATATACTAAATATATTTACAGTGAGGAATCTCAACTATCCTCACATTAATATGTGGGAAAACTATAATTTTTGGTTTTAAAGCATCGTTAAAAAACCTGGCGGTCTTCTCTTCCTTCTCAGCCAAAATGGAGTAGTAGATTGCACTCCATTTATGAACCGGCAGTACGTTAACTTGCAGCGTGGGTAGGATTACCATAAATTAAGGCAAAACTACAACGCTAAGCAAAAGAACAGAATGTGTTTGGCAAAGGGCTATCCTTGACTTTGTAATCATTTGTTTTAGTTCTAATCTGCACACTTCAGTAATCTGCCAGCCAAAGAAGCTTGTGAATTAGCAAGGTTTAGCTGTTTATAAAACACATGCATAGATATATGCGGGGACTGTGTTTGCATACAGGGTGTGTGCTTCTGTGTGCAGATGCAACTGTGTGGGAATGGGCAAAACCCTGGATGTCTTGGGGGGAATGTGAATGTGTGGGTCTGTGTATCTGTGTGTTGAGTGGGTACGTATGTCAGTGTGTGAGGAGGAGTTGGAGTTGTTATGCACACAGTTTGCTGGCAAGAATATTCTCATAAAGGACTGACACAGCCAGAGGTTTGTGCAATTGCTGCCTAGTCTATTCAACCACAATCAGTATAATCATGGAGCAGATGGGAATCTTCAAGATATTCTGTAGAAGAGGTCACAGCGAGAAGAGATGGTGTGCTCAGAGTCACATGAATAATAGAGAACAACTCCTGAAAATAACTACAAAATGAAGGAATTTTTAAGTCCATTGAGTAAGACTGGCTCTAAGAGTTGTAATCAGAATCAGAAGTCAACAGTTGGAAGGCAGGCGCTTCCCATTCAGGGTACTCTCAGTGTCACTTTCTTTATTTGCTTTGGTGTGGTAAAATGGTGGCCATTATCCCACTTGCTGGAGCCCTTGGAGACTAAAGACTGAAACACAGGGAGGATATAAGAGACATTTTGGTATGTTTATTTAAGAGATCCTGGTATTTACAGGGTGCACATACCAGTATACCTATATGTGTGTATACATGGCTTTAAGTATACAGAAACTAGGTAGTGACAGTATACTATGAGGTCAGTAAGTGACCTTCCCTTCCATGCTCACTTATGTATTAAATTCTCCTAATAAGAGGAAATAGCTTTTTCTTTCCCACATGACAGGGGGCTAGCAATTGGTCTCCCTAGGAAGCTTGGAGTCATCTGGAGGGATAACAAACTGATATTTAATTTTTTTTTTTTTAAGATTTTATTTATTTGACAGAGTGAGACAGCAAGAGAGGGAATACAAGTAGGGGGAGTGGGAGAGGGAGAAGCAGGCTTCCCGCTGAGCAGGGAGCCCAATGTGGGGCTCAATCCCAGGACCCTGGGACCATGACCTGGCCTGAAGGCAGACGCCTAAAGACTGAGCCACCCAGGTGCCCCAACAAACTGATATTTAGGACCCTTCCCAAGAACAGGGCTGAAAACTGGACAAACAAGAGAGTGTGAAGATACCAGGAATAGGGGAAGTATAAAAAAGAGAAGAAGGGCTCAAGAGCTAAGTTTCACTGGTGCAGAATTTGCTGAGCATTGGCAGTGTGTGTGTGTGTGTGTGTGTGTGTTGGGCATGTACACACATGAACACATATTGAATATATAAATTACCAGCACATTTTCTCTGTTGTGAAGTATTTAAGTGCCAAGATATAGGTGGTTCTTGGAAGTACTTACAGAACATATGCTGTGCTATTCCACCATCTGTAGCCTAGGACTTTGGATCAGATTCTGTTGCTTTGCTTTGGGGCAAGGAAGAAGGAAAAGAGCAGATTTCTCCCTCATTTGTGACTCCTCTGCCCAATCAGCTGAGTCCTGTGACTCTAACCTTACATGGGTATAGTTCATTCCTCTCCTTGGGGTGCACTTGAAACTTGATCTTTCAAGTTAAGAAACAGCTCTGTTCCCACTTGAAGGGGAAAATTTTACCCTTGCAGCCAACACTGTGGAAGCAATTGTACTTACCAATGTGTTTGTCCATATTCTTCAAATATACCAGTTTTTTTCTTCCCTCAGGACTTCATGAATTTCATTCCCAACTACAATTGCCTTTCTTGCCTTGATGATATAGTCTAGCTACAACTAATGTGATCACTGTCTACCCATAGCTTTTGCAACAAAATGTAAACTCTTAATTTAGCTACATAAAACTGTTTGTGGCCCGATTCTGCCTACTTTTGCTGACTCATGTCTCACTACTATTATATTTGTTCAATTGTCCCTATCACTTAAATGTATGTGAAGTTACACTAATTTGCCACTCTCTAGGATGCCAGATATGTTATTTCTTCTGCCTGGAGGGATGAGGGGCAGTAGGCATCCCTCCCACAACCCCCTGCTCTACCGAGCTCTCCATTCCTGATGTCACCACACCAGGCTCTTACAGCACTGTGAGCCTTCAAGCTCTCTTGGCTGAGTCATAGAAAGAGAAATCTTTCCATTTGTCCTCTAAAGATGAGACTTTTTTTTTTTTTTTTTTTTTAATGAGAACAGTGAGGGGAAAAATAGAAAGGAAAAAAAAAAGCATGGGACAAAACATAGATTTTATTAAGTTATACAAAATGGGTTCCTTATTAAAATAACTTGCCCCAAAGGATTTAGCTATCCCAGTTTTCTCCAATCCTGCCTTGGCTGAACTAGGGAATAAACAGATTTCCTGAGACCTTGGCCAGCATTCTGCCACTGTCTTGGGAGGTTTTCTCCTTCACTCCAGGGGACATTGCTGATTCATATTGCTTCATTCTGGAAATTTGAAAAGGGCAATCAGATGTTACACTGCATGATTTTTCATCTCCATGCTCACACAGAGGGCTGCAATGAGGGCATTGAGTGAGGTAACCTCCAGGATTAGCCCTCCCTGGGTCTCTCTCCCTAGCATCTTCCCTTGCATCCCTAGCTGAATTTTTAGACCTTACAGCTGAAACTTGCTTTTCACTCATCCTCAGGATGATTCTGGCATGACCAAACTTGGAGTAGAAGAAGCACACTTCGTAATTAATTACGATCTGGGACCTCTTAATGACGCAGCTTGTCAGATGGCAGCAGTGATGTGAATGGAGACAAGCACCACTTGTGGGGTGATAAGCTCCATTCGGCTCTTGGCTGTCTCTTGGTTGCCATGGCAACATCCTTGCTCTAGGGCTCTGTGACTATGTGAGGGGTTGCAGGGATGGATTTGTGGCAGCCTTTGGGAGTCAGTCCTGAGGCTGAAGGAACACTCCCCCTAACCCCCAGGGACAGTGCTTTCTCCACTCTATCAATGAAAAAGGAGAATGTGGCATTGCCATTTTGAGGCTGTTGGTTTGTGTTGTTCAAAAACATACTTGAACGCTGGGTTGTGAGGAGTTGGAAAGCTGAAGAGTAGAACAGGGGTTCTTGGCTCCTGAAGACTGGCATTAGTGGCAGTGAGGAATGAGTTATGGCTTCAGACAGTAAATACTTTGGGAAGCTTTGATTCACTGAGGCATTCATTGTCTGGAATGCTGGATAATGGAGCAGAGCTGGCTTTTTAAACTCATGTTTGCCCTGTGCTGGTGGTTCTCAGGATGTGTCCTGTCTCATGCTCACTTTCATATGTTTATATGAACTCTGTTTCTTTTTCCAGTCCATAGGAATCTCCACTGAATTCCAATTCCCAGTAGGACCATGGTTCCTGAGCTGGCATTTTTTTGTTTAGTTTTATTGAAGTACAAGTGACAAATAAAAATTATATATGTTTAAGGTGTACAGCTTGATGTTTTGATATATATACACATTGTGAGATAAAGTCTGTGGGGAGGCCTGCAAGGCATGTTGAGGGTGAGCACTTTGCCTGGGTATGCGATGGCCTCTGCATCTGTTCCCACTCATTGTGCCCACTCTCCTAATGCAGGATGTCTGTACTTTAAAATATTTAGATAGAGAACAGTTTATTTAACTGATTCCTGTTAGGGAGAGCATTGTAAGAATTTGGAAAAATATCCTAAGTATTTTGAAATGGGAACTGGTATTCAACAAGGGGGATCCAAGTAGCGAAATATGGTGTTGAACAGGTTTTTGAGACTTCAATTTCTTTCATGAGTGTTCTGTAGTTCCTAGAGTATAGATCCTTTACCTCTTTGGTTAGGTTTATTCCGAAGTATCTTATGGTTTTTGGTGCTATTGTAAATGGAATCATGTCTCTAATTTCTCTTTCTACAGTTACATTGTTAGTGTATAAGAAAGCAACTGATTTCTGTGCATTGATTTTTGTATCCTACCACATTACTGAATTGCTATATGAGTTCTAGTAATTTGGGGGTGGAGTCTTTTGGGTTTTCCACATAAAGTATCATGTCATCTGCGCAGAGAGAGAGTCTGACTTCTTTGCCAATTTGAATACCTTTTATTTCTTTTAGTTGTCTGATTGCTGTTGCTAGGACTTCCAATACTATGTTGAACAAGAGTGGCAAGAGTGGGCATCCTTGTCGTGTTCCTGATCTTAAGGGAAATGCTCTCATCTTTTCCCCATTGAGGATAATATTTGCTATGGGTTTTTCATAGATGGATTTTATGAACTTGAGGAATGTTCCCTTGATCCCTATACTCTGAAGAGTTTTAATCAGGAAAGGATGCTGTATTTTCTCAAATGCTTTTTCTGCATTAATTGAGAGGACCATATGGTTCTTCTCTCTCTCCTCTTATTAATGTGTTCTAGCACATTGATTGATTTGTGAATGTTGAACTACCCTTGCATCCTGGGGATAAATTCCACTTGGTCGTGGTGGATGATCCTTTTAGTGTATTGTTGGATCCTATTAGCTAAGATTTTGTTGAGAATTTTGGAATCCATATTCCTCAGGGATATTGGTCTGAAATTCTCCTTTTTGATGGGGTCTTTGCCTGGTTTGGGGAATAATCTTCGACAAAGCAGGAAAAAATATGCAATGGAAAAAAGACAGCGTCTTCAATAAATGGTGCAGGAAAATTGGACAGCTATATATAGAAGAATGAAACTTGACCATTCCCTAACACCATACACAAAGATAAACTCAAAATGGATGAAAGATCTCAGTGTGAGACAGGAATCCATCACAATCCTAGAGGAGAACATAGGCAGTAACCTCTTCAACATAGGCCACAGAAACTGCTTTCAAGATATATCTCCAAAGGCAAGTGAAACAAAAGCAAAAATGAGCTTTTGGGACTTCATCAAGATAAAAAGCTTCTGCAAAGCAAACAGTCAACAAAACAAAGAGGCAACCCACAGAATGGGAGAAGATATTTGCAAACGACACTACAGACAAAGGGCTGATATCCAAGATCTATAAAGAACTTCTCAAACTCAACACCCCCAAAACAAATAATCAAGTCAAAAAATGGGCAGAAGACAGGAATAGACACTTCTCCAAAGAAGACATACAAATGACTAACAGAGAAATGAAAAAATGTTCATCATCATTAGCTATCAGGGAAATTCAAATCAAAACCACATTGAGGGGTGCCTGGGTGGCTCAGTCGTTAAGCATCTGCCTTTGCCTCAGGTCATGATCCCAGGGTCCTGGGATCGAGCCCCACATCGGGCTCCCCACCCAGCGGAGAGTCTGCTTCTCCCTCTCCCACTCTGCCTGCTTGTGTTCCCTCTCTTGCTGTCTCTCTCTATCAAATAAATAAATAAATAAAATCTTTAAAAAAAAAACACACACATTGAGATACACCCTTATACCAGTTAGAATGGCAAAAATTGACAAGGCAAGAAACAACAAATGTTGGAGAGGTTGTGGAGGAAGGGGAACCCTCTTACACTGTTGGTGGGAATGCAAATTGATACAGCCACTTTGGAAAACAGTGTGGAGGTTTCTCAAAAAGTTAGAAATAGAGCTACCCTATGACCCAGCAATTGCACTACCAGGTATTTACCCCAAAGACACAGATGTAGTGAAAAGAAGGACCATATGCACCCCAATGTTCATAGCAGCAATGTCTGCAATAGCCAAACTATGGAAAGAGCCAAGATGCCTTTTGACAGATGAATGGATAAAGATGTGGTCCATATATACAATGGAATATTACTCAGCCATCAGAGGGATCAATACTCAACTTTTGCATCAACGTGGTTGGGACTGGAGATTATGCTAAGTGAAATAAATCAAGCAGAGAAATTAAATTATCATATGGTTTCACTTATTTGTGGAACATAAGGAATAGCATGGAGGACATTAGGAGAAGGAAAGGAAAAATGAAGGGGGGAATCAGACGGGGAGACCAACCATGAGAGACTATGGACTCTGAGAAACAAACTGAGGGTTTTAGAGGGGAGGAGGGTGGGAGGATGGGCTAGCCTGGTGATGGGTATTAAGGAGGGCACATACTGCATGGAGTACTTGGTGTTATACGAAAACAATGAATCGTGGAACACTACATTAAAAACTAATGATGTACTGTATGGTGACTAACATAACATAATAAAATTAAATTAAATTTAAAAAAAGAAACAGGTTTTTTAGGAGAGTGACAGCTGCTACTTGGAGGGCATTAGTTTCACTTAGTACCATGAGATAAGGAAGGAATTCAGGTCAGGATTTGGACAGAGATGAATTGTTCCACCAACAACAAGGAGTGGAATTAGAAATTCAGGGACATTCCAGAATGGAGACAAGCATTAGGTAGAAATCTAGATGCTAGAAACAGAGATGTGTTGTAGGTGATAATTGCACCCAGTGCTTCCTTAAGATTAGTAGTATGTTCTCTTATTAAGTAATCTCTGGCATATCATTCAGTGTACTTTTCATAAGCCAAGATAGCAATAATAACACCTTCTAAATGTGTATAATGTATAATAGTTTCCTTGCATTATCTCACTTATACTAAGCAGGTCAAGATGGTTTTGCCTGTTTTCTAGATGAGAACACATTGGACATGTTTTCTAGATAAAAACACCTAATTTTACCAACAATTATTTCCCACTGTAATGATCTGTTTACATGGAAAGTCTCAGACATAAAAAATTGCATTAAATTTATGTATAATTTATTTATTCAGCAACACATATTCTTTCTTAAAAAAATAAAAGTGCCTAAACTTAAGATAGCATAGGAAATTCAGGTTGTATCATGGAAATCAAGGGTCATCTTCTATATGAGGATTGGCTTTGAGTCTAGTGTGGAATTTATTGGTGTGTCTCTGTTCTTCTCTTCTACACTCAAACACTGTGAATCCTACCTTCTTTTTCACTGTCAACACTCCCCTGGAATTCTAATTCTGGTCTCTTCAGGTCTCAATCAGTATTTTCTTGTCCTATAATTAGGAAAAGGTGATATGTAGTTCCTACTCTTGGGGATAAGGTCCTCAATCTCATAGATTAATTTGTTACTCTTTTCAGAGTACCTATTGCTTTTTAGAAAGGGTTTTTGAGGAAAATTATACGGGAGGCAGCTTGCTGCTGAGAGAATATGAGTCAAATTTTAGAAGACTGCCCTGCTTTCAGTAACTGGTGTTACAGCACCCAAGGAATTTGCCCTAAGTAGCAATGTTAGGTTTTATACATCATTTTAGAACAACCTTGCTTGCTGTAAGTTTCATATTTACAGACAGGAATTTTACCTTGGGATTCTCCAATTAGGTTATAGATAGGAGATCTCAAAATATCTCTCAAGGACCACAAAAACTCAAATGACTTTGGGGTGCCTGGGTGACTCAGTCCATTAAGTGGTTGCCTTCAGCCCAGGTCATGATTCCAGGGTCTTGGATTGAGCCCCGCATCGGGCTCCCTGCTGAGTGGGGAGCCTGCTTCTCCGTCTCCCTCTACCTGCTGCTCCCCCTGCTTGTACTTTCTCTCTCTCTCTCTAATAAAAAATAAAAAATAAATCTTTAAAAAAAAAACTCAAATGACTTCATAGTCTCTTATGAAGAGGGCAAGATATAGTGAGGACAATGAGGACTATGGCAAATATGCACATAAATTTATATATAAATATGTATTATACATATAAATATATGTATATATGAAACACTGCACCTTCCAAACTAACAAATCTATAGCCGTAAGGAGTCTGAAGGTTTTCTGTATAAAAGCCTCTGAATATTATTGGACTAGAAAATTAATTCCAAAGTTGAAAAAGAAAAAATCAGAAAGGGCCACAGATGAAGAGCTTAGCCTTTTTATTCTTTAGTCTGCAATGAATCTTATAGATGAATGCTCAGTACATTCTGGTGAAGGCTCATCAGCCTACTAAGACCCTGGTGGGAACCTTGAATCATACACTGTCCAGAGCCAGGGATCAGAAATGGGCATCCCGGGAAGACATATTTCTGTCTCTGAGCCTCTGGTCACCAGGAAGGGGAGGTGGCCTTGGACAATGACAGTGACGACTGAAGGTCAGAGTAGAATCAATTCCTTAACCAGTTACTCAGTATAGCAATAATTCAGACTTTAGATCAGATTATTAAGAGAATGGCTTGGGGTAAAATATGTTTTTTGTCTGAAGATTGTCTTACTAAGTCTTATGTTCAGTGTGTTGATGATACAAGTCATTTTGAACACTGGATTTTTCTTTTTCACATTTAGATTCACACTTCAATATGGTACATTACAGCTTCAACCCAACTGCTATCAGATTCTGCATTGGGAAACTGGTCGAGATAAGAGGTTATCAAGTAAACAATTAGAATCATGAGGGAGTAGGGAAGGTGTTCTTCTAGTAGTATTGCTTCGGGGATATGTTTGTTAGCACTTGGCTTTGTTGAAATGTGCACATTGTATTTGGGAGATCTTGAGAGGCTTTTTAAAGTTTAATTGCTGCAAATCTCTTGTTATCATGCTTTCCTGTGAGATTTACACAGCCCTAAATGCTTTCCAGTATGAAAATTATTCTTTCCTATATTGTTTTGCCTGAAAAAGTAGAGTGTGATGAGCTGTAGGAAACAACAGCCTTCATTTTCTAGAGTCGGTCAAAGTGTGTGTGTTAGTTTGCTACAACTGCCATAATGACATACCACAGCCTGGGGGGCTTAAACAACAGACCATTATTTTCTCACAGTTCTGGAGGCTGGAAGTTCGAGTTCAAAGCATTGACAACCATGGTCTCTTCCAAGACCTTTGTCCTTGGCTTGCAGATGGCTGCCTTCTCCCTGTGACTCACATAGTCTTTCTTCTGTGTGTACACATCCCTGGTATCTCTTTGCATGCCCCAGTTTTCTTTCCTTGTAATGACACTAGATAGTTGGATTAAGGGCCAACCCAGAGGCTTTGTTTTAACTTGATCACCTATTTAAAGGTCTCATCTCCAAATACAGTCATATTCTGAGGTCCTGTCGTTTAGAGATTCAACAAAGGAATTTTTTTTTTTAAAGATTTTATTTATTTGAGAGAGTCTTCTTGAATGGTTAACAGAAGGTTAGCCCCAGGCTAAGGTGCCTGAGAGCATTTCTGTTTTAAATGGAAAATGGGTAAGTGCAAGAACTGGACCATATGTAAACACATGGCATTTGTATCTTAGACAAAGTAACCTGTGTTGAAAAAAAGAATCATATAGCCAAGGATCCAGCATATAGAATTAAATAATATGTGCATTAAATCAAAGGACTGCCAATCCTGCAATTCTTTAGTTCTTTTGTACAGTTCCTTTTTATCAAAAGGATAATGCTCCCTACTCCCCAGTACCTAATTAACAATAAATAATGTGTGGAAAAGGTTGAGAAATAAAACATTGATAGTGAGCATTTCATTATGTGATTAAAGATAATTAGATGCATTAACTGCCGTACTAATGAATGCATTGTTAATTACTTGTTAGCATTTTGTCCAGGCACATTACTTAGAATACTGCTGACTCTTGTGAGGAGATATGTTGGCAGTAAAAAGTGGAAATATTGGGCTACTTTTAGAGAAACAGCAAACCTATGAGTTTCCCCTAATCTAAGATGATATCAATATTCCTTTCTGAATTATTTTGCAAAAACCACCAATGTTAATTGACTATTGATATTTAGAAGCAGAAGTGTGTTGATCTTCTCTGGCCAAAAAGATGAATCTTTTTATGTGTGTTATGCATTATTCTAACCTAACTTTAACCCTATTCTTTATTCTGAAGGATGGAGTTCAAAGGTTGATGATACCAGGTTTCAATATTGCCAAATCCACGAGTGGACCACTTAGGGGTAATATAAGCTCAAGTGTAGAAAAAAACATCTTATCCAACACATATAGAACATTTGTTTTGTTCAAGAGTCTGAGAAATTTTCATTGTTGAAACATGGTGAAGTAGATGATTACAGCAGATGCCTAACCACCTCCCTGTAACCAACTTATCAGAATAATTTCGTTCAGCGCTCCATTTGTAAACATACTGAGCAGTGTCCAGGCACTCTTATCTCGTGGCCTGCAGGCTCCACACCCCTGTTCCCATGCCTGTCTGCTCCTGCCACTGGTGCGAAGCTTATCATGAGTCAGTAAATATATTTATGCTAGTTGCCTTTGCCATTGTAATTGCATAACTCAATTAAATATTATGTAAGTCAATGAGCCATGAGTGCAATGGAGAAAATGTTTCAGATTGTTCTTCTGGGAAGGTGAGGTGCTAAAAAAATTGTTGTAGAATTAGGTGTGGTTAGACAATTACAAATGTAGAGGAAATTTTGTAAAATTTTAGAATTCTGGGCTCAGGCTCTTTAGAGACTTTGAATTCTCACTCCCACTTAAAGATGCCAAAAAATGGAATTGTAAACCATGCATCATAAATGCGGCTTTTATAAGAAAACTACGGAACTCTAATAAAAGGACCTGAACACAAAGAAAAAAACCTTGGTCCTACATCATAAGCATTGCTAATGAATGTACACTTATATATGTTAAGTGAAAATAAGATGTTTAAGCAATGAACATGTTTTATTTTTTCTAATTTTTTAAAAAGATTTTATTTATTTGTCAGAGAGAGAGCGAGAGCACAAGCAGGGGGAAGTGGCAGGCAGAGCAGGCAGAGGGAGAAGCAGTCTCCCCGCTGAGCAAGGAGCCTGATGTGGGGCTCGATCTCAGGACTCTGGGATCATGACCTGACCCGAAGGCAGATGCTTAACCAACTAAGCCACCCAGGCATCCCACAGTGAACATGTTTTATAATGATTCTCTGATTTACAGATCTTTTTAAAGATTTTTTTGATTAATTGTCCAGTTACTGACTCTGAATGCACTAGATAGAAGAGCTTTGATTGTATATGAGGAGTGAAAAAAGGAGTGTACAATATGTTTATAATATAATCTAACTTTAAAAAATATACATCCAAACATGTATATCTATAAAAAAGGTTAGATGAGAATATTAATATTTAATGTTGGGGGGATGTTTATGCCAGGTTTTTAATTTCTTTGTTATATATTTCTATATTAAAAATTCCTATAATTCATTCCCATTACTTTTATATTGAGATGCTAAACAACTAAATACTTTTTTAAGGTTTTATTTTTAAGTAATCTCTACACCCAGTTTGGGGTGCAAACTCACAACCCCAAGATCAAGAGTTGCAAACTCTACTAACTGAGCCAACCAGGCACCCAACCACTAAACGCTTTTTAATGCACTATGTTTTTTGCTTTTCTCTCTCTATCCTCATATCTCCACCAAGGACATTAAGCCATTCCTGAGAGTGAGGCTGGTCTGGGCTGCTTCCAAGATGACACAAAGGGACTTCACTGCTGAAAGACCCCTTTTAATGTGTCTTCATTCACACGGTCTCTTCTTGGTCCCAGGGACAATTTAGAGGTAGTTGATGTGCGTTCCAGAGATACAAATGCTCCCTTTCCTGTGTTTTAGTGAGCCATGATCACCATATCACCATGGTTTAGCTGAGTAGGTGAGGTTGTAGAAAAGTGAGGCATTTTGAGTCGCAGCAACATTTGCAAGCATTTCAAATTGGTGATAGTTTACATACTTTATCTCCTTGCATCCATGTTGTGAAAAATAATTTATTTTAGTTGAACCTGTACTTTGAAGTGCACATGTGGGTTATTTTAAGTCATTGTTGAATAAATAGGGGAAGAAATGACTTGTGTATTTATGTCAGGAGGTCTAAGCAGATATAAGGTGAACATCTACCACTAATACTGAAAACTCAGAGTAAAGAAGACAAAACTCCAGAAGGGTCTTAAAAGGGGATAACACAGAGGCTTTGTTACCTTGAGCCCACGACTCTTACACCATAAAGCACACAGAGAACCAGAGCACTGAAGGCAGCATGCAAGGCATCCAAATCTCTGCCCAGAGTGTACTAAGAGTTTACCAGTCACTGGTACATAACAGATGGATATGTGGTTATTTTCAGAATGTTTTGTCTGATTATGTTTACATCTGAATTTATTATTTCAATTAGATCAAATTTAGTTTAATCTTACTTGTCCTGTGATGTGTTGGCATTTTTCTTTTGTAGGGCTCTGGTAACATTTTTTTTGTATGATGCAATATCATCATGTCTTTGTGTCACATTGTCTTACAATCACTGGATAGATCAGAGAAAACAAGAAGAGTGAAGTCAGGAGTCTAGGCAACCTCACAGTTATTCAATCTGTGCTCCTTGGAGATGCTAACGCTGTCCATGGGACTCCTCACCACCTCTATGTGGGCTGCCCTCTGCCCCATCAGTAGGTTGTGTATGAGAATAAAAGTGGTACTTAAATGTATTGAGCATATATGAATACATAATTTACATATGTTCTCTTAGCATAATCCTCACAAATGAGAAAATTGAGGCTATGTGATCACACAGCTAAGAAGGGTGATAGCCAGGGTTTGAACTTAATCTGGTTGTGAAGGTTCTAAGAGACTAGTTGTACATTTGAGGCGGTTGCTGCACCTGTCCCTTAATACAAAACTGGATTGTTCACACAGGGTGCAGAGAACACAGAAAAGTCAACCATATACACCAACCCTCAACTTGGGATCTCACTCTCCATCTGTTCTACTCTACCACCTTTCTTGGATCTTTGACTCTACATATTAGCTCTTCTTGTTTACAGTGAACTATGAAATATACTGTCTGGTATTTTTTTGGTATTTTTTTGTTTTTCTGTTTAAAAAATAAGGTATAATTTACATACAATAAAATGTACATATTTTAGGTGTACAATTCAATGAGCTTTGATAAATATGCATAACCATTCAACCATTATCCTAATCAACATATAAAACATACCCATTACTTCCAAATATTCCTTCATGCCACTTTGTAGTCAATCCCCACACTCCAGTCTCAAACCTTCACTCTGATGTCTAGTGCCATGAAATGGTTTTGCCTAGTGTAAACTTCATTTAAACCAGAATTGTAGAGTGTATGCTTTTTGTCTGATTTAGTTGACTCAATACAATGTCTATGAGACTCAAGCATGATGTTTCATGTCTCATTTTTATTTTGCTCAGTAGTTTCCCACTGTACAAATATATCTCAATTTGTTTATCCATTTTCCTATCAGTGGACATTTAGGTTTTCTAGTTTAGGGCCATTATGCATAAAGCCACCATGAACATCCACATAGAAGTCTTTTTGTGGACATGTGATTTCATTTCTCTTGGGTAAATACCTGGGGATGAAATTAAGTCATGGAGAATGTATATTGTAAAATTTACAAGAAACTATGTGCTGTTTTCCAACATGATTATACCATTTTACATTCCCACAAGCAACACATGAGCATCCCAGGGCCAGATTTCACATCCTTGACAACACTCAGTATTAGAAATTATTTTTAATTGTAGATGTTCTAGTTGGGTGTGAAGAGGTATCTCATTGTGGTTTGAATTAATATTTCCCTGATGTCTTATGATGTCCAGGCACTTTTCATTTGTTTATTGACCATTAATATGTCTTTTTGTTGTTGTAAAATGTCTGCTCAAGTCTTATCCTAAAATAAATGAAAAAAAAAGTTGTCAGTGTTGAGTGTTCAGAGTTCTTTATATATTTGGGATTCAGGTCCTTTGTCATGTATATGTATTGTGTTGATTTTCACCCAGTTTGTGTTGACTTTAAGTACCCTTTTTCTTTTTAATTGTCCCCCCCCCCCGCCGCCGCTGCCACCGCCCACAGTGAGCATTCTCAACTCCTTCCTCCCCTGAATGCTACCCTGCGTAATGCACTGGGATGTGCTAGCAATACTCAAGAGAGAGGTACTTGTTCCAGGGAGCATCTTGTGGCCACAAAATCATGAGCCCTCCTCTTGTACCTCTTTGTCCTCCCCACTAGGAATCTGACATGGTCTTAAAATTAAGTGTGTCATAAATATTTCAGATCCCTTACTTCTTTCTCCCTTTACCTTATGATTTGCTCCTAAATGCCAATGATCAAATGGTTCCTATCTTGAGGATTTTGTGATGATATTTGATTTTTTAATAACTACTTCCAATCTGGTGACTAATACCTCTACCAGAACACATAGTACATTTCAGTTCATTTATGCAGCATACCTGTAATAAGGGGAGATGGAGCCATGGAATTAAGGAACAATAACTTCAAATTTAGGAAGCGATTGGTCTGGCGAGTAATATCAGATTCGGCTGTATTTTCCGAGGTGGTATGTATGGTGCTATAAGTGAAAATTGCATTTTTAGCAGGAGGTTGAGGATTTTTTGGATGCCTGAAGAAAATGAAATTGTCAGTTTGAAGTAATATAAACAGTTTGAAGTTGAATGATCTATGCAGCTTTCACCAATAGCAAATAGCTTCTGGTAGAGGATATGGTACAATGTAAAATGCAGGATATATTGTCATTTTTATTACAATACAGAAGCAATGGCAAAACATTCTGGTGTGCTGGAAGCTGTTTCAATCTGTCCTAGGGTTTGCTGGGTTTCTTTGCTCCATGTCTCCTCTGCTTATAACCACAGGTAAATAGGACCAGTTCCCACATGAGCATCAAGACTAGTCTTAGTGATGGGGCAGGAATTCAGAGCCCATGAAATCCCCAGATGGATCCAGGTCACATGGGACAGGCTTTGGATGTCAAAGTAGAAAGGCCTAACATAGTGTCTTTTTAGGTTCTATCCTCATTGGCCCTCAGTGGGTACAGAGTATATAGCGATTTCAGCAGAGGTTTTCTATGGACTATCAAGCTGAACTGGAAAAAAAATAAGGAATTTCCAAGTTTCTTGTAGGAAACTCTGAATGCAGTGGAAGGATCTGAGATGATGATTGGTCCCTAAGTCATAAAACATATTGCATGGAATTCCTAACCTCTTGAGCCAAGGGTATCACTGTTCCTTGTATTGTATTTTAATGAATACTATAGTACATGGAGAGACAAAGAAAACATAGAATCACTTTCTAAAAGATGCATAGTTTAACATATTCCATATTGGACTACTTCTCAGCTTAATAAATTGTAAAGCATTGTGATGCTGTGAAAATAAAAATATTTAGTTCTGATTGTTGCACTTCATATACAAAAGAGCTAGAGGATCATGCAGGAAGCAGTGATGAATCATGCAACATTAGAAGTGCAAAATTTCAGCTCTTACCTGAACCCAGAGTATTAATGCTTGTGTTTACAGTGGACTTGCATCTGCATGAAGAATGGCCTTGCTTCAGCAATCCTGACATCTATAGCTGCAGTTGGGCTGCATCTATTATATATCCTCCATTTCTTTCTTGACTGATGCCTTCAATCCTTTTGTCACTGAGACAGAAGAATGTCACATTAACCTTCTGTTTCACTATGATAACTGTGTTTTGTTTAGAATGCAGCATAGTTACATAAAAGCAACAGTCTATTCACAGGCTTGTTGGGGGGTCATTAGTAGCTTTGGTGGCCATAATTATTGAATGATCCATCATCTTGAAAGCCTTATACTCATGGTTCTCCTTTTATGTAAATCCTCAGCTGCAAGATATGTTTTTCTTGAATTGTAGAAACCAGTCTTATGGCAGTAGCTGTGCTGTCACCCTCGATGGAGAAGGGACAATCCAAATGTGGTATAGCACATTGGAAATGACAGCCGGAAAGTGGTGTCCGGGCTTCCATTCCACAAAAATAAATAAATAAATAAATAAACAAACAAACAAACAAATAAATAAATAAATACAATACAATACAATACAATACAATACAATACAATACAATAAAATCAGACAAGCAGGTAAAGGCAGAGATCCCCCACCCTAGGTACACAAGAAGCTTAGTAAATAGCCATGGATCAGGGGAACTAGTAAGTCATCTTTTTTTTTTTTTTAAAGATTTTATTTATTTATTTTACAGAGAGAGACACAGCGAGAGAGGGAACACAAGCAGGGAGAGTGGGAGAGGGAGAAGCAGGCTTCCCGCCGAGCAGGGAGCCCGATGCGGGGCTCGATCCCAGGACCCTGGGATCATGACCTGAGCTGAAGGCAGATGCTTAATGACTGAGCCACCCAGGCACCCCTAGTAAGTCATCTTGATAGACAGAACCTTGCTAATAACCTGATTACCTCACCCATCTCCCAGAGAAACATCTGTGGAGAACCTGTGGGGGTTGGTCCTCTGGGCTCTTTTAGCCAGAAGGTTAGCTGAAAAGAATCTGTAGTTTCTATAAGACAGATCTAACAGTTATTTAAACCAAAAATTCATGGATGGAAGGGGGGAGGATTAAAATATTTTAACAGAAGGTAAAATGTATTTCTCGAGTTTACAATGTAGAATCTTAGACCTTCAGAAGTTCTAAAATAAATGTCCTTGAATTTAGACTTAGTGTGCCTTTCAGAGACGAAGTTAATTATGTCTCTAAGAATAAAGATTTATCTCATCAGAAACACTGGAATGTTTCTCACAACTTGTAGTTGTTTTGTCAGTTATCATGGGAAGAAAATGTTATTGTAACCTTTTATTTAAAGTAAAGCACATCTTTTTAAAAATTAAGCTTTCTGCAATTAAAAAAATATATATATATTGTTATTTTTTATTTTCACTAACCCAGAATGTCAAAAGTACTGAACCATAACTATAGATTTCAATCTGTGGAAGCTTATTTGTTACAACCTGCTTATTCAGATATGAGATGGGGAAGGCAGATCAGCACGCAGGGCTGGCCTGGGGAGGGGCCCTGGGGATGGTGCTGCTGGACAGGTTGAGAAGTGGCACCATCTGTAAGAGGTGAACTCTGGAGAGGGTGGGCAGGGGAAAGCAAGGGAAGAGGCAGAGGAGAAAGAAAACTAGCTATGGAGCTAGTCTGGAACTAACCAGATCACACTGGCATCTCTGTCTCCTGAAGGTACCAAGCTAATACTGATTTTCCACTAATGTACAGTTCAACAAATGTGTGTGTGCCAGAATCTATGCTGGGTGATTGGGATACAAGCATCAGTTAAACATGATTTTTTTGTTCTCAAGTTGCTCAGAGCATTTAAGGATTACAAACATTAACTAAATATTTTCACTTTCATTTTTCCTGAGGTATTATTTAATTTTTAAGTTTGTTATCTTTTCTTTGCATAGGTAATAGATGCGTATTGGAGAAAATTTTGTAAAAATCAGAAAAAAATATTCTTGTTTTTTGCATTTTGATTGCAAGGTTTCTGTACCTTTTTTAATTTTTTAATTTTTTTAAAAGATTTTTATTTATTTATTTGAGAGAGAGTGAGAGTGAGAGAGACCACAGAGGGAGAAGGAGAAGCAGACTTGTCACTGAGCAAGGAGCCCAATGTGGGGCTGGATCCCAGGACCCTGAGATCATGACCTGAGCAGAAGGCAGATGCTTAACTGACTGAGCCACCCAGGCACCCCTGTACCTTTTATAGGCAGAATTTATTGATACATGTTTTGGTGGTGGTTTTCTCCTTACTCCTCCCTCAATGAGAGATCTTTACAAATTTGTCATTCTAGGTCTAGGGAGAAATAAGCCTCTGTTTCGAGTGAGGCTTTCTTGCTCAGAGATGCAGTGGAGGCCGACCAAAGTTATAGCCCACAGGCAAATTGTCAATACCTGCCCACTAATTACTGAGTAGACTGCAGAATTAAATAATGATCAGAGAATAACATGTATTAAGCAAGATGTGGTCAGGAGGACAGAAGTCACTCTAGAGGGGCACCTGGGTGGCTCAGTTGTTAAACGTCTGCCTTCGGCTCAAGTCATGATCCCAGGGTCCTGGTATCGTGCCCTGCATCCAGCTCCCCGCTCCGCGGGAAGCCTGCTTCTCCCTCTCCCACTCCCCCTGCTTGTGTTCCCTCTCTTGCTGTGTCTCTCTCTGTCAAATAAATAAATAAAATCTTAAAAAAAAAGTCACTCTAGATATTTCAAGCAGGAAGGATTTAATATAGGGAATTACCTACTTAAAAAATTTTGCAGAAAACGTAGGGAAGTCATGAACTAAGGTCAGTTCAAGCAGTTGACTTTGTGGCAGTCAGCACACACAAGACTTACAGGGACTTCCACACATGATCTCAAAGACCCCCAGTCCCAGAGGGGGTGCTTCATAGGAGCAGACCCACAATGCTCTGTGAACCCCACTTTTGCCTTCTGCCCTCTCCTCTACTTGGAGGCTGAGAAGGGTGGCTTCTCTTTCTCTTCTGTTTTTTTTCAGTTTTGTCTAGGTGAGTTTCACTGATGGACTCTAAATTTGAACCTGTGAACCTGAGAAAGGTACTTTCCAGACCCTGCTTGTATGGCTTAGGGCTGTGTGTGTGTGTGTGTGTGTGTGTTTTCCCCTGGGGTATATGCTGAAAAGCAATAGACAATCTCCAGCATATAATAAAAATAGAAATAATAAAACTAACAGGTACAGAATATTACCTCGTTCTAATTCCCTTGCTAGGGATTTTGCATGTATTCTCATGGGAGCTAGGCGAAGGGGTCATTAATATTTTCCTTGTTTTATGGGTCAAACTTGCTGAATTTTAGAAACATTCAGGAAATTTATCAAAGCCCCACCACCACCATGTAGCAGAGTTGGCATGCAAATACAGGCCTATCTTTTTTAAACATCACCATTAGTAAATAGGTGAAACTTTTTTTAAGATTTTATTTATTTATTTGACAGAGAGAGACACAGTGAGAGAGGGAACACAAGCAGGGGGAGAGGGAGAGAGAGAAGCAGGCTTCCCGCTGAGCAGGGAGCCCAATGCAGGGCTCGATCCCAGGACCTTGGGATCATGACCTGAGCCGAAGGCAGACGCTTAATGACTGAGCCACCCAGGCACCCAAATCCAGGCCTATCTTATTCCCAAACATGGACTCTACTTAACAATGTATCTGGCTTCTACTGTTTGATCAACTAATGTCACAGAGAGTTATTTACTTCTGAATAATTAGGTGCATTCTATATTTATCCTTTGCCATAAAGCAGAAATCAAAAACGGTAATTCAGAGAGTTCATCCATCTCCCAGATCTTCACACCCTTTCATCTAGCCATTTTATTCCCTCAAAACCTTATCTGTGCTTTGGTTGGTAGAAATTCCCCCAGGTTTTTGGCTGAGCATTGAGAAATTTCAAGTTTCTAGTGCTGTTTCCACTTGGTAACACTTGTGTGTGTTTTCATAAATGTTACATCAGGGCCACAGCTGAGAGGTATTCACAGATCTTTTCAATAAAATATATGTCCATTAATAGAGATATGCATTCAGGGCTGCAGAGAAGGAAGGAACATGTATTGTATATCTTTCTATTGTGCTAACACAGTACTTAAAAAAAAAATCCCATATCCTGCTGTTTTTATTCAAATAACATGGTCACTATATGCATGGACAGTAGAAAGAAGATGCTTAGCCATAGGGAAGGTAGATATTAGCCCTCGACCACATGCTGCCCACCTACCTAAATTTTCTGGGCTTGGTTCTTCAGAAGATAAAACAATCTTTTCATACGTGAGATTGTAGTTAAAGAACAAATGGAATAAAATAATCTAAGGATTATGTACAGTTATTAAAGTTTTAAGAATTGCAATTCTTTTGCCTACATTATCTCATTTGATCCTTTTAACCAACCTAAAAAGTAAATAGAACACATAATATATCCTTATTTACAAATGAAGAATCTCTAGTTCAAAAGGATTAAGAGTGACATAGTGTGTATAGTTAATGCTTGCCTAAATTTATCTCCCATGAAGTCAGCATTGTGCAAGAATGAAGTCTGTTGCAACCCTTGCTCTCAAGTTTTTAACTTGGGGACACATAACTGATACACATGATCTGTGAAATGCCAATTAAATACAGAATATGGTGTGGCAAGCTAGATATGTAGAGTGTTCAGATGAATTGTGCAAATATCCAGTGTGGAATGTGTTTGGAAAAGGGACAGAGGCATACAGAAAAGCATTGTCAAGAAAGTTCCCTTGGGGCTCTGGGCAGTGGATAGGAAGCAAGTAAATGAGATGTTGGCCAGAAACCTGTCATGGGTATGTTGCCAAGGCAGGAGAAAAGACCTTTCCCTAAACTTCTACTATACTCTAGAAATCACACTAGTCATGACGTACATTAGTTTTCCATTTAAAACCCATAAGAGACCCATGAATTAGGTAAAATAGTTCCTTTTAAACACACACACATACACACACACACACAGAAATCAAGGACATGGAGTTGAAGTTACTATTCCAAAATCACACAATTTTTAGGTGGTGAGGACAGTATTTGAATGCAGTGTGTCTGACTTTGAAGTCCAAACTTGGGACTTTCTCTTACACCAAACTAGCAAAGCAATGACTATGCTCTATCACTTCAGTTGCCCACTCATTTCTCTCTCTCTCTTTTTAAGATTTATTTATTTATTTATTTGAGAGAGAGCAAAAGGGAGGGGCAGAGAGAGAGGGAGATGAAGAGAATCTCAAGCAGACTCCCCATGGAGCATGGATCCCAATGTGGGGCTTGATCCCACAACCCTGAGATCATGACCTGAGCTGAAACCGAGTCAACTGCTTAACCAACTGAGCCACTAGGTGTCCCAGTTGCCCACCCATTTCTTCAGCAAATGTTTAGACTTCTTATGTTCAACAGGATAATCTTGCTTTTCAGAATCTTAGGTGAATGACAAGACCCCCCAAAACTGATAGCTGGGTAGCTGTGTAGTGCTTTTCATGTCACTGACCAGGTACACTGCCAATATACTAATATTCCATTTGGGGAATCTCCTATTTTAGTGAGGTCTTCATAGGGTTCAATCAGGGGATTTCCACCAAAATCATGACTAGAGGCACATTATACAACACACCAAAATCAGTAGAACCTCCTGTTCCCCTACATAATCAAAGACATTTTTGCATACTTTATAATGGGAACATGCTTTTCCCTCTCAGGTCCAGAGTCCCAAATCACAGGGCAATGGTGGTAGAAATGACTTGGACATGAATTTAAGGTATAAAGTACCATCTGTTTTAAGCAGTTAGGATAAAGATAATGTGAGAGACAGTTTCCAAGATAGATGGTTATTGGAAAACAACATTTGGTTTAGGAATTACTAAAACAGCACACCTGGGTCATTTCCAATCTACCCAGCATCCTATGACAGAAGGAGAACAAAATGATGTGACAACAGAAATGGCGCCATTTTTTAGCCCGGTGGTGTAGCTCAGGAAGTGCGGTCTGTTGCTTTACATGGAGAGGAGACCTCACAAGGCATCCCCAGGCATACTCTATGAGTCTTGGGTAAATAACACCAAGAGCTGGTCAGAATGCAGCCGTCTGCCTTCGGCAGCCCTGAGCCCCTGTCCTCCAACAGCATGAGATCAGCTTTCAAGGTGTTGGTACTGGACTTCAGGCATGGAGCTTCTGCATTTTATGACAGTGTCCACAAATATCTTTGACAGAAGATCAAATAACCGAGGGTACCCAGTTATTTAGGTATCCTAAGTTATACTGATCTGAGCTGTGTTAACTGCCCATTGTTCCATATTTGTGCATTCTCATTTCTTGCCTTTTTTGGAATTACAGACATGCAAGAAGATCTTATTTTCTTGTTTGGTTGTTCCTCTTGCATTCATCCCCTCTGGTATTAAATTATGTGTGTAATTCTTTATCTCTGAATTCCCCAGCATTGGTTGACCTCTGTTTAAAATACAGAGACCCAAGGTAAAATGGCCCTGCAGATCCAAAACATCAGGCACACAGAAGCCGTTTTTTTCTTTTGCCTTGGTTAGATGAGAGCTTTTTGTCCACAGCCCAACTGATTCCCGAATGTCTGCTCCCATCGCCTCTTGGCAATGTCTTTATGATGAAGTGTCCACTTTCACCAAACCCTTGTGGTCCCTGCTGCTCTGCTTCCCATTAACCGTGTGTGTTTCTGCTTGTTTGTCTCCAGATGTATTCGTTAGCATTTTTCCAGTTGAATCTCATCCTGCTATTTCTTGCTCATATTGCTAACCTCTCCAGGGGCCCATATGCTTCCACAGCTCTTGTGCCAAAATCACAGAGCATCTTAATACAAACCTTCCTTCAACGTCTTCACACCAGCCAAAACCACAGGCTCAATGGACTGCCAGTCTGATTTACAACCAGTTCTGCTGCAGCATAATAGGACAGGCACCAGGTTTGGAGTTGAAACATAACCATGCAATTTCCTAGTTCTGTGACCTTAGGCAAGGTGGTTCCACCACTGAACCTCGGTTTCACTCATGTCCATTCTAAAAATGGTAACCTTCTTGCATAATTGGAATATGAGATGATGGTTGGTAAGCACTTCCTATGTTCCTTGGCATATTAGGTGCACCTCTCTGTCTCCAGTGATAGCAGAGAAGAGCTGAGATTGTTGGTGAGCACCCAAGGAAAAGGAGATTGTGCCACAGTCAAACAAGGCTGGGGCATTAGTGAAATGACTGCCTTAAAAAATAAACTGTGAGGGCAAATTGGTTAAAAAAATGATGGGCACAGAAAACTGACATTTGGGACAATGTCCGCCTCCTAATCATTGGATTTCTGCTTCTTGTGGACAGGCTTCTAGTTCCCTGAACATACTGTGCTTGTATACACCTGCATGCCTAATTAGCATTATTTTTCTATAGAATGTCTGTCTTTTCCCACATTTTTCCCCACCTACCTTGTATTCAGCCTTCAAGAGTCAGACCAAGTATCCCCTCCTGCAGGAAGCTGCCTTAACCTCCACAGACTGAATTAAATACTTATACTTCTGCACTTCCATATTAAACTCTGCAAATATCTCAAAGCACAAATCACATTACTGTGATTTGGACTTGCCTGTCTATCTCCACACTTGTCTGTGCACTTTTGTAAGGCAAGGGCTATATTCTACTTTTCTCTGTATTCCCAGAGCCAGAATTGTGTTTGAGATACCAAACAAATGCTGATGAAGGCATGTGTGAATGAATGAATGAACACAGTAATTAAAAAAAAAATTCCATCATTTTCATTCAACTTTGGCTAACAGCCATCCAGAATAATGATTTTCAGACTTGTTCTTACGATCGGAGAAAGAATAAGCTCCACTGAAATATCCTGCCCAATGGCTTTCCACACCAATGCCATCAGAAAGAGCACTTGCTGTGCCCTCTTTCTACTGCCAGGAACAGAGGAAATCAGATTATTTTTCCTCTGAAGCTGGTTTTTGACTGTTTAATAAGAACAGGTCAGAAATCGAGGAAGCCAAGCAGCAAGACTGGGTCTGCTTGCTGCAGTCATATACAAAAGGGAATTCAGTCAATTAGTACAGGGGGAGCTCAGAATGGGCTCACAGGTCTAGGAGGGTACAGACTATGTTTTTCCATGTTTGGATATATAATGTTAAGCTCATTTAACCTTGGAAGTCTTTCTAATATCTAACCCTTTCTTTGGAACATTCTTTCCCAGATCATCTCAGGGTTAGGAGTGGGCTTCTTTGACCATCCTTTATAACGTGGCTCCCCATCTCTCCACTCTCTGTAACAGTATCAAAGTCCATTTTCTTCCTATCATTTATAACTTTATAAACTTATCTTGTTTACTTACCTACGTCTTTTCCCATTATTCTGTGTCTCTTATCCTAGGACTCTAGGTCTCAAGAGGACAGAGATTTTTTTTGACTTAGTAAGTAGTTAATAAGTATTTGAAGACTTACTGATTCATTTCTCATGCTGTAATGTTTCCCTTATTCTTTTGCTTATTCATTTAATAGTTATCAAGCACTGACTGTGTGCCAGGCACCGATATAATAGGGGTGATGTGGTTAATTTGAGGGAAATTAACTTGGAGGGTTTATAATGGGGAAGGGCCATCTTTGAAAATCAACTATCTCTGAAATTGCAAGGTAGATCAGTAACATAAAGTAATGTATGGGAAGTATGTATTTTCCAGAAGTCCTTATTTTTCAACAGATGGGGGTACAGTAAGGTAAGAGCAAAGCTAACTATGTAAAGACATTCCTACCCAGCATAATTCCTGGCTTACAGATGAGAGGTTGCCTGCACAATCCATTTACCTACTTGTCCAGGCTACCCCCTAATCCCTGGGCAAGTATTTAACCTGAACTGGATGATAAGCCCATGGGAAAGATCAGAATCTCAAGCTATAGATTCTTAATACCCTTCAACTTGTAGGTCTTGAATTATTAGGCAACGAGGAGTTAATAGTCATTTACCGCGATGGACAGTTTTTGCTCTTTTAAATTACATGAATCTAGAATGTAACCATGGATAAAATAGAAAATCAAGCACTAATTATCCATCTCATATTTGCTTTCCAAAAAGGTGTTTTTCCCTCTGGAGGTTAGGAAAAATACAAAGGAAATTTTGAAGTCAGTAGCTTGAGGAAGACATAGCATTCTGTCTTGGAATGGAATCTTAAGGCAGGAGGCCATAAATATGAATGAAAAATATAAGAATCAGAATGAATGCACTTGAACTTGGGTGATGTTCCATTGTCAGAAGCTACTTGAACATCTGAGAGGTGGAACAGAGAGTGACAATCAGGTGCTATCCAAATCAGGCAATGCCATGCAGAGCTCTAGCCAAGTAAGGAAAGGAGAATGGGTCCTTCACTTCTGGTAGTCTAATGATCAGAGAAGTGAATCTATGGCTCCTGATGTGGAAGAAGTCAGTGACAAGCGTCATGAGTTACATAAACAATTTAGGACCTACATTTTAAGAGTTTCATTTTATTTTTCTATATATTCATATTTATAGACATACACCACACACATACACATACACACACACACACACATGCTTAAAATAAAGTAACCACACCTAAAGAGACTCTTTTTAAAAGACAAAGCCAAAATTATTTACAACCTTTATAGAGTTCTCATACAGGTACCAGATACAAGGCCAGCCAACATGGCGAGGGAATTTTAATGTCAACTTATTTTATCTCTCAGTGTCTCAAATTCTCCCTTTCTTATCATGGTGAAACCATTATGAGATCAGTACAGGGAGGGACATATCCAGAAGCAGAGAAATGCTGCCACTCAGAGAGTCTACTCTTATAGCTGCCAAGACAGGACATTATCCCTAGATTTGGGCTACTGTATGTCTACTTGGGGGACCAGGAAGACTCATCCCCCTATGTGGTGGAGGGTGATGGACAATGGTAAGAGTTTATCCTCAGCCAGTCCTTCCTATGTTCCTAGCTACTGGCTACATCCTCCTTACTATACTCGGTCCTCCATTCCCTGCCGCTCTTCTCAGGATTGCTCCTGGTGTTTAATTCTTAACCCAGAACCTTAACAGGACATAAAACCAGGGATAGGGGAGAAAATAAGGGGAGAGGCCAGTGACTGCACTTTACAATGAACTTCATTCACTCGGCTGATACTCACCAAATGCCTATTTTGTGATAGGTACTGAGACAGTCTCAACATTAAGGGTTGCTTAGGCCCTGACCTTTAGGACTCAGTCTAGGGAGGTATATAGAAAAATTACTGTCCAACTATAATGAAATATAACTATCTCAGTATTGAACCTGTCTCTGAATTAGATTCATGCAAGATATTTGATATAAACCCAGATTTCTTGCATCCCCATCCTGCCATTTATTAAAACTAGGCCTCTCAGGATGGGACCTAGAATTCCTTATTAAAAACACAAAACATTTTTCAGGTGATTCTGATGGCCTAGTTCAGACTTCCTTTGGGAAACACCACTCTAATAAATGTATGCATGATGGACAGTAGATAAACAAAAAAGTGGTGCTTTCTCAGTCTCCTGCTTCCTCATAGTTTCTCCTTCAACATCTTTGACTTTATAGGTTTCACACTTTCTATGCTTAAGGAAATTGTTTTACTTTTATTTGCTATCACTAACAGAATGCCTCAGAAGGGTGGTTCCTTTTGTCTGTGTAATATTAGAAAAAAATTACACTATGTACTACATATCTGTAGAAAAGTCTTTGACTTTTAGGTACTATGGATTTCAGCTCATGTTTTGAGCTTAATAGCAATGTGCTTTAACACCTGGTCTGTCATATATTTTGGAATGCGTTCAGGAGCCTGCGACTTCCTATGCATAATTTAAAAATATAGGCGCCATGTGTCTGTCGTTTAATGGAGGAGAAACCACCAACTGCAAACTGACCTTGCTTGCTCTTCCATTCAAGTGCTCTAAGTTAATTGTCACTAAGAACGAAATAACATTTTATGAGAGACCATTCCCTGTGATCAACCCCAAAGTCCCAATCTCATCCCCTGCTAATTGACTTAACCAAGACCTTTTTGATGAAGATATTGTGTAAAACTGGCAAGGAATTTTCTCTCTGAAGCTCTGTTGATTCTCAAATTGAAAGTGTCAGCAGAAAGAAATCGATTGTGTCACTTTTTTTTTTTAATAGCAAGAAGCATTTAATATAGAACCAAAACTGCTCTTAAAAATCTGAATGCCTTGGTTTGTACTTCTTTGCCCTTCATTTGGAGAGAATCCATGATCTAGGTGGAGCCCTATTTTTCCATCTCTAACGCAAGCATAGCTGCATTCGTATACTTAAAAGAAATTTTGAGAGAATAAGAAAAAGAAAATGACATCAAATCTTCTGATTCTGACACCATTATCACCATCACTACCACTATAATTTGCCCTACCTAATAGTTTAGAAATTGTGAGTCTGGCCATATGGGCATCATTCCATTTCTTTTAAGACATTACTCCTATAATTCAAGTTATAATAAGTCTCTGAAGGGGTAAAGTTTATGTCCTACTTCTTTCCTGTTTCTCCCCTGCATAACCTAGAGCCTGAATTTGCTTAGTAGGTATGTAGCATCCACTTAATAAGTCTTCCTGATCCTGTTTGCTTGGTTATGATTTTATATTTCAAAGCCTTAACTTTAAAATGTGCCATTCCATAGTTCACAAAGTCTACTCTCATGCAACACCTCACCACCCCAAGAGACCTCATATGGAAGGAGATGTGTCATAATGGTAATATATCTTATTACTATCCTATAAATAGTAATACTATTTATTGACTATCCTATAAATAGTAATACTATTTATTGACTGTTTACCAGGCATTATACCTAAGGAGCAGGTGCTAATTGCCCCCAATTTTACATGTGAGGAAATTGCAGCATAGCAGTAACTGTGACTTGCCCAAGATAAGGTTGAAAATTCAGGAAATCTAATGCCAGAACTGCCATCCTAATCACTACCCTCTCTGAAGCACAGGTACCATGTTGCCCACTTACTTCTCCAGTACTTCCCAAGCCCTAATTAAATAGTATATTTCTGAGTTCACTAGTTTTATATGTTGAGTTTTCACAGGATATTTCAAAGAAAGCTATTATGTACAATAGTACATATCCCATTATGTGTTCATAAAGTGTCCTTTCTAGAGCATTTCTTAGGCTTCAGGTGATATCATAAAAACTAGTATTTTCATTCAAATATGATATCATTTAGAAGAAAATGCAAAGAAATGCCAATACCTGAACATACAATGAGTTTCATTCAACATTTAGTGCAAGCTAAGCTTTGCGTAAGCCACTGGGTTTGGACTGAGTTACCTTTGGTTAACAGTCTTTGTGGCTGAATATACTGATGCTCTAAGTTAACTAAGCTGTGCTGATGATGCTGTCATGTTTACTGGCTCTAAGACACTGTAGATAGCAAGTGACACCATTATTTTATGTACTATTAAGAAAAAAATACAATTTTTAACTATTATGACATGCAACAAATGTAAGATGAGTTTCATTTCAGACATCTTAAAATATGAAAATATGCATCTAGGAATTAATTAAATGTAATTACCTTCAATTCTCTTGTGAAATTGCTAGTCTTAAACTTTTATCTTAGAAGAGAAATAATTCAACCTCTATAGATAGAGTCGCTGTTGAGAAAATGAACTCTGGATTTGGACTTCATAGGTTAGAATCCTGATTCTACCTCACATAAGCTGTATGATATTAGATAGCTTACTTTCTGTTATTTATTTTCAGTGTTTATAAGTAGCAATGAATAATATTATCTACCTCATGGCATGGTGAAGATGACATGGGTAATTCACATAAAATTGTTTAGCACACAATAAGGTTGCTTGGTGCAATATAGATATTAAGTATTTGTAGTTTACAATCAGATATGAAAATAGTAAGGAAGATCATGAGTATTTTCTTCAAAGGTGAAAAATGACCAGTCTTTGAAGTTTCTCCTACCAAAAAGAACTCTTCATTTCTCCACTCTTTGAATATGAGCTTGGCCATATGAATTTCCTTGGCCAATGGGAAACCAGCAACATAATACAAGCAGAGGGGTACCTGGGTGGCGTAGTCAGTTAAGTGTTCAACTCTTGATTTCCAATCAGGTCATGATCTCAGGGTCATGGGATTGAGCCCCACTTCTGGCTCCGTGCTCAGCATGGAGTCTGTTTGAGATTCCCTGTCCCTCTCTCTCTGCTCCTCCCCCTGTTCATGCTCTTTCTCGCTCTCTAAAAATAAATCAATAAAATCTTTAAAGAATAATACAAGGAAAAACTTGAAAAGTGTTATTTTCCACCATCATTTGAATGAATTACTGGATGATGAGAGACATGTAGGCATCACTCCGGCTGATACAGCCAACCATTGGACACGTGAGAGAAACATTACCCCCATGTCCACAGCTTGCCAAATGCCAGACATGTGTGTGAGGCCATTCAAGACCAAGGAGCCCTCATGTGACCTGTTGTCTGACTATAACTGGATAAATAAGCTCAGGAAGTTATAGCAGGAACACTGCCTAACCGAGCCCAGCCCAAGTTGTTGATCCACATTATTGCCAGCTCTTAACAATTGCTATTTTAAGCCACAAAGTGTTAGAATAGTTGTTATGCATCAAACCTAACTGATACAACTACAGAGACAAATATTTCCCTGTGCCTATTTTTTACTGTTTCTTTTTTTATACGTGAAGAAAAGTCTCATTGGACTTACTGGTCTAACTTTTATTTTTAAATGAAGGTCAATATGTATAAAATCCTACTTTAAGTCTATTAAATACTTTAGCAAGATCTGAGAACCTTTCAAACTTTTTCATTATTTTTTGTGGTAGAAATATTTCAATTCCTTTGGAGTTATAATTTTTAATTTTGAAGCATTTTCAGTAGTAAATAGATATTTCAAATAGAGGCATACCGTACTTTCTCAACATCTCTGACTTGCAGTGCTATGAGAAATAATAATAAAAACATGGGGCATGTAGGGAAGCATCATATTGACAGTTCACAACTTAAACATGTCTTTGAGATTCTGCTTGTTTAAGGTTTTTTCTAAAGTAATAACAGGTCACTTAAGCCTGGTCACAATTAAAAATAAATCCACAGGAGAACCTTGCCATGTAGGAACAATGCAAAGTCCCTGATGGTGTCAAAAGAACAGCAAAATGAATGTGCAATGAACACAGACCCCAGAAGAAGTATGTTTAAAATGCTAAAGGTAAGCTCTCAGAAGACACTGCCCCTCTGGTACCAATTTAAACAGCTCAATCTTTCATTACCCTTGAGAAGTCAAATCAGTCTTTTCCTGAAAGGCCTGAAAGTCCATGGAAGATGGGAGAATTGTATGCTCCCCTTTTAAACAGGCCAGCTTTAGTGAAGTTACAAGATGAGCCTCATTAAAAGCTTTTTTAAAGAGTATTAAAACCCACTGACCTCGGGGCACCTGGGTGGCTCAGATGGTTAAGCGTCTGCCTTCGGCTCAGGTCATGATCCCAGGGTCCTGGAATTGAGCCCCATATCGGGCTCCTGGCTCAGTGAGGAGCCTGCTTCTCCCTCTCTCTCTGCCTCTCTCCCTGCTCATGCTTTCTCTCTCTCTCTCTCTCTCTGTATCTCTGTGTCTCAAATGAATAAATAAAATCTTTAAAAACAAAAAACAAGATGTATCTTTAAAAAAAAAACCCACTGACCTCACAGTAAACAGGACTTGACAACGACAAAGCAGCAGTATTATGTCCAATTTGTTGTGTGTTTGCTATTGAAAAAAATTCTATGAGATTCATTTTGGAAAATGTATGTCAGCATTTGCAACATTTCATTAATGCAGAAAACTATTCCCTGAAATAGGGTACAGCTTCAGAAGTGTCTGCCTTGGTGTCAGTTTTATTTTCTATAGAATTTACTACAATGTTCATTTTATTTAAAAAGATAAAATACATTTATGTGGAATTATTCTTATAATTGTGGAATTATTATCATCAAATTATTATTAGTAGACATAGTAGTAGTACTAGGGGCATGTGAAATTATTGTGTAAACATGAGTTGTTTTCTCCACTAGAGAGTTACTTCATGGAGGATAAAGCTGTGCCTAATATACTTTGGACTTCCCTCACTTTCCCCATCCCATGTTTTTTTATACATCCTTGTCCTGTTGCAAGTACAGAGTAAAGCCCTTTCCAGCAGGTAAATTTTCTATGTTTGCATATGTGCTTTTACAGCATATGTTTCTTGCTTCTTTTTCCATCTTAATGGCCAGCACAAGGCTAAGCATAAAGAAGGTAGTTAATATAACGCACTAGCTTTGAGGACAACACATTCTCTGAGGATGATAATGCCAGCTAAGAAATGAGTTGTTTTTTTATTCTGAACATTCTAGATTTTAATGCATGTACTGAATCAAAAAGAATACCTCCTTCTGGCACCAATGACTTAATTTGAAATTATTAAGACTCCTTTAATAAAAAACTAATTTGAAGAACTCTGGGAAAACTAGGAGACACAAATTAGGAGTTCTTTCACAATTCGTTTTGCCTTCTAACATTGCCAAATGAAAATTAGCAAGGAATTTTCAGACCAAAGCTTTATGATTATTGAATAATTAAGGAAAGGAAAGATCTGAAAATCTATAAGATTCTTCCAAGAAAGCTTTCTACTGGTCTATGAACCATCTCACTACTTGTTTGTTTTTGATTTCTTACCAGTGCAAAGAAAGTCATGTCTTTGTGTTTTGCACCAAAAATAGGTTAGTGATAAGACAGTTTCCATCATACTTATACATGTTTTTGTAATATGTCATTAAATATTTATATACCCATCTCTTCTACCCATCACTGAGTTATTCTAGAATGTATACTTCTACCTTTTATCTTTTGTGACTGGCATAGTACCAGTAGCATAATGCTTCAGTTATCTATTGCTGAATAATAAAATACCCCCAAATATAGTAGCCTAAAATAACAGCAGTTTCTTTTTCTCATGATTCTGTGAGTTGATGGGCATTTCTCTGCATTCTGTTGGGAGCTGAGCTGTGGCTGGAAAGTCCAAGATGGCCTTATTCACATGTTTGTCTAGCAGTGTTGGCTGTTGGCCTGGCAGCTCAGTTCCCCTCCACATGGTCTCTCTTCTTCCGTTAGTCTAGACCAGCTTTCCTAATGTACGGTGACTAGATTCCAAGAGAATAAAGCTCAAGCTGCCAGGGTTCTTCAAGTTGGGCGCAGAACTGGTAGTGTCCCATCTGCTGCATTCTATTAGTCAAAGAAAGTCACAAAGCCAGACCAGATTCAAGTGAAAGTGAAACAGAGCCCATCTCTGGGATGGGAGGGAGGGAGGAGGAGCAAACCAGTTCCTGGATGGGAAGAATTGTTGGTGGTCATCTCTGAAGGCAATCTTCATTAGTTTTTTTAGTCTTTAATAAATATTTGTTGAATAAATAACTGAGCAATAGGAAAACCCAGTTAGGATGACAACCGAATTAAGAAGCATCAAATACTGGACAGAGAACATATTTTTTTTCTTCCTCTTTCCCTTATTCTCTTCCACCTTTCTCTTTTTTTTTTTTCATTCATTCACAAATTTTGAATAATGAATCTGCATTTGTCTGAAGAGAATGAAGTTACTGATATTTCAGATAGAGGGACTCCCCTATTCAAAGAACTGGGACAATGAAATTACATAATGGGTCTGAAGAACAACAACTAATTGGATGTAGCCAATGAAATGGGATGTTTGTAGAGGAGTGGAGGGGCATGACGATGAGAATGTGTGAGGAGCTTGTATATTACAGAAGGAGATTAACATCTGTTCATTAAGCAATGTAGAGTTGAAGGATTAGAAGTAGGATTACATCATGAACATCATGGTGAGTCTTTCCAGTACATGTCTAAAATGGATTATTTATGGACTCTAGTGAGAACAAAAGTCATATCTGCCTTATTCTTTGCTAGGTCCTCTCTTCTTAAAACTCTGCCATAATGTACCTACCATATGCTAGGTAATGCTAAATTAACTTAAGAAGAAAGTTGAATACTTGATGGTTAAGTTAATGAAGCTATCATGTGCCAGATTGTTCAGAAAAAAACTGAGTATGAGGGAGCTCATGCACAGGATTTTTTGCCATTAGCTGGAGCCCTAGGTGATGAACTCTGCATACAGGCTTTGAAAGCCATGATGAAGATGAATGGATTAATGTGAGATCTTGTTCAACTAACCCTTTCACAAGGAAAACTCTTTGCATAGATCACATTACTTTATTTATTTTATACCCTAGACATATTCTAAAGAAATATTTTCCTATTTATTTACATAATTAAATGTAAGTTGCCTCTATTATATTAATTCATTATTTTACTATGTCATAAGTATTTCATTTTTGGCATTTTACTTGTTTGCCTTATCTCTTTGATTTTTGGCCTACCTGGAATAAAGACTCTCATTATATACTATGCTTACATCATGTTATGATTGGTCTGGAGGGAATGATGGCTAATAGTTCACCTTTTCACATTTAAAATTTTCTAGGCACAAACCACTTTTATGTACATAATTTGATTATAATATTGATCCCCATTGCAACTACATGAGATTGGTTGTTTGGGTATTAGAATCTCTTTTACAAATCAAAGGGGGAAAAAGTGAAGTTTTGATTATTCAAGCAACTGCTGGTATAGAACCTATGCATTTATTCTGATTTCAGAGAAATTACTCACAATGAACCATATAAATAGAGCCAAATAAAAGATGGATTCAGTGAAATTTGGAACAGACCTGAACTACTTCTTGTATCTGACATCTGGGTTCTTTGCTCCATGATCTGTGGCTTGCCAATTTCATGTTTCTCAGCAATTTCTTACTTAATGCTTCAAGCTGAATACCTCCTGGGTGACCAAGACCAAGAGCAGTAAGAAGTACATATTTCTCCTTCAGATCACCTGACCGTTACGACCACAGGCCAAGTCCAAATTTACATCACTCTATAATATACAGGAGTGCCCAGTTACCACGCTTCAGCATGCACAGGGCTCCAGAAATGCCTGTGGCTCTGCCTTCAGGATCCCAGACAGCCTTTGGACACAAGTTGGAGAGCAGACTATGGATTTTAAAAGACCATCCATACGCATTTGGAGCCCATTATTCAATAAAGTGAAAACAAATTCCACTGAGTATTAGAAAAAATGTAAATTTGGCTCGGATCTCCTTATAGATTTTCACTTACCCTGATCAATAGAATGGTTATACTTAAGGAAGTGGTGGTAAGAAGACAAAATGATTTTTTTTTTTCAAAAATTCTCTCTTCTCAAAAGTGAATGATTTGTAAATGAGAAATGAGGAGGTACCTTCCTGAGTTTCATCAAGGATGTACAGAAAGAATAAACTCAAGTGGGCCCTTCCTATTATCATTCTTGCTTAAATCTCTTTCCTTTTCCTCTCCTTACCCTAGTGTGTTCACTTTCACATTTCCCACAGCCTTACTTATTCTTTTATTTTAATCATATGGATGGACCCAGAGTGCTTTTTAATTCAATATATTCAGACATAAATTCATTCTGGAGATACTGCTGGGTAACATTGGAATGCATTAATCCTAGTATTAACCTGTCTTCCCTCTGTCTTTTTAGTATCAAGAATTATATTGTGAATGAATTCATGATCACATTTCTAAAGATGTTACTTGGGGGCTGATCAAGTTACTTGTAGCTGTCTGAGTATTCAAAGTTGTAGTTTTAATGCCCTAGTACTGGCCATCTAGACATGAATTACAGGCTCCATATACACATACTCACACACCCAAACATAGACACTCCTTTACAAACTGGCCATTACTCACCCTGATTTCTCATTCACAGGTAATGTTATGTGATGTCAGTATGGATTGCTTATTTCCACTTCTCAGGTTTTCACTGAGAGAGATTTTCCCTTACACTTCAAGCTTCTTGCCCCATTCCCTCACTTACTCCTTTAGGAAAAAGGGAGTGTATTATAACTAGTACTATGGGGAGCAGAAACTAAAGATGTGAAACCAGATGCTCCCTTTCTTCTCTTTGGGATGTGCTTGCTTGCAGAGAGCTTATGCTTTGGTCTGTCCTTGGGCATGTGGTGTGCTAACCTGCAGGTGAGACCCATGGTTTTGTGTAGTGCTTGCAATGTGATAATTTAAATTCAAGGATGTAGTGTCACCAAGTCTACCTGGTTAATAGTCTTAAATCCATATCCTCCAAGCTAGACTTTGAGAGCCATATATGTGATATATTCATCTCTATCTTCCTTCATTTTTCTTTCAGTGTGATCAGACCTGGGATAGAGAGGCAAGGGTGCAATTGATTAGTCCCCTTGAACTCCAACATCTATGACTGAATTTTTCTTCTATAGCTAGTTGTCAGGCTCCTCTGAATGCCTTTCTACGTGATGAGAATGATCTCGTTATATCCTCTTTTGCTTCAGTTAGTAAGCTCATATTAATTCCCTCCATAGAACTAGAAAGAAAAGTACTTTGCCTAAGACATGCATGATGGTGAATAACATAACCATAACTGCTGACAAATACGAACAGTACTGTGGAAGCCCAGAGGCATGCAATTTATTTGGAATTTTCCTATAAGCCACTATTTTTTCTTGGATGAATGAGAGGTACCAGAATAGAGTGTGATTGTTCTTAATTTTTTTTCTTTCATCAAGAAAATTTGTTTGAAGATTTATTTTAGTCCAATACGTAGAAGAGATAAAAATGATGCCATCATAGATAAAGTGGGGTGAAAGTCTACAGTTAGATACTACCTCCTTTTCCATTATGATGCCTCCATGATACCCTTAGAACATATGGCTGAAACTCATTTTTAAGACCAGAGGAGAAAGATCACTGCACTGAAAGTCAATCACATGAGAATTTATGTCCATAAACACCTCAGTGAACAAAGAACATTTGAACTGGTCCATTTATTTTCTCATCTCCTGTTGGAGACAACTTGTCTCTTAAATGCCTCTGGCTTATAGAATTAAAGATAATATTTTTAAAAGTAGATGACCCAATTTCTAAATTCCTATGGTATCACATTTCAACATTCCATTCTTTAATTTTCTACAGTGTCTAGAATAGTACACCTGGCACAGAGCTGATAGTCAATGAATGTTTGATGACTGAAAGAGTGAATGAATGAGTAAATAGAAAAAGTTGATAGCTGTCCTTAGGTGCAGCAGAGTGCAGGAACCAAGCATGCAAAATGCAATAAAGAATCTCATTGAGAAAGTTCTTTATTGACTTTTCAAAGATCGGAAATCTATAGACCTAGAATTACCTTCTCCATCTTCAAAGGCAAATTTTCACAGAGAAATCCCTGTCTGTTGAAATATGCCTCGGGTGCCTGGGTGGCTCAGTTGGTTAAGCAACTGCCTTCGGCTCAGGTCATGATCTTGGAGTCCCGGGATCGAGTCCCGCATCGGGCTCCCTGCTCAGCAGGGAGTCTGCTTCTCCTTCTGACCCTAACCCCTCTCATGTGCTCTCTCTCTCTCTCTCTCATTCTCTCTCTCAAATAAATAAGTAAATAAAAAATCTTTTTAAAAAAAAAAAATATGCCTCTCACCTGCTGAAAACACCTGTTCCTGATAAATTTGGCTTCCTTATCCTGTCAAGGCATTGTGAAGAGACTACCCATAGGCTTCCAGAGCAAAACAGAAATACAAGGAAATAACATGGTTTCATTTAGGTGGCAAGAATGCTTCTTGATGAGAAAAATTCTTTTTCAGGTGTATCTAAGTTTCTAATTTCAACCACCTTTTTTCTTTTCCTGTATAAAATAAATACCAGGCCTTTAAAAAAGATAAATATTGTCTCCTCACCCCCATCCCTATCACCTTGTACTTCTAAACCATAATTATTGACATTTATAGGAAGACTGTGAATAAGAGATTTGTCTAGCATAATTCTTTTATATCTGTTGCTCCTAAAATGTGTGCTGAAGTGCTCTGGAGCACTATGGCAAATTCACAGGGGCATTTTAGGATAATTTAAATTTTGGGGTGAAGCAAAACCTTTGTTGGACATTGCCCAAACTACTACTTCAAAATAATTCACAGTTTCAATATTAGATTGAGCTACTTTCCTTTAGATGATGTCATATCTTTACATGACTGGGCTTCAGGAGGTTCCTATAAAAACAAGGTACACAGTCAGGCCTCAACACTTCTAGGAGTTATAATAGGGATTAAACCTAAATGGCTCTTTCTTATGAACTGGTGAGCTACTATTTCCCATGTGACACCTAGTTACTGTCATTCCTAATCATGGGAAAGAAGAGTTGCACAGAAAACTTAATAGGGAGAAAATTGATGCTCAGCTCCCTAGAAATTAGAGAGCATGTACCACAGCCAGTGTCTACTACCAAAGGGAGAGGCTGTAGGTAAAATATATAGGAAAAATCATGCAGAACATTGTGTGAATCCTGCATGAGCAGTAGTGCTTCAGAAGTCACTGGGAAAATGCAACACAGAGATTGGAAAAGGACATAACACACAGTGTGCCTTCCGCAGAGTGAGGCTTGAGAGGAGGACCATGGTGTTGGGCATCTCAATGGCTGCAGGTTTAGCACGCTGGGCAGGAAAGCAGAGAGCACCATGGAAGGTACCTCTCTCCATGTTCATGAGGAAGAAATTCCTCACTTGGTTTGCAAACAGTGAACTTACCAGGAAAGCAGAATTGGAAGGAATAAAAGGAACATATTAGGAACATATAAGAGACTCCACCTGGGGACTCCCAGAAATGCCTGAGGAGACTTCATGGTGGGGGGTTGGGGGGTGTGCTATTACATCAGTAAGTTAGGGTGATGAAAATGTTAATATGAGCACAATTATGTCCACAAACTGCTGGGTATGGAAGTTTTTTCTTTTTGCACATTCCCATTCCCAATAGAACGTATTTCTTCCTCTCCTGTGCCTTGTCTTTTTACCATTAACTGTAGAGGTATAGAAGCAACACTTCTGTAAGGCCATTTCACTTCTGTGTCCATATGTCTGTCTTCCTGATTATACTGTAAGCTCTTTGAGGGCAGGCATCATGATCTTTCCTGTATTTTTCTTCACTGAATACAGTGCCAGGAAAAAGAGCGGATGCTCATTAATGCTAATTAACTAGAACTGAATTGCCTCGGCAACCTTAGAGAGGACTGGATGACTGAAGTATTATTTTCTAATTTGCAACTAAGAGGCAACTAGCAAGCTTCCTCATAATCAAAGAAGTGATAACTATCAAAGCACTATTAATCAAAATGTGTTTTATTTCCTACCAGGCTTTACTCATTAGGAAAATGAGGGAGGGGATTTATGTGCAGGCATAAATCAAAGTTTGTGATGCTAAAAGAGTCGCGTGCTGCTAGAACCAGACAAATGACCCCCGATTTAAAAGAAGCAACATTTAAACCTCTCTGTGCACAGAATTCTTTCCAAGAACACTCAAGCTTTCTGTAACTATGGAAATGTTGAAACAAGATGTAATATTGAAGAAGAGAGATTTACTTACACATTGGAGCCTTGTTTGTATCTTTTCTATGTAATTCCAAAATTATTTGGGTTTTTTTCTTCACCATGTTATTGAAGTGTCCCTACAGTTTACACACATCAATAATAGAACTAGGAATTGTGTTGGAGATAAAAATAAATAAAAATTGCTTTCTTTCTATTGTAGTTATGAATAATGAATATTCTTCTTGTTGACTAAAACTTCACCATACTGCAGGAAGGAGCTAGGGCATCATGATATGGAAAGACAGGCAAAATCTGCCCATGCCTGGGAACTAGGTGTGAATCTCAGTTATCATTGATGCCATGAGTATATTGTCTATAATGGTGAACATAGTCCTGCCTTTGGTTTTGCAACTATAGCTAGAAAGGTTACTGGCTGGAACATCTCTTACTTGAGACAGAAGTGGGGGTAATCAATAGAAATGTAGGGAGAAAACCTGATATGGAATATATGATCTCTAACTGGGCTTCAGTTTTTGGATTCTCGCCTATAAAACAGAAGGGAAAGGAGAGTTTTGCAGATGTCTTAGGTAGCATAGATAATTCTTTTTTTAAAAGATTTTATTTATTCATTTGGGAGAGATAGAGAATGAGAGAGAGAGAGAGAGAGAGCATGAGAGGGGGAAGGGTCAGAGGGAGAAGCAGACTCCCTGCCAAGCAGGGAGCCTAATGTGGGACTCGATGCCGGGACTCCAGGATCATTACCTGAGCTGAAGGCAGTCGCTTAACCAACTGAGCCACCCAGGGACCCAGCATAGATAATTCTTAAGGATTCATTTGGTGGTAGCCTTAAAATCCACTAAAATGTCCTTTATATTCTCAGATATTCTGCAGGGGCTCATGAGTTTCATACTAGTTCCATTTAAGGATGCTTATGAGTTACAGCCTAGTAACAGTATATTTTTACTATACCACTTTCAGTTTGCTCTTTATACACCTAACTCATTTAATTCTTACAAAAATCCTATGAAATCAGTATTGTTATTATTACCATTTTCCCATGAGGAACCTGAGCTTAAGGAGTTTAAGAAATTTCTCCAGTCCTTCATGTGGTTAAATGGCATAGCTGGATCTTGAACCATATATCAGTGAATGACATTGATTCACCACTAATTATATTGCAACAACCTTCACAGAAACAGAATATGGCTTGTAAAAACACAACTAGTTTTAAGTCATCAGTGAGGGATGATAAAGTCCTTTCTAGATGGATTTGCAGCTTTCTGTGCTAATTCAAATTTCACATTTCTGTCTCTGGGCTAGACAAAGATGTATTCTCTTATTCCAAGAATTTCTAGGTCTAAGGGGAAGAAACATTTCTAAGTTCCCAGCTATGAAAAAACATGAGAATTGCTATAAAGAGACATATACACAATGACATGAGAGGTTCAAAATAGGAGAGATTAGCTCTGAGTTAGAATATTTACTAATTTTACTTGAACTCAACACAGGACCTGGATGGAATACGAGATTTTGACGGGTAGAGATGGAAATGCTAAATCTTATAGGCAAAAAGGCAGCATAAAAAAAGGTGTGAAAGCAGTGAGTGAAGACTGTGGTTCAGCATAGGCTATTTTAGGTAAAGACTTGGGATGGGATATATAGAAAGAAAGATGAAAGATAAGACTAGGATCTTAATAGATATAAAACAAGTTGTTGGATGTAATTTCTCCTTTTCATTTAACATATTCCTGGAATTTCTAACATTAAGATTTCAATTACCATACTTGAGAGAGATGTTGATCAGAAGGGAGTGCATCTAGATTTTAAAAGTTTTTTAAATGTTTAAAGAGACTAATGTCTAGCATATTAAAGGTAATAAGTAAATATTTATTAAATGACTGAATAATCAAACCATTAATGGCTATCTAGAATTTGTGATGAATTTTCAAAATCACTGATTTTTATTGTATAGGCAATATGAATTAAATTTTAATGAGTTTTAATTTAGAGTGGTTCCAAATGTGAATTTTTTCCCATAATAAAGTATGTTCTAATTATTACCAGAGTAGTTCATATTTGGTAATGGCTGGCATTGCTGTTGGGTAGTCCATTAAATCATGAAGTGATTGATTTTCTTTTCCTTTTCTACTTTCAAGGGGATTATTTCTACCAAATATAATTGCCCTTTAGTGAACAGTGTTAGTTTGATGTACTGTGAACTTCCTTGGGGATGATCAGCCTCTGTGAATAGTAGCATTAATCTAGTACAGAGACATTAGTGGCTTGTAAGGATTAATTCTATCTTAAGAACTTTTATGAACCTTGAGTGTATACATGCTCCATAATAACTTGTTCCCAATTTCTCAACTGTCACATCTTTAATTTGGTTATTCACATTGTTTCTTCACAGTTGTTGATTCAAAAATCTGCCATACATTCTTTACATAATATTTTCAACCACCCTGTCTTTCTGAGAATGAAAAATGGGTGACAGGAATGCCATTGGTGTTTAAAACACATGCCCTCAAAGGTAGAATGGGTCTTTCGATCTTCCTTCCTACTGCAGCAAATAAATAGCCCAGGTTTTTCCTGATTCAGTTCTGTTTCTTCTATGAAATTTAGGTTTAAATTTTACATTCAGATTTCTAAAACAATTATCACTTCACCTGGGCCTTCCAACAAGTTAATCAGTAGTTGAACTGAGATCATCATCACCTCATCAAGCAATTGCACAGAGTATCTGCTAATTCAGTTCCAGTCAATTAATCTCCAGTGGAATGAAGCTGCAGCAGATGGAGACAGAGGGAGTCTCTCCTATCCAACTCATCATTTGTCCTAACTCATCAAGGAACCAGTGAGCTTTCTTCCCGGAACTTACAGTTGATGCACGAAGACCATATCATTTTCCTGTTTAGCATGATGGATTATAAGATTCGCAGGGAAAATATTTGCAAGGTGTAATGATCATAGGCAGGAAATGTTTTTCTTTATACAGGGCTATTCAACAGCAGACTTGGGATGCCTGTCTGTTTCTGGCAGGCGAATTAAAAATAAATAAATAAAAGGGAAGAATAGTCTAATATTATGCTTGGGATTAATTCTAATTGATCCCAGAGAATTTAGAACCTAAGTCTGGAGAGGTTAACATATGAAGTAAAGCTCCTTAAAAATAAATGACTTTTCTATTGACAGTTTGATGGCTATGACATCTCTGGGCATAATAGCCTTTTTATCCAGAAAGATCCCCAAATTGAATGTGAGGACAGAGCTGAGCTTTTGCTCATTATCATTTGTCGCATCTCAGTTCTTATGGGTGATAGTATTGTTTACTAGCACACCAGAGTGGTTCTAAGCACTTAAGAGAGTATACGTGTCATTTGGACATAGGAAAGCTTACTTTATAACCACCCACTGGTAAATGTTTTCTGGCTGAAGCCCAACATGGACTAATAGGAACTTGGTAAATTAATGGACCATTTACTCTTTTTTAAAATAATTTTTTGTGTTCTCAAGTAAATCTTACATCTAGAAGGCTATAGCATTTGAGGTAGGAGGCATCTACAATTAGAAACTGAGGGAAATGAGCATGCAAATATATCACTGTGGCTGAATTCAATCATTCACTTTTTCACATTTACAACTCTTTAATTATTTTGATTAAACATTTTTTCATGAGGATAATGCTGTGAAAAACCAGAAGTTTGAATGATAGAATTCCTTATTGAAGAAGGTTTAAGGCCATTCAATGAACTGTAATGGTTGCTTTAATGTTCGAGGGGGAAAAAAGAGGAATAAAGAATTTAAGCTCCAGCAAAGAAAGCACCATTCATCTTTCAGCCACTTCCTTGGCTAGCATAAGGCCAGGCATACATTAGACATTTGCCCAAAAGCTCAAGGATAATGGTGATGCCAAGGTCATGAGTCTGGGCTTTTCTGTGCAGTGATCCCATTCTTCTCATAGTTATGTAGAAGGAGAACTATGGCTGCTTCAGGATAATAATGCCCTTGTTTTAGTCATTAAATCCTTTCTTAACAAGCTATTAGTTAAGGTTGGGGTGGGGGTAAGTGCCTAGTAGTTAATTTGAAGAACTGAATCTTTGGAGCAAGCCAAAAGAATGGTGTAACTTTGTGTACGTTGCTAAGTCTTGCTTTTTATTGCTCTAGAAGGACATTTTGAAAGTTAACAGACATCATGCAGAATCCTCTAAGTGATTCAATTTTTTTAAAGGCAAATCTGTTAAAAAAAAACTATCTGATTAATATTCTGCTTTGTAACTTACATAATCCATATTCAATTGCTTAATGAGTTTTTGATTGTCACAATGTTCCCTGTATGTACTTGAAGGTGAATTGAAAACAAAAGTAGTGGGAAAATATAGTAGATAACCAAATGCTACAGAAAAGCTCATATCTGTTTAGGTGACAAGATATATGTATCAATATTTGATATGTATATAGTATGTTTGAGATATATATTTCTATATTTATTAAAAGGATATCAAGCTTGAAGTAGGATTCAAGAAAAAGTATATAACATGTCTTTAAACGTTGTATGTTTATATAAACTACCAGATCTAGCCTGAGAAGAAACAATGCATTGATTGTATATATACAGTTATAAGTAATATAGTAGAGATTTTTCTCCCAAATCCCTGACATTTTAACATATCCTTAAATAATATGACCCAGTTTTTAGGTGAATTACAAGCATGGTCATCTGTCATGGCAAAGAAAGTCAGGAATCCTCCAATGGACCATTTATAACCTCACTTACATACCATGATTTAATCATTTAACATATTATACTGTGATTATATATTTTCATGTTTTTATTTCTTATTAGACCTTTGGGTTTTATCATTCTGTTTTTATAGATTCAACTCCTTACACAGGTGCTGTAAAAGAAATGAATATTTTTTTGATAATTTATTGGATATTAATAGTGTATTAATTTGCAGAATTTACCCTATTCTTCTGGTTAGTACTATAAAGAAAAAAAAACAGAAAATAAGAACATTTCATTATTTTGAAGACAGCTAGATCAACATTACAAAATTTATTTTTTTCTAACATTCCCCAGCATTAAAATAAGCAAACATTGAATTCCACCAAATATCTGCTAGGGATTTATTTCACAATGACTTCTTCTGGAAAAAAGATGCATTCAAAATTCATATGTTCTATAAAAGCCATTCTGAGGTGGCAGACAACTTGCTTTTTTTTAAAAAAAAGTATGTCCAGATCCTGTGATCCATCCCTACACTATGATGAAGAACTGAGAGTTACATACTTGGACAAGGTATATACTTGGACAAGAACAACCTTGTGAGGAAAAAAAAAAAAAGTGTTTCTATGAGTATGACATGCTGATAGGTTGTCCCTATAACTAGTCAGGCAAAGAAGTCTGACTGTTTTATTTGCATAGTTGAATGTTAGCTTTGCCATCTGGTCATCTTATTGGTCAAAGACAAAGATATCTATAGCTCAGCATAGGATATTGAATTGATCTTGACTGGATGGTTATTGAGTTTCCAAATATTTTCTAGAATACTTGTTTTCAGTTATTCTATTTTAAATATTATTTTATTATAAATTACCACAAATCATTTTGAAAATATCCACAGTATATATTATGTCCATACAGTGCTCATATCTGTTTAGGTGACAAGATATATGTATTTATAATGATACCTAGCTATGCAATTTTTTGTATGAATATCTAGTCATGAAATTTTGAGACCTCAAGAAACTGTTTGAAATGAAAGAGATATAGTGGATCTTGAAACATGGTTAGGATTTGGATACACACATATTTATTCAGAATTTTATGTGAGATTGACTGGATCTTCTCTTATTCATGGCAGAGCAGAATGGTCTGTTTGACCATTTAGTGGAGGTATAATAAAGTAGAAATAAAGAAAAAAAATAGGATTACTTATTTAAGTAATCTCTTCACCCAACATGGGGTTTGAACCCATGACCCCAAGATCAAGAGTCACATGCTCCACCAACTGAGCCAGCCAGGCTCCCCAAAATAAAGAAAATTTAAATACAGACTGGAATAAATGGATTTTAAAACTAGATGTTCTTTGGTATCTTCTTTTGAGGTCTTTCTCAGCTTGTTTATTAACCCAGATGTTTAAAATATTGTTTAAAAAAGGGAAATAATCATTATAGGTAAAGTAACCAGAATTTGGAATTTAATTCTTCTTTGGTGTTATTTTTTCATAGTTCCTTTTATATTTGCTATCTAAGACTTTGTCATAAGGTTCTTTCTGACCCTGATGGATAAGTCAATGATCTACCATATAATTCCCATTTATTTAAGGTTATTTCTTAAAGATGGTGTTTATAATATGGTATACGTCTTTTTTAGTCTGATTCCTGAAGAGTTCTCTTGCTAACTTAGTAGCCTTTATTGAGCCCAGAGAGAATTGTTAGTTTAGTGATTGCCAGGCCTTAATTAATTACAAACTGCTTTGCATTACCTGTGTGACCTATGGATTTATGGTTAGAGAGGAAGTATCTTACAAAGGATCTTTGGGGCAGATGCTAAAGAAATCTTTGGACCTCAGGAAGATATGGAAATCCATCTCTCTGTTTTGCTTTTGGAAAGCATGGGTCTTGTCAATGCAATTATGTCTGTGTGTTAGAAAGGAAGATTTATTCTCTGCTTCTCATATTAACATGGGGAAAGTCTTCAGTTAGACTAACTCTCCTGGCTTTTCTCTCCACCCCCCATCCCTACAAGAGGAGTATGTTATCAGACTGATGAATTTGAAAGGATAAAATCGCCATGCTCAACTTAGCCCATTCCTTTCTCTTCTTTTGGATCTTTTTGCTATAGATGATACATTATGATCTGCTGTTATCATCCCAGTAAGGGACTCTTTGGCAATACTAAGTACTGGATTCTGGGGAAATAACTTGGCTTTGGATAAATCCTTTAGTTAGGATTGGCCTGTTTGCTATACATACTAAACAGAAATTCTTTATATTCTTTCATGAGAAAGGCACATAAGAGACTTGGTGTTGTTGAACCAATGCAACTTATGTGTTCCTGAAAGAACATTTTTCTATATTGGAGTCTGGAATTTGTCCAGTTTTGCCAATAAGGGATGAGTAAGTCTGTTTAATATAAAGACAGTGAGTGTTAACAGCTCTTTTACAGGCAGATCTAAAGTTATATTGTAGAGCTTTTTTTTTTTTTTCCTACCATTAATGCAGGTGATATTTTCATCTCCATTTTTCTGTCTGAGATGTTGCACAGTTGTTTCCAATTTCAGGAAAGAAAGAAAGGGGCAATGCTTACCAATCCTGTAAAGCCCCAGTAATATGCTATGCAATAAGAAAAATGATGTTAGATAGGTAGCAATCAAATTTAATACCTACTATAAAGTCTATTTCAAATATGAACATAAGCACACTAGGGATACCTTCTACATGATAAAAAATTCTGGCCCCTTTACAATAGTTGTAAAAAAAAAAATTCCACTGTAATCTTAATTCCTACACTGAGCTTCCACTGAGACAACTTATCTTTAATTGAAGTTAAGTGTATCTAGGAATTTCTTTCTGATATGGATCATAGATACTGTGGGAACTTGTGGTATGTTGTGTTATTATTCCCAACTGTTTGCTGCCATTCTCTATCACATTTGTCATTGCAGAACCCCTCCCTGTGGAAGGAATATAAACAACCTTCCACTGATGTTCAGCTTGGCCCTCTGGTCTGTTTTGGCCAATAGAATGCCAGCAGAAGTAAAGTAGAACACGTCTGAGAAGTTTAAAGAGCCATCCCTTGATTCCATCATTGCTTCTTTCCTGTGCCTTGAGTATGCATGTCCCAGATGCAGGCAGGCTGCTACTTCAGACTGGATCCCAGCCAATAAAGGTGAGAAATAAACCGTTGTCCTCATAAACCACTGAGATTAGGAGTTGTTTGTTGACATGACACAGCCTAGCACACGGTGGATGATACAGACTCAACAGTAATCATCTATACACATATTTCCTCTCTTTTCTTATTCTTGTCTATGCCCTCTATCATAATTTGTATGTATATATACTACAGTTCTATACACTATATAGTCCCTTGTATGTATCCATATATTTATATGGACTATATGTAGTCCTTTTCTTCTCCCTATTTTATCTTCCTTTAAATTTCTGATTTTCTGCTCATTTGTATCTGTTTGTTGGTTTAACCTTCTCAACGCACTTCTTTTTAAAAATGCTCTGTCAGAAATCTGTTCTTAGCCAGAGTTAAAGAAAAAAAAATCAATTTTCCTAAATTGACTCATCTGGGTGGGGTTTATAACCAACTTACTTTATTTTTGAAAAGGTCTATGAGAAACTTTTGACATTGAGCATTTTGAAAAATCTTACTTATAAACATTCTTTGGTCTCAGCATTGTCACACCATGGAAAAGAAGGAGGACATGCATAAGATTTATATAGCTGACAGAGATTTCTATGTACTGTGTGCAGTACATTTATATTTTCAGCTTAAATCATTGAGTGATTATTTTCTGAAAGAATTTTGTCTTTCTTGGGGGAAGTTGAAAATCATGTCTACTCGATGATTTATTAAGTGAATAAGTAAGTGAAAATGAACAGACTGGTACTGATTTTTACCATAGGCAGCAAATTATGAATAATGATTCTTCCATGCTTGAACTCCTTTGCAGTGATTCTGCAAATAATTCTAGTTTTCTCAGGTTGTTTCAGCCAAATGGATTTGCATAGGCAGGAGAGGCTGAAAGACAGCAGGTTAGGCTTGAAGCACTATGTCAGGGGGCATGTTAGAATTTTATTAGAAATATGGGCTTTTGTGCCATTTGGTGCCCTGCGTTCATTACTGTCATATCCTTGCAGCTCTGTAACTGAAGGGAAGACCAGAAAACATTTAGGATAGTGTAGAAAATAAACAAATATATGGGTTAAAGAACTTTTAAAATGTACCTTAAAATACCAAAGGTCTTATAATTAAACTGAAGAGATTTAAGAAATCTGTGGAATCTGTCACTGCCTACCTTTATAAATAAATACTGTTGACTGGCATTCCTTGAGAGGAAAACTGCTTCTTTTTTCCAAGGTAGCATTTTTAATATACTAGACTGAACGAAATGCCATTTCCTTTTTATAGGTCAAAAGCAGTTGAAATTTGGCAATTTCATACTGTTCAAGCAAATAACTTAAAACTTACAATCCAAGTACACTCCATGACAAAATGTCCATTTCTCAATGTGCACATTTGAATCAACATGCAGAATGTGCATTTGTAGATTTATAACTATCAATTTCTATTATGTCATAGATATTTACATCATAAGTATTTTGCTCCTAAATAACAGAATCTCTAAATTATGGGGTTTCTGTGGGTATGCCATAATTTATTAAAATATCTTAATATTGAACACATAGTTTGCTTTCTTAATTTTGGTTTTGTGGTTGTTGTGATTGTTGATAGTTGTAGTAGTGAACCGAATTCTCTTTGCTTTTGCTTTAATGAATTATAATAAAATACCCTTCCCCCAACATAGACCATGTATACATACTACATATGTTGCATGGTTTTCTTTTACAACTATGTCTATGGTGTCTTTATTTTATACCATTTTGCTTTCCCAAAGTATGAATTTAAAATAGGATTACAAATGATTTATTAATCATCTTTTTTTCTATTTTTTATTTTTTTTATTTGCTTACTTTTTTTAAATTTCTTTATTCTTATGTTAATCCCCATACATTACATCATTAGTTTTAGATGTAGTGTTCCATGATTCATTGTTTGTGCATAACACCCAGTGCTCCATGCAGAATGTGCCCTCCTCAATACCCATCACCAGGCTAATCCATCCTCCCACCCTCCTCCCCTCTAGAACCTTCAGTTTGTTTTTCAGAGTCCATTGTCTCTCATGGTTCGTCTACCCCTCCGATTCCCCCCCCTTCATTCTTCCCCTCCTACTACCTTTTTCTTCTTCTTTTTTTTTTTTACTTAACATATATTGCATTATTTGTTTCAGAGGCACAGATCTGAGATTCAACAGTCTTGCACAATTCACAGCGCTTACCAGAGCACATACCCTCCCCAGTGTCTATCACCCAGTCACCCCATCCCTCCCACTCCACCCCCCACTCCAGCAACCCTCAGTTTGTTTCCTGCGATTAAGAATTCCTCATATCTGTGAGGTCATATGATACAAGTCTTTCTCTGTTTGACTTATTTCACTCAACATAATACCCTCCAGTTCCATCCAAGTCATTGCAAATGGCAAGATCTCATTCCTTTTGATGGCTGCATAATATTCCATTGTATATATATATACCACCTCTTCTTTATACATTCATCTGTCGATGGACATCTTGGCTCTTTCCACAGTTTGGCTATTGTGGACATTGCTGCTATAAACATCGGGGTGCACGTACCCTTTCAGATCCCTACTTTTGTATCTTTGGGGTAAATCCCCAGTAGTGCAATTGCTGGATCGTATGGTAGCTCTATTTTCAACTTTTTGAGGAACCTCCATACTGTTTTCCAGAGTGGTTGCACCAGCTTGCATTCCCACCAACAGTGTAGGAGGGTTCCCCTTTCTCCGCATCCCTGCCAACATCTGTCATTTCCTGACTTGTTAATTTTAGCCATTCTGACTGGTGTGAGGTGGTATCTCATTGAGGTTTTGATTTGGATTTCCCTAATACCAAGCGATGTTGACACTTTTTCATGTGTCTGTTGTCCATTTGGATGTCTTTGGAAAAGTGTCTGTTCATGTCTTCTGCCCATTTCTTGATTGGATTCTTTGTTCTTTGGGTGTTGAGTTTGATGAGTTCTTTATAGATTTTGGATACTAGCCCTTTATCTGATATGTCATTTGCAAATATCTTCTCCCATTCTGTCCGTTGTCTTTGGGTTTTGTTGACTGCTTCTTTTGCTGTGCAAAAGCTTTTTATCTGGATGAAGTCCCAGTAGTTCATTTTTGCCCTTGCTTCCCTTGCCTTTGGCGATGTTTCTAGGAAAAAGTTGCTTCGGCTGAGGTCAAAGAGGTTGCTGCCTGTGTTCTTTCCTTTAGGATTTTGATGGACTGCTGTCTCACATTGAGGTCTTTCAACCATTTGGAGTCTATTTTTGTGTGTGGTGTAAGGAAATGGTCCAGTTTCATTCTTCTGCATATGGCTGTCCAGTTTTCCCAACACCATTTGTTGAAGAGACTGTCTTTTTTCCATTGGACATTCTTTCCTGCTTTGTCAAAGATTAGTTGACCATAGAGTTGAGAGTCCATTTCTGGGCTCTGTATTCTGATCCATTGATCTATGTGTCTGTTTTTGTGCCAGTACCATACTATCTTGATGATGACAGATTTGTAATAGAGCTGGAAGTCCGGAATTCTGATGCCACCAGCTTTCCTTTTCTTTTTCAACATTCCTCTGGCTATTTGGGGTCTTTTCTGGTTCCATACAAAGTTTAGGATTATTTGTTCCATTTCTTTGAAAAAAGTGGATGGTATTTTGATGGGGATTGCATTGAATGTGTAGATTGCTCTAGGTAGCATTGACATCTTCACAATATTTGTTCTTCCAATCCATGAGCATGGAACGTTTTTCCATTTCTTTGTGTCTTCCTCAATTTCTTTCATGAGTATTTTATAGTTTTCTGAGTACAGATCCTTTGCCTCTTTGGTTAGATTTATTCCTAGGTATCTTATGGTTTTGGGTGCAATTGTAAATGGGATCGACCTCTTAATTTCTCTTTCTTCTGTTTTTTTGGTGGTGTATAGGAATGCCACTGATTTCTATGCATTGATTTTATACCCTGCCACTTGACTAAATTCCTATATGAGTTCTAGCAGTTTTGGGGTGGAGTCTTTTGGGTTTTCAAATAAAGTATCATATCATCTGTAAACAGTGAGAGTTTGACTTCTTTGCCGATATGGATTTCTTTTTGTTGTCTGATTGCTGTGGCTAGGACTTCCAATACTATGTTGAATAGCAGTGGTGAGAGTGGACATCCTTGACGTGTTCCTGACCTCAGGGGGAAAACTCTCAGTTTTTCCCATTGAGAATGATATTTGCTGTGGGTTTTTCATAGATGGCTTATATGATATTGAGGTATGTACCCTCTATGCCTATACTCTGAAGAGTTTTGATCAAGAAAGGATGCTGTACTCTGTCAGAAGCTTTTTCTGCATCTATTGAGAGGATCATATGATTCTTGTTCTTTCTTTTGTTAATGTATCATATCATGTTGATTGATTTGGGGATGTTGAACCAACCTTGCAGTCCAGGAATAAATCCTACTTGGTTGTGGTGAATAATCCTTTTAATGTACTGTTGGATCCTATTGGCTAGTATTTTGGTGAGAATTTTGCATCCATGTTCTTCAGGGATATTGGTCTGTAATTCTCCTTTTTGATGGAGTCTGTCTGATTTTGGGATCAAGGTAATGGCGGCCTCATGAAATGAGTTTGGAAGTTTTCCTTCCATTTCTATTTTTTGGAACAGTTTCAGAAGAATAGGTGTTAATTCTTCTTTAAATGTTTGGTAGAATTCCCCTGGGAAGCCATCTGGCCCTGGGCTTTTGTTTCTTGGGAGATTTTTGATGACTGCTTCAATTTCTTTAGTGGTTATAGGTTGTTCAGGTTTTCTATTTCTTCCTGGTTCAGTCTTGGTAGTTGATACATCTCTAGGGATGCATCCATTTCTTTCAGGTTATCTAATTTGCTGGCATAGAGTTGCTCATAATATGTTCTTATAATTGTTTGTATTTCTTTGGTGTTGGTTGTGATCTCTCCTCTTTCATTCATGATTTTGTTGTTTTGGGTCATTTCTCTTTTCTTTTTGACAAATCTGGCGAGGGGTTTATCAATCTTGTTAATTCTTTCAAAGAACCAGCTCCTAGTTTCATTGATCTGCTCTCCTGTTCTTTTGGTTTCTATTTCATTGATTTCTGCTCTAATCTTTATTATTTCTCTTCTCCTGCTGGGTTTAGGCTTTATTTGCTGTTCTTTCTCCAGCTCCTTTAGGTGTAGGGTTAGGTTGTGTACTTGAGACCTTTCCTGTTTCTTGAGAAAGGCTTGTATTGCTATATACTTTCCTCTTAGGACGGCCTTTGCTGCATCCCAAAGATTTTGAACAGTTGTGTTTTCATTTTCATTGGTTTCCATGATTTTTTAAAATTCTTCTTTAATTTCCTGGTTGACCCATTCATTCTTCAGTAGGATGCTCTTTAGCCTCCATGTATTTGAGTTCTTTTGGACTTTCCTCTTGTGATTGAGTTCTAGTTTCAAAGCACTGTGGTCTGAAAGTATGCAGGGAATGATACCAATCTTTTGGTACCAGTTGAGACCTGATTTGTGACCTAGGATGTGATCTATTCTGGAGAATGTTCCATGGGCACTAGAGAAGAATGTGTATTCTGTTGCTTTGGGATGGAATGTTCTGAATATGTCTGGAAGTCCATTTGGTCCAGTGTGTCATTTAAAGTCTTTATTTCCTTGTTGATCTTTTGCTTAGATGATCTGTCCATTTCAGTGAGGGGGGTGTTAAGGTCCCCCACTACTATTGTATTGTTGTCAATGTGTTTCTTTGCTTTTGTTATTAATTGCCTTATATAATTGGCTGCTCCCATGTTAGGCACATAGATATTTACAATTGTTAGATCTTCTTGTTGGATAGACCCTTTAAGTAGGATATAGTGTCCTTCCTCATCTCTATTACAGTCTTTGGTTTAAAATCTAATTTGTCTGATATAAGGATTGCCACCCCAGCTTTCTTTTGGTGTCCATTAGCATGGTAAATGGTTTTCCACCCCCTCACTTTCAATCTGGGGGTGTCTTTGGGTCTAAAATGAGGCTCTTGCAGACAACAAATCAATGGGTCTTGTTTTTTAATCCAATCTGATAGCCTGTGTGTTTTGATTGGGGCATTTAGCCCATTTACATTCAGGGTAACTATTGAAAGATATGAATTTAATGCTATTGTATTGCCTGTAAGGTGACTGTTACTGTATATTGTCTATGTTCCCTCTGGTCTATGTTGCTTTTAAGCTCTCTCTTTGCTTAGAGGACCCCTTTCAAGATTTCTTTTAGGGCTGGTTTCCTGTTTGCAAATTCCTTTAGTTTTTGTTTGTCCTGGGAGCTTTTTATCTCTCCTTCTATTTTCAATGACAGCCTAGCTGGATATAATATTCTTTGCTGCATATTTTTCTCATTTAGTGCTCTGAATATATCCTGCCAGTCCTTTCTGGCCTGCCAGGTCTCTGTGGATAGGTCTGTTGCCAATCTAATGTTTCTACCATTGTTGGTTACAGATATCTTCTCCTGAGCTGCTTTCAGGATTTTCTCTTTGTCTCTGAGACTTGTAAGTTTTACTATTAGATGTCAGGGTGTTGACCTATTTTTATTGACTTTGAGAGGGGTTCTCTGTGCTTCCTGGATTTTGATGCCTGTTTCCTTCCCCAAATTAGGGAAGTTCTCTGCTATAATTTGCTCCATTATACCTTCTGCCCCTCTCTCTCTTTCTTCTTCTTCTGGGATCCCAATATTCTAATGTTGTTTCGTCTTACAGTATCGCTTATCTTTCAAATTCTGCCCTCATGATCCAGTAGTTGTTTATCTCTCTTTTTCTCAGCTTCTTTATTTTGCATCATTTGGTCTTCTATATCACTGATTCTCTCTTCTGCCTCATTTATCCCAGCAGTTAGCGCCCCCATTTTTTATTGCACCTCATTAATAGCCGTTTTGATTTTGACTTGGTTAGATTGTAGTTCTTTTATTTCTCCAGAAAGGGTTTCTCTAATAACTTCCATGCTTTTTTCAAGCCCAGCTAGTATCTTTAAAATCATGATTCTGAACTCTAGGTCCAACGTCGTACTAAGGTCCATATTGAGTAGGTCCCTAGCAGTCGGTACTACCTCTTGTTCTTTGTGTTGAGGTGATTTTTTCTGTCTTGTCATTTTGTCCAGAGGAGAATAGATTAATGAGAGAACAAAATGCTAACAGGGTAACAACATCCCCAGAAAATATACTCTAAACAAATCAGAAAAGACATGAAGCCAGGGAAAAAGAAAGGAAAATAAAGAAAAAGGAAAAAGAAAAAAAAAAAGAGAAAGAAAAAGATAAAAACAAACAAAAACAAAACAAAACAAGAAAAAACAGAATAGATCCAATGTGATCAGGCTGGTGCATAGATCAGTGCCACAGACTAGATTTTGGGTGTATTTCAGTCTGTTCAAAGAAAGTGCCTCCCAAAATTTTAAAGATAGAAAAACTTATATATGTACAAAAATAAGGGTTGATATGATGAAGGGATGCAATATGAATGTAAAGATGAAAATTATAAAAAAAAAAGTATAAAAGGAATTGATAAGATAAGAAGTTGTTTGAAAAAAGAAAGAAGAGGATTTAAAAAAAAGAGAAAAAAAAAGGGAGAGAATGTGATCAGGCAGGAGACTAGAACAAAGTTATACATTAGAGATTTAGGATATATTTTGATCTGTTAGAAGAAACTATCTCAAAATTTTAAGGAGAGAACAACTTATATATATATGCCAAAAATAAGGGTAACTACTATGAAGGGATAGAATATGACTCTAAAAATGAAAAACAAAAATATTTTTTAAAAAAGGGATTGATAAGATGTTGGTTGAAAAAGGGAAAAAGAAAAATTTAAAAAAAAAAAGACAGTTAAAAAAAATTAATTTTGAAAGACTAAAGAATAATGGGGGGAAAGCCATGGATTCTATGTGCAATATTCCCCTAGCTCTGGAGTTCTGCCATTCTCATTGATCGGTAAACTTGGTCTTGGCTGGCTCTTCTTGCTAATCTTCTGGGGGAGGGGCCTGTTGCCGTGGTTCCCAAATATTTTTGCCGGAGGCAGAATTGCCCCTCCCTTGCCCGTCTGGGCTAAGTAATTTGCTTGGGGTTGCTCTTGGGAGCTTTTGTTCCCTGCAAGCTTTTGGTACAGCTTTGGAGGACAAGAGTGAAAATGGTGGCCTCCCAATCTCCACCCCAGAGGAGGTGAGAACTCAGAGCCCTGCTCCTCAGTGCGCCCCCAGCAAAAAGCAGTCCATCACTCCCATCTCTCCAGTCTCCAGGCACATTCCGTGCTCACCTGGCCTGTGACCGAGCATTTCTATCCCTGGCACACGACCCCGTTTGAAGTCTCCAAACCCAGCAGATACCTGCGGTGCGCTCCTGTGCCACTCCTCCGTGGGGAGGAAGGGGAGTCTCCCTGGATCTGCCACTTGTTGGGTCCCTGCTGGAGAAGCAGTGACCTGACTGTGCCACGGATCACAGTTTATGGCAACCCTGAGCTGAGAGCCCATGCCTCAGCTCCCTCTCTGCAGCCGGCTTCCCCGCTCCAATACCTGGGAGCTCTGCTGCACTTAGGCACCCCCAGTCTTTCTGTGACCCTGATAGTCCTGAGACCACACTGTCCCATGAGGGTTTCACCCCCCTCAGCCACTGGAGCAACATCCCTCAGCAGAGCCGACTTCTAAAAGTTCTGATTTTGTGCTCCGCTGCTCTATCACTTGCCAGAAGCAGCCAACAGAGGCCCCCCTCCCCCCGCTGTCTATCCTCCCGAATATCGCCTCAGATTCACTTCTCCACATGGCCTACCTTCCAGAATGTGGTCGCTTTTCTGTTCAGAGAGTTGCTATTTTTTTCTTCAATCTCCTGTTGAGTTCGTAGGTGTTCGGAATGATTTGGTCCCTATCTAGCTGAATTCCTGAGACCATACAAAATCCAGTTCTCCTACTCCTCTGCCATCTTGCTCCGCCCCTCCTCTTTCCATTTATTTTTAACTATAATGTTATGTTATTCATAAGCATTAATTTTTTCTAATTTTCAATAGCATTTTCATACAATAATGCCTATAATATTAAATAATTTAACCTATTATGTTTTATCAACTTAAATGTTGATTTTTAAAAAATTTTTTTTATTCTTATGTTAATCCCCATACATTACATCATTAGTTTTAGATGAAGTGTTCCATGATTCATTGTTTGTGCATAACACCCAGTGCTCCATGCAGAATGTGCCCTCCTCAATAGCAATCACCAGGCTAACCCATCCTCCCACCCTCCTCCCCTCTAGAACCCTCAGTTTGTTTTTCAGAGTCCATCGTCTCTCATGGTTCGTCTACCCCTCCGATTTCCCCCGCTTCATTCTTCCCCTCCCACTACGTTCTTCTTCTTCTTTTTTTTTTTCTTAACATATATTGCATTATTTGTTTCAGAGGTACAGATCTGAGATTCAACAGTCTTGCACAATTCACAGCGCTTACCAGAGCACATACCCTCCCCAGTGTCTATCACTCAGTCACCCCATCCCTCCCACTCCACCCCCACTCCAGCAACCCTCAGTTTGTTTCCTGCAATTAAGAATTCCTCTTGTCAGTGAGATCATATGATACATGTCTTTCTCTGTTTGACTTATTTCACTCAACATAATACCCTCCAGTTCCATCCACGTCGTTGCAAATGGCAAGATCTCATTCCTTTTGATGGCTGCATAATATTCCATTGTATATATATACCACATCTTCTTTATCCATTCATCTGTCGATGGACATCTTGGCTCTTTCCACAGTTTGGCTATTGTGGACATTGCTGCTATAAACATCGGGGTGCACGTACCCCTTTGGATCCCTACCTTTGTATCTTTGGGGTAAATCCCCAATAGTGTAATTGCTGGATCATATGGTAGCTCTATTTTCAACTTTTTGAGGAACCTCCATACAGTTTTCCAGAGTGGCTGCACCAGCTTGCATTCCCACCAACAGTGTAGGAGAGTTCCCCTTTCTCCAAAGGCATCCAAATTGGCAAAGAAGAAGTCAAACTCTCACTCTTTGCAGATGATATGATACTCTATGTGGAAAACCCCAAAGACTCAACCCCAAAACTGCTAGAACTCATACAGGAATTCAATAAAGTGGCAGGATATAAAATCAATGCACAGAAGTCAGTGGCATTCCTATACACCAACAACAAGACAGAAGAAAGAGAAATTAAGGAGTCAATCCCATTTACAATTACACCCAAAACCATAAGATACCTAGGAATAAATCTAACCAAAGAGACAAAGGATTTGTACTCAGAAAACTATAAAATACTCATGAAAGAAATTGAGGAAGACACAAAGAAATGGAAAAACGTTCCATGGTCATGGATTGGAAGAACAAATATTATGAAGATGTCAATGCTACCTAGAGCAATCTACACATTCAATGCAATCCCCATCAAAATACCATCCACTTTTTTCAAAGAAATGGAACAAATAATCCTAAACTTTGTATGGAACCAGAAAAGACCCCGCATAGCCAGAGGAGTGTTGAAAAAGAAAAGCAAAGCCGGCGGCATCACAATTCCGGACTTCCAGCTCTATTACAAAGCTGTCATCATCAAGATAGTAAGGTACTGGCACAAAAACAGACACATAGATCAATGGAACAGAATAGAGAGCCCAGAAATGGATCCTCAACTCTATGGTCAACTAATCTTTGACAAAGCAGGAAAGAATGTCCAATGGAAAAAAGACAGTCTCTTCAACAAATGGTGTTGGGAAAATTGGACAGCCATATGCAGAAGAATGAAACTGGACCATTTCCTTACACCACACATAAAAATAGACTCCAAATGGTTGAAAGACCTCAGTGTGAGACAGCAATCCGTCAAAATCCTAAAGGAAAGAACACAGGCAGCAACCTCTTTGACCTCAGCTGAAGGAACTTCTTCCCAGAAACATCGCCAAAGGCAAGGGAAGCAAGGGCAAAAATGAACTATTGGGACTTTATCAAGATAAAAAGCTTTTGCAAAACAAAGGAAACAGTCAACAAAACCGAAAGACAACGGACAGAATGGGAGAAGATATTTGCAAATGACATATCAGATAAAGGGCTAGTATCCAAAATCTATAAAGAACTCATCAAACTCAACACCCAAAGAACAAAGAATCCAATCAAGAAATGGGCAGAAGACATAAATGTTGATTTTTATTTGGTTACTTTTGAATTATTTTTATATAAGGTCTCATAATATTTGTATATTGTTTGCTTATTAGAGTACTTTTTTAATTTTGTGAAGTTTCATTTTGTATCTATTGAAGTAAAGACTTAGTTTTTCTCCGTATCCACATCTTCCAGTGAGCCCCATTTAGAAGGTTTTTTGTAGAGCACACAAATATACACTGATGGTTCTTGAAATAAAGTCAGTGAGCAAACTAAAAGAGCTCTCAACAACAAAGTTTAAGTTGAAAAAATTTGAACAGCAAGATAAATGAATTAGCACTAGGTTATTACCCAATATATAAAATAAATACCCACGAGTTCATATTGATATAAATAAGTGCTTGAATAAACTTATAAATGGAGAAGAGACAAATTTCCCATGAAGGAGAATTTCAAATAAATTAAAAAGATACTCTACTCTCCAAGAGAGAGAACCTAACTCCCCACCCTTTAAGTTTGGGCTTTGAATAGTGACTTCCTTCCAAAGAGTAGAGTATGGGAAGGGGAAAAAGAATAACTTTGCAGTATAGAAACCTGACAAACATTACTTCAAGAAATAGATGATTAAGGTCAACGTTAACCATTATAAATCATGTTGATACAATGTATCCTTGACATAAGATGATGACAATGACATTTTACCTCTATTACGTTCTTCCCTAAAACCTAGAACCTCAGTTTCACCAGAAGAAAAACAGCACACAAATACCAATATTGGGGCATTCCACAATATAGCTAACCAGCACTTCTCAAAACTCAAAGTCATTGAAACTTTGAGAAACTTTCGTAATGGGGAGCCTAAAGAGACATGAAAACTAAATGTAATATGGATAGAATCCTGGAACAGAAAAAGGACATTAGGTAAAAATAAGGAAATCTGAATAAATTATGGACTTTAGTTAATAATAAGGTGTCACAATTGGTTCATTAATTGTAATGAATGTGACCTGCTTGTGGAAGATGTTAATTGTGGATGTGGGGTGTATGGGGACCATCTACACTACCTTCTTAATTTTTCTATAACTCTAAAATCATTCTAAAAAAGAAAGTCTAGGGCGCCTGGGTGGCTCAGTCGTTAAGCATCTGCCTTTGGCTCAGGTCATGATCCTGGAGTCCCTGGATCGAGTCCCGCATCGGGCTCCCTGCTCGGCAGGGAGCCTGCTTCTGCCTCTGGCCCTCCCCCCTCTCATGTGCTCTCTCTCTCTCATTCTCTCTGTCTCAAATAAATAAATAAAATCTTTAAAAATAAAATAAAATAAAATAAAAAATTAAAAAAAATAAAAACGAAAGTCTATGCAACTGATGAATTACTGAATTCTACATCTGAAATTAATGATGTACTATATTTTGGCTGCTTAAATTTAAATTAAAAAAAGAAATAAAAATTAAAAAAGAAAAATGAAAGTCTGTTAATAAAAATAAATAAAGCCAGGAAAATGTGTAAAGTTGAGGTGCTTTCAGGGAAGTTGGTGTCAATTCAAGTCTGAATATTTCTTGATCCAGATATATTACCATTCAATATATTTTACATCTTGAATGCAGGGATACTCTTGAATTATCAATGATTGCCTACAAGTTACCCTGGAAACATTGCATCCAAATGAGTGAGCATTGTCCAATTTGTATTACAATGAACATCTTTTTTAAAAAAGGAGTTAGGTAATTGAAATAATAATTATCCATCATCATTTATTATAGACTGTGATGGGAGCTAGTGCTCCAACCTAGTACACTTAGCAGAAACATGAACTTTTATAAATATTGAATGATAATTAATCAAATTGAAATACTTTGCTCCAAGACATAAACCTTAATTCTTTAGAAAATTAATTGAATTTAAAGTAATATTTTTGTAGGTTTGGGTAACTATTCATTAATACTTGGGGACATTTACAAATGCACAACTTCAAGAACATTTACTAGAAATACAGACTCATAGAATTAGGCGAGATCATCTGCTTCTAGTCTCTTATTTACTCTACAAGGGAGAGAGATCAAATGACCTGGCTAAGATTGATGCATTGTTTGTCACAGAGTGCTTAGAATTTATTTCAGTTTTCCACTGAAGCTTAGAAGTTGAAGCCAAGAGATTTGGATTTGGTTCCTGAATGTGCTCCTCACAGCCTGTATGAAAATAAGCTGGTTCTTTAACTTTTATTTTTCTAGGTATTACTTTTCTTTATTATGAAATGATAAAGATGATGATATAGTAATAATTCCCCAAGTATTTCATAATGATGTTTAAGGTTTCAATGGCAACTTTTATTGAAGGAACTTTTAAAACTATAAAGCAAAATACAACTTGTTAATATTGTTCTTATTTTTATTAAATTTTATCAACTGTCTCTCACCTCTGATTTTCCTTTTCTAGATGTATACATTAATAATTAAGCCAGAAAGCCCAGTCTTACAGAGCTATTAAAATTTATTTTACATATACTTAGGTATGGATAGATTGTATACTTTTCATCAATTTCCATATATCTTTCTCTCTCTGTCTCTCTTTCTTTATTTGCCTATAGCCTGTGGGGTACTTTAATTTGGTTTGCTAGGTTCCATAGTTCTAAGAGTAGAAGAGAGTGCTCCCTTGTAACTTTAGATTGTCTTCACCCTCTCTCCTTCTTATAGTTACACTTTCTTCCAGTGACTTCTGTAATAATACTTCTGCCTGGTTTTCCTTCTACTTCTTTGAACAGTCCATTGCAGTGTTTCCTTCCTCCTGTACCTTAGACAGTAATGTAACTTTGAGTTCTATAGTTAGCATCCTTGTCTTTTCATTACACATATTCTCCCTGGATAATTTCATTTAACTTCCATGACACCACGTTTATAGTTTACATCAATGAACTTCATATTTTGATCTCTAGCTCAGACCATTCTCTTGAGTTTCAGACTTATAAAGCTAACTACACACAGATACTTCTCCCAGAATAATAGTCATGTTGAATTCAAAATATCTAAAGACAAAGCCATGGCCCCATAGCCCCCTCTCTTTAATTTCCATAACCTTCCTCTCAAATTTTAACTCATATCCATCTGTTGTATACTTCAGAATCCTGGAAGTTATCTGAAGCATTGTCTTCTCTTAACATTCTCATTTCTAATTGTGAAAAACATCCTAATGAGTTTATTTCCCAAAGAATTAATTAAATCTGTCCTTTTTCAGCATTTCTACATTCTCTGTTTTGGCTAAGGTTTCCATGATATCTCCCTCATACCTTCACAATAGTCTCTTAGCTCAGGTACCTGGGATTCAGGTAACTAACTCCTCCATACAATTCACATTTACCCAGGTTTCTAAATTACATGTATGCCATACGGCTTTACTGTTTAAAACTGTTTGATGATTCTCTGTTTATAACATTATTAAAGACCAAAAATTCCTAGAAAGCAATTAAGGATCTTCATGATCTGAGAATCTTTCTAACCTCATCTTTCTCCATTCCCCACATTCTATGCTTAACATCCCAACTGAAATACCTTTTTTTTTTTAATTTTTTTTTTTAAAGATTTTATTTATTTGCAAGAGAGAGAATGAGAGACAGAGAGCATGAGAGGGAGGAGGGTCAGAGGGAGAAGCAGACTCCCTGCTGAGCAGGGAGCCCGATGTGGGACTCGATCCCAGGATTCCAGGATCATGACCTGAGCCGAAGGCAGTCGCTTAACCAACTGAGCCATGCAGGCGCCCTGAAATACCTTTTTAAAAAGGTTTTATTTACTCATTTGAGAGAGAGAGAGAGAGAGAAAGAGAGAGAGAGAGTTGGGAGTGGGCAGAGGAAGAGGGAGAGGGAGAGGGAGAGAATCTCAAGCAGACTCCCCACTGAGTGCAGAGCCTGACTTGGGGCTCTATCCCATGACTCTGAGACCATGACCTAAGCCAAAACCAAGAGTCAGACACCCAACCAACTGAGCCATCCAGGAGCCCTAACTGAAATGCCTTCTAATGAATGTTCACTTTATGTAGGATGTGTTATATATAGTTAGTCTATTGTGTTCAAGATCCAAGTCAATTGTTACTTCTTATAATTTCTTCAAAGTATAGCAGTCCACATCTCTAACAATTTTTCATGGAAATGAAATTAGTTTTTATATATATACTTACATTGCTAAGCTACCATATTATTCTACAAGGTAGAATAGTCATCTACTCCTGGGTATTCACTTGACAAAGTTAAATTAGAAGTTTAAAGTGGTAGAAGATTCCCTTTGGTGTATATCACATAAATGATTGTGAAGTAATTAATAAATATCTAAATTGGTGGAAACTGGTATTTTTTTAAAGATATTATTTATTTATTTATTTATTTGACAGAGAGATAGAGAGCACAAGTAGGCGGAGCAGCAGGCAGAGGGAAAGGGAGAAGCAGGCTCTCTGCTGACCAGGGAATCTGATGCGGGGTTCAATCCCAGGACCCCGGGATCATGACCTGAGCTGAAGGCAGCCGCTTAACCAACTGAGCCACCCAGGCACCCCTGGAAACTGGTATTTTTATAACTCGAGTATGATCAACTGTCATTGCTTGTCAACAGAGAAGTGAAAAGGATCAGTCAGTATAGGACTCCTTGGACCAAATTCCCTTCCAATAAAAAGGCTTTTTAATTTGAAAATTAATTGAAATATTTTTGTTCTGGGAACATTTACTTAAGTGTTGCTTATGTATTTTTCCTATGATGTCTTCTCAGGAAAGCTTCTGGTCACTAGTGTTACCACAAGAAAGTTGTTGTTAAGGTTGGGTCTGCTAAATGAACTCTGTAAACACATTCAGCATCTGGCAGACATTCCAAGGTGAAAGCCAAGCAGATGGCTAATTTAATATAATCTAAGTGACTTTGGATCAGATAAAGCAATTGAATTAACAGCACTTTAACTCCGCATACATCAGTTCCCAGCCATTCCTACCATTTCATTCCAATAGGCACTTCTTCAGGATGAAAATCAATGCTAATTGAAAGCTCATATGGTGATGTTTATGCCTGTAAAATGTGTGGTTAAATAGCATATTAAAAACATGTGGGCATGAATATCAGGATTGGGAAATGGGTTTAATATAGAATAAATCATAATGCCATTAGAGTAGCTCTATGCATTTTAAATCACAAATTGTATTTTATCCATTGTGCCTACTGTATTAATCTCAATTTCATTCAGACTCTTTCCATTAGATCCACTGGAATTTATGGTTGATTCATAGTGACTTTCAACTTGCTATCCTGTGGTATAGGAGTGTGTGTGTGTGTTTGTGTGTGTGTGTGTTGATATATAGAGAGAGACTTTATTTTGTTATTCCATACTATATGTGTTTTTAATATATTCACTGCACTTGGCAAAGTATAATTTAACCTTATTTTATAAAGAGAGATTCATGTACAACAGAAAGTTGTAAATAATTAGTCTCAAGTCACCTTAGCCAGGAGGTAGCAGAGTAATTCCACAACTGGTGACTTTTAGCTGTAGTGGAAGAGCATGGATATAGTAGTTAGAAAGGCCAGGGTTCAAATTCTGATTCTGTGATTAACCACCTGGGTAGCAGACCAACACTGTGCCTATTGAGAGGACTGCATAGCATGGTGCTTGTAACTCACGGAACGCAGTATGTCAGGTGCTTGATAAATATAAATCATTATTGTCAGTATCTTCTCACCATCATCACCTTTAGCATGATAGTCATCCTTTAATCAATGTATTCAATAAGCATGCATTTACTCTTTGCAGAGAGCTATGCTAAACACTAGTAATAGAAAGCTAATATAAAGGAGGAGAGATAATAGAGCAAAGTGAACAAGGATATGGACTTTGAAGTCAAAGTGCCTGGGTACAAATTCCTGCATTACCATTTACTAGTTCTGTGCCCTTGAGCAAGGCGCTAATGCCCCCTCTGCTTTAGTCCTTCCATGTGAAGATGTAACGAATACCAGTATTTACTTCACAGGTGGTTGTTTTAACATGTTAATATATGTCTAGGCTTTGGACATTGGAATACAGTAAGCATTGCAGAAGTGATAGGAAAACACTAAAATATAAGCTACACGAGAAGGAGATTATTTTACTATTTTGTTTACTACTTTAGAAAGTTACAAATATTTGTTTAATGAAAAGTAAATTCCTTTTGTTCAAGAGACATGCAGTCTAGTAAAGACATTTAGACTCACACAGATCACAATCAAAGTATCTTTTTTTGTGTATGCTAAATAGAGTTATGCTTACACATGACTCCTGCCCTCTTAGAGGGATTTGTGAGAAGCAAGAAAAACATTAATGAAATATGTGTGAAGACTTCACAATTAATTATTGTGCTGGAGGCATAGACTTTTATCTTTGGATAATTCAATGAGAAAAGAGAGAGTTCTGCCTTTGAGTCCGAGGAAACCTCACTGATGGCATGATCTCTCTGGGCAACATGGCCGTGGATGATGCCATTTTATACTCACAGCTCAAATGAGTACAGTCGATGTAAAACCATGCCTCCCTCTACATTGTGCACCACCCTCCAGTTCAGCACATCTTCTCCCATCACTGGTATCTCACATCCAAATGAGAAAAAGGACTTATCATAAGGTAATATAGGAGAGCACCTACAAATATGACCTCAACTCTCCATTCACAGGTAATTTTATTACTTTCTTGTAGGACCTTGACATCTTGTGATATGCAATACTTAACTGAACATTAATTTTCACATGGAAGTTTTCCAAGATGAGGAGCTACCATTGAACTACTCTCAATAATACTTGGACCATGTATGTGCACACACATGCACACATGCACACAAACAGCATCCTTAAGTATACTTTAAGCAGGAGAGATGATCGCAGTAGAACATGGCTGTCCCATATTCCCTACTAGCATGTAAGCTATGAGAAAGACCACTTTCCAGTTTTCGCCTGGAAATGCCAGATCAAGAGCTTCTAGTTTTAAATGGCAGAATCTTGTACTTTCTTCCTCGTGTGTCTGTCTGGGACTCTCCAAGAAGACACAGGAGCAGTCTCTTCATTTATTCCTAGGTATAGTGTTTGCTCTTGTTGCTGTCTTCTCCCCTATAACTCTTCCTCACTGTAGGCATCTGTCTGCAGAGGCTGACTGTGCCCTCCAGCAAGTCACCCAGGTGATTATCCTACTCCTAACTTCTAAGGCTCTTGGTTTATCTGCTTTATTTTCCAACTTTCTATCTAATAGAGGAAATGCCCTTCACAAATCTCTTGTTTTGAAGTACAGATCTCAGGTAGAGTGCATCAGACCTCTAGGTGATACAGTATTTTTTTCTTTATCATACCAGCTTCTCTTTCCCAAACCTTAGTGCTCACTCTCTCAGGCTCTTGTTGCTGTGTTTAAATTTGGGTTCTACCAACTGCTTTATTCCTTTTCTGTGTCTTTCCAAACTCCAGTTGAAAACAAATTTCAAAGTCTTTCCTCCACAATAACTCCAGAACCATGAAAAGCAGGGAATGTGACAGGATACCTGTGTAAATGTCACAGGCTATTTTACCATGGTTACCCGCTGGGAGACATAAGTGACTCAAAGTGGCCACACACTAGCTAAGTCCATCGTACAGGGTACAGAGACATGTTACTGCAATCACAAACACAAGATAATGCAGCACCTCACCTCATGCTCTGTTGACCAGTTGAAAACCACCGTTTCAAAAATAGATAAATAAAAATAAAACAAGTTGGGAAAATGAAGGCAAGACAAGGGGGTTGAACCATCCACAGCAGGACCTGGCTTTTAGGTTGAATGTCCAATTTAGCTTTCCCAATTTTATTTGAGCATTTCCTTTTGTAAGCATACATAAAGTAAAAGACAGATTGCTGTGTCTGAACAAATGCATAAGGAAAGAGTAAGTAACAATGTGGGTGAGTCATGTGACCGCATCTGATTTTAGATCCTCTTCAGGTCAAGTCAACAACTTCTCCTTGCTTATAGTTTGACATGTCCTAAAAGTCTCTGCACCATCTGGTGCCTCCCTACCTCTCCTGGCCAACTGTCCAGAGTGCTCATACCGACTCTCCCAGCCCCATCCATGCTGGCCTTCTTCTCATTTCTCAAACATGTGATGCCCTTTCCCATCCCACAGCCTTAACACATGCTATTCCCTTTCAGATCTGAGCTCCATCATTATTTTCTTGGGGAAATGCTACAAGACCCACTGGCTACACCACATCTCATCAAATGCTCTCGTAGCACTAAACACATCTCAACTGTAGTACATGCCACTTTATATTTATCTTGGGCTAACTTGATCAGCATCTCTGTTCATCTGTTTTGCTCACTATCTGTTTCTTCAGCCCTGACCCAAATATCTGACACATATTAGGCCTCAGTGAGTATTTGTTGAACAGATTACTGATTTAGATTTTGCCTCTTCTTTTTCTTCTTCATTTTTTTTTTTTAAACATTTTTGAGCTTTGACTCTGGCCAAGCACTTTCCTGTCCCAGTACATGTATTTTTTCATGTACTTCTGTTACTACTTTGATATTTATGTCCTGGTTAATTAAAGCACTGATAGTCTTAGAAGCTGTAATTTTGGAAATTCCTTAATTGGGGAATGGAGAGGATCTTGATGAACAAAGAAAGGATCACAGATTTTGCAAGAAGATTTAAAATTGATATTTGATAAGCAGGAATGAGAAATGGCCATATGGTGAGCAAAGAGAGGTCAGAGAGAGAGAGAGAAAAGGAATCTATACAACCCAGGGGCCTGTGGCCACTGCTATGTATCCTTGGAGGAGTGGATGTGAGTATTTGGGATTGAATAAGCTTGTTCTTGGCCCCAAAACTTAAAGTACCTGTCACTGCAGTTGGCCGTGATGAATTAAGTGGAACCTGTTCTAAACAGTCCACCCTGCATATTAAACTTCTCAAATGCATTAACAAAGCACTTTTGGAAGTATTCTAACTAGGTCAGCAATACACTTGCCATATATCTCACGAATAATTCTAATGTAATTCATAAGTATCTAGGCTTATGGAAATTGATGTTTTCTGTAAATATTGAAGTGTGAACAACTCTCACTGCCAGTCAAAACAGAATTAAATTTCAGGCTGGGCTCTATCAAGGGAAATAATAGAGATTCATAGATTATAGGGTGAGAGGGGTCAAGTGCTACATATTATCTGGCATAAACAGAAACTTCCAGACTTATAGCTTTTTTTTTTTTTTCATAGAGTTATAGACAATCTGCTCTCCCTTTGAACTATGTTCCTGAAGGCACCTCAGTGAGATTTTCTGGAGTAAATGATTCTATTGCCTGCTTGAGCTTATTTGAAAGGATTCATCCTAATGCATCCTCTGAGCTTCTCTTTCAAATCACAGTTCATTGCCTTTCCCTGGCCCTTTTGACTGCCTCGATTAACTTTTCCAGACTTATATCACTATGGTCTCTTCAGAAGCCTCAATAACTTTAATAGGAAATCATCCAAAAATTTTCACTGAAATGTTAACAGTGGTTAACTCAGGGTAGTAACATTACACCCACGTACACATATCTATTTTTTAAACTTTCTACAATTAGTATGTATTGATTTTATAATGTGTCACTCAATTATTTATTCAGCCAATATTGATTGAGTGCCTACTGTGTACTCTTCAGTCTTCTGGCTGATAGAGATACAGAAGAAATAATGATTGAAATAAATCACCAGAGTGTCATGTGGGAACGTGTCGGGAAGGGCCATGCTGACTCCTGCCATTACATTTCAGGTAATACCTTCCAGAACCAAAAGAGCAAAGTCTGTGGCAGGAGCTTCTGGTCTGAAACTTGGGAAAGGAAAGACATAGCTGAGGGGAGAGGAGGCTTTATACTTTATGCTTTAGTATAAAGTCTTGAGTTTTTATTTTAGAGTGAAGTTAAAATTACTTCCTGAAGGTGAACTAATCTGCTCTTTTATGTTTTTGGAGTTTCCTGTGGGGTGAAGCACTTAGTGACCTAATTCTTGGCAAGAGTTTATAATCTGGAGGGATCAAAATTCTAAGAAGAGATGTGTGCTCAGGAAAGAAAAGAAGTCAAAAAGGATGGTTGATCACCACAGATTCTAGCAATAGAAAAACAAAAATCTGTTAACTCACTACTATATTTATTTTGTGTCCCTTTTTTTTCTGGGGAGTTGTTGATATAATAGTGGTATGATACAAGTATTTGAATTTACTATCCCAGATTCTCTAAATATCTAATAGGCAAGAATGAGATCTTTTAAATACTAGATTTAATTAAATATTTATTTGGTGTCAACTGTGTGCTCATCAGTAGATAAAATGCCTACCCTGCCATAGACACTATTCAGTTGTTTAAAATTTTTTATATGTGACAGGTAGCTAAGGCATAACATATAGATGTCAGCTGCCATTCTCATGGCTTGCCCCAGGCATCTGTCACCTCAAGAAGTATTGAGAGGTGACCTGGATTCCCAGCCCAGGGCTTCAGAAGGAACATATGGCTTCAGGAAGGCTGTCAAAGATGATTCTCTTGCTGACCCTACTCTTGATGGACTGCTCTGGCTTTGAGCTGCCTGACTCAATAGGAGTTTACCTCTGGTTTGTGCCATAGGACACTTCCTATGACTTATCTTGGGCTAGCCTGGTCCCTGGGAGGATGCCACCCTCCCACACACACATTCAGTTCCAGAATTCCCTGGACATGTTCCTTTGGCTATGCCAGGAAGTGGGAATCATCTTGGGATCCCTCTGTATGCTTTTTGTCAACTATAGCTAGTCACTGTGGCTCATATTCAGGCCCTGACCTATCATGGATGGGCAACAGAGAGAAACTGGGGAATATGTAGGAAGACTCTTATTAGGTGTGCATCTCTACTTTCTTTTGATCCACTCTTTTTTTGATACACTCAACATAATGGAATTTACCATCACGGAATTCAGGTGAGCATGCAAGTATGGGTCCACCTTGAGCTCTTCTTTTTCTCTGGGTCTTATTTCTAGCAGGGCAGCTTCCTCAACTGTGGTCCAAACCTATATTAAACACATTCTACCCACTGTGTTAAAACAAAAAAACAAACAAGCAAGGCACTTGCTAAGGGAGTCTTCTTCTACCTCTTCTGGCTAGTGGGGAGGTGAGTGGGGGTATAGGGTTACTGGGTGATGGGCATTAAGGAGAGCATGTGATATAATGAGCACTGGCATTACATGCAAAAGATGAATAACTGAACTCTACCTCTGAAATTAATAATATACTATATGCTAACTAATTGAATTTAAATAAAATAAGTTTAAAAATCTTCATTTTTAAGATTTTTAAGTGATTTCCCATTGCCTTCAGAATAAAATCTTGATTAAGACCCTGGCATCCTCTAACTTTCCAGCTTTTTTGTGTGCCTTCTGCCTCTTACATTCTTGGCTTTGTCCCATGAGTTTTCTCTTAGGACCCCTAAAACTGCCACTTAATTTATATCTCCTCTGTTCTTTTGCACATAAGATTCAGTTTGTCTAAAGAGAACCCTTTCCCTGTGACTTGCTGCCCCACCCTCTAACACATATTCATGCCTCGGCTTATACACCATTTCCTGTCTCCAAGGCCATGTGAATTCTTCATGGTCAACATGCCCATACATCCTGTCACATCACACACAAAGCACCAATGATGCTAACCAGCTTAGCCCAGTTGTTGATCTTTCTTGCCAGTTTAGAAATTCAGTGAAGATGGGAACTCTTTCTTTATATCTACATATTCAACAAGAAATAATTATGGATTGAATGAATTGAAAGCCTAGATTTTTCTCTTGCTCTGGAGCCTTTATCTTTCTAGGAAAGAAAGCAAACACAAACATCTTTAATGTATGTCCTACCTGACAAGAAGAAATTCTGATTGTGGACCTAAAGCTTGTATTTACATTATAGGTTGAACTATGTGACTTTTAATACCATCTTTGTGGTATTTTTTTTTTTCCTTAAATAGGTTCATCTCTAGTTATATAATACAGGTCAGAAGGGAAGTATGGTTCAGGAAATGGAATTCTGTTTCATGTATTCTTCTCTAGAAAACTTAATTCAAACTGGCCCTTGAATCTTTGACAAAAGCTACTAGCCATTAATACCAGAAATTAAATAAATAAATAAGCAAATAAATAAATAAATAAATACTGAAATTTACAGATGTCTGCAAGGGACCCATGATCCTGCCCACTTAAGACACAGGGGCAATGAGAAAGTACTTCATTGGCAATTTGCCAGTAAGCGTCTTGCAACTTTCCCAAATTTTCTCCATCTGAGCAATCAGGAGTATAATTGGACAGGTATTGAAAGCTTTCTCAAAGTAATACAGAACAAGATTAACTAGTCAGTTATCCTTTAAAAACCTAGAGTATCACTTCTTTTGTTTCATAACTTCATCTTACAGAAGATTGTTGTGACACTTTGAACTCTTTATTAGTTTACTACCCCATCATTATTATCTGTCATTCCACCCATTTTTCAGATGGGAAGACTAAAGTAAAGAACGATTTATTCTTCACATGGTACCAACACTATAAATTATCATGATGTGAAAAATAACAGTAATCACATATTTACATGATTTTTATATAAAACAGAATAACTATGCAAGTATTTTCACTGTACATATCAAAGCAACATCAGACAGTGCTACAGGAGACATAGAACCATATAAAGCAGATATAGTAATTTAAAAACATAGCAGGCTAGATTATTTATTATGGGGGAAAATATGTCCTTTATGACTCACTAGTTTCTGGGTCATTGCTGAGTGACAGTCCAGGATGGTTTGTGTATTTAGCATAATAACCCAGAGTCATCTAATCAATTTGAGTTATTTTTATATCCTCAGGTTCAGGAGTCAGAGAATTATGTCATGCATTTTTTAAAGATTTCAAGCTTAGAATTGAGGTATAAAAGTTTATTATGGATACTTTGTGCAGTCAATAAACATGATTTCAGTTGTAAAATTCAGGCTGGATTGACTCAGAAGCCCTGACATGAGGAGATTCTCCCCTGGGGGCCCCCGGCATTCTGCAAACACTTGTCAGATTCTACTGTAATTGGTTGTACATCTGTCTTCTCAATTAGGCTCTTAGCCCCAAAGAGGAAGAACTGAATTTTCTTCTGTATAACACCGAGCACCTGGAGCATAGTAGGCAATCCATAAGTCTTTCTGGGAGGAAGGATACCCACTTGGAATAGCCTGTGTCAGTCTGCATTGGCTGATTGGATAGAGGCCAAGAAACTCTGAACTTCCAGATTCTTCAAATCTAGTCAGGGATGAAAACTCCACTCTTTTTGTACCAAATGTGGGCATGTTTATAGTTAGGTCAATATGTACGTGAAGCATTGATAATCATTCAGAAATTCAGATTGTTAAGAAAAATGACTCAAAACATGGAAAGGATTACAGAAAGTCTTTTCATTGTCCTGCTAGACATTATCTAACAGCCCTGCCAAGGGATTACCTAATTCTCTTGTTTTCTATATTCCCTGTTTGACTTGCTATTTACCATCATTTAGAATAGTTTGCAACTTTGCAAGGATACATGTTACCCTGAAGAAAATGGATAGCAATGTAATTGATTCCAATCCTATAGCAATGGGAATTAATTGCAAATGGTTTTTGACCAAAGATTACAAAATCACTTGTCCTTGATGAACTTAAACTTATTTTGCACCTGGACTAGCAATCTTTCTCAATCTTTTTTTTCTTTTAGCCACTATAAATATCTCCATACCATAATGCTTTTGAACTAGCTTCGGTATCCTGGTGATTTTATCATCAGTAAGCTAAACAGTCTTTGACATGTACTTACTTTATATTTGCATATAATTTATTATTTTAGCTTTTTGAAAATTATACTTTGACAAAGTAAAATCTATATATAGTTTCTATAATCATGTTTTTAACATACTTTAGTACTAAAAGTACTGTAGTACTTTTTTTAAAGTACTAAAAAAAACACAGAAATAACCATCCAGACCCCCCACATTATGGTTTTGTATTATATTTAAAATTTTTTTTGGAAAAAGAGAGTGTGAGCAAGGTGGAGAGGAGCAGAGAGAGAGGGAGAAAATCTTAAGCAGACTCCATGCTCAGCGCAGAGCCTGATAAGGGGCTTGATCTCATGACCCTGAGATCATGACCTGAGCAAAATCAAGAGTCAGATGCTTAACTGACTGAGCCACCCAGCACCCCTACATTTAATTCTTAAAATATTGATGTGAGAAACCAAATATGTTTAGGGGGGGCAGCTAATCTATAGAGTGCAGTTTGAATTTTGTATGCAATTATATTTTTAGGAAACCAAGATGGATCAAGTGAAGAAAACAGATCTTGATAATGAGGATGCCAGTAGGGAATTGATACATTTGTCAATGTGGAGTGCAGGAAACAAAAATACCAGCAGGCCAGGAAATAAGCCAGTAAGGGAGTCTGGGTGAAGGGGAGGTGTTGGGTGGGAAACTGACAATTTTGAGGCATTCTACTCCCAGTATCCCTGGAGAATAAAAATTTAAAAAATCATAATAACAACAACATAATTATATAGGCATTTTTCTATGAAATATTTGGTTCAAACTCCACCTTAAAATAGGCTCTTTGGGGGAAATTCAGGGAATGATTTAAAAATAGCAATGCCAGTTAAAGGATGATGTGTTTTTGATTCAATGCATATATATGAATAAAGAATTGGATTTTCATATATATGTGTATACACACACACACACACACATATCGGGGTTTCTATTTGCCAAAATTTCACCAAGCACATAGCAGATATTTTTTGAAAATGTACACCATGGACCTTTTTCTCAACAATGTGAAATCTATTGGGAATGCAAGGCATAGCAATAAAAACAGAGGAAATGGGAGGACAAATTATATAGGGACATCAGGGTTTGTGGGAAAAGCAGACTATGGGGATAGTTACTTCTTGAATTACATAATTATGGCCATTCCAAACCCTTCTTTATAGTTGTCTTCAATCTTCAGCTTAGGGAAATTCTTATGAATAGATAAAATAACCGAGTGAGTAGATTCATATCATTCTACTAGGAAATGGGACCCTTTTGAGCGGATAGAGGCATCGACCTGGGCTCTTGCATCTGGCCCTCAATCAGGTGTACCCAGCACTTGGCTCAGATCTGCCTGTGGGCAGTGTCTGCTTGTCTGCATGTCTCAGGGAGGAAGCTGGGGAACAAGCCCTTTTGCAGCTCTGGTCTTCTTTCCTCCCCTCAGCCCTTTGAGGGAATAAAGGGGTAGATCATGTGAGCCCGGCCTTTACTGCTTTCTGTAGATCTCTGAATTTGCTACATTTTCCTTTATTGCACAGATACCCTTAGAACAAAATTTGGTTGGGGACGGGGGTATGAAAAAAATGAATATCCTCTAGCCTCATTATTGGGACTATTTAAAGTGCTCTTTAATTTTCCCCCCTATATATCGCTCCATATTTATACATATGTGAGCATGCTTCTAGAGAATTTTATCTGTAGTATTGAAATAGTTTATTTTTCCTGTTCATTTAATGTTCTTTCATAAATATTCTCCTTGTAATTATATGTTAATAATTATTTTATATTGCTGCATAAGATTTAGACTTGGTATACTTCACTTAGATGTTTATCTAGTTGTAGGCATTTATTTAAATATTAGTTTGCTATTTTAAATAATTCCACCTTAAATATATTTGTGAATATCTCTATGTTTTCATCATATGAATGACTATAAACTCTAAATCCTAAAGTAAACATTTTTAATATCTTAACTACTCTAAAATCTATGTGTACTTGATGTGGTTATTAAATATTATTAACAAGCTGTATTAAATTGATGGCATGTTCTAGAATCACTATTAGTTTGGAATCTAAAAGCTTCAGTATTTCCTTAGTGTAAATTCCTAAATTGGTGATAATAATCATACAGGAGGATATAAATATGATAAAAGTAAATTGTTGTAATATAAAAAATAGGATACAAAAAAGAAGAAACTTTTCAAATGCTCAGTAATGTATACATAGAAACACATTTAATAAAATAAAATATCAATAAATTACAAAATTTTTAAGTTTTAGGTTTATACAAGTTGTAAATGTCATTGCCACTCACAACAGAAATACAAAAATAGATATGAAGAATGAATATAGAAACCAAAGTAAGAAAAAAACTATCACAAGTAATTTTATAAAATATATTTTTAAAGATTTCATATTTAGCTAAATAAATCAAGAACAAAAATCAGGAAATTACAAATAATATTCAGAAATAGTGAGAAAAAAGACAAATACTAACAGATATAGAAAATTATACCTGTATCTACAGAATCTTACATGAATCATTTGGAAAATCTAAATCAAATAAAGATTTCTAGCAAAAAACATGTTAAAAAAGGTCACCAAGAAAACACAGAGAAAATAAAGGACACATAAAAACACTAAACAGACTGAATCCATATGAAATTTTGAGGTTATCAAAGAGCCATTTCTAGTCAAAATAGAAGGGCTCAGATATTTTTCCAGATAAATTATGTTAAATATTTAAGTGACAATTTTTATACTCTCTAAACAATTTATGACATTGAGAAGAAGTCTATCTATGTATATTTAATGTCATTTTTAAAATGTCATTTTAAGAGGGGCACCTGAGTGGCTCAGTTGGTTGAGCTCCAACTCTTGATTCTGGCTCATGTTGTGATCTCGGGGTTATGGGATTGGCCCACACTGGGCTCTGCACTCAGTGGGGAGTCTGCTTGGGGATTCTCTCTCTCCCTCTCCCTCTGCCCCACCCCTACTTTCTTTCTCAAATAAATAAATAAATCTTCAAAAAAAATTTAAAAATGTCATTTTAAGAAAATGAAAAATAAGCATGTACTAAAAACTATAAGCCAATTCATTTAGGAATGCCAATGTAAATTCCAAGTAAAATAAATATTAGTAATTAAACCTATACATAAATTTAAAATACATTGCTTCTTGATTCAGTAGATTATGTGAGCATTTACTATATGTGAATTACTGTCCTAACACTCCTAAAAAATGTAGATATGAAGTAGACGCATAATAAACAAGGTCTTTGGAGAGCTAACACTCCTCAGGGAGAAATAGACAGTAGCCAAATAATTAAGTGTACCAGTTACTTAGAGATTTTTGACCTATGCTGTAGAGGAGCTATAAACAAAGATGAGATAGAAAGCAATTGGGGACATCACTTCAGATAATGTGGCAATGGGTGCTTCTCTAAGTAGATGACATTTGTCATTAAGAGAGTTTCATTCTAGAATAAAATTCTTTGATAAAAGTCAACAGCCATTTCTTATAAAAGTGTTAGCAAAATAGAAGTCAGTGGATGCTTCCTTGACTCTTTCTCTCATCCTCTTCCTCCCTTCTTTCCTTCACCACCCCTATAAAAACAATATTTCCCCCAACTAGTATAAGAAATAATATAAGTAATCCCATTAAACCAAGAAGAGGACAAGGGGCTAATGATTACCAGTATTATTTAAATTTGTTCTGGTAATACTAAAAAACATAATTAGATAAAACCACACTGTAAGATATACAAATGCTGCTAAAGAGGTAAAGTTGTCATATTTATATATTGCATATTATATGGTGATTTATAAAGAAACTGGAAGAAAATGAGTTTAAAAAGGTTAGAAATAATAATACAGCAAAACAGGTGAAAACAAAAAAATCAATTTAAAAGAACCAATAGCTTACCAATATATATTGTCTGATAAAACCTAATTACATAGTATAACAAAGGGGGAAAATCCCTTCACAGTAAAAATAAAATAAAAACCAACCTTCTAGGGATAAATTTATCAAAAATAAATAGGATTTTATATAAAATAAATTCTAAAGAGCCTTCTGAGGATGTAAAAGAACTAAAGGAGCCACAATATTGAAGAACATCAAGAAAGTAAAGATAGTAATTTTTAAAAAATTAAATAAATTCAATGTGATCCGTTCAAAGTATCAAGAGTCTATTTGTAATATAATGAAATGATATGGAAAGTTCATCTTGAAGACTAAAAGTGCATAACAAAAATTTTTAGATGTATCATAAAACTTACCATGACTTTATAGCACATTTTGATGCCTTCCAACATTAATCTCCCCACCTCCTGCTTCCCATTTCACACCTGTCCTGGCTAGCCTCACTGACTTCTTATTCTAGGTGAACTTCAGTATCAGGCTATTGGTACTAGACCAGAGATACTCCAATCACTGAGCAGAAGTGAGTGCCAATTCACACTCTGTAGCAATTTAATATATGTTACAATTTGTACTTCAGGTAGATGAATAACAGTGTTAACTTAATTCATGCTATAGGGATAAATGGCTAAATATTTTTAAAACCTAAAAAGTGAGTTAACATAGATTATCATAACAAAATAAATTGAAGATATATGAAATGCTTACATGTAAAGAAGAAAACTCTAAAAGTGCTAGAAGGAAATGTAAGGGCATTACTTTAAAAAATATTATTTTTTTACTGTGGAAGTTCTTTCTAAACATGACACATAACCCAGAAATTATAAAAGAAGGATTAAAATGCTTCAATGTCTTAAATATAAGAGTGGTCAGAAATATCCTAACTATGGTTAAAAGACCTATAGTAAATTGATAACAACCATTTGTAATTTATGACAGAATATGGCTAATTTTCTTCACACAAATTAGTCTAACGAATGCTTGGACAAAGCACTTCAAAGACATACAAGTGACCAGCAAAGAGAGAAAAACACACATAACTTCAGTCTTGATTAAAGAAATGAAAATGAAATGAAATATTAATTTTACCTATCATCCTGCCTCGCCCTCTCCCTGCTTTTTAAAAAAGTATGACAAGAGCATTTGTGTGCCAAAGCATAATAAAACAGGGAATAGCCCATGGGGTTGGGTTGGTGTGTTTCTGTGCAGAAAGGGTTAACATAGCCCACTTGAGACTGATGTTCTTAGAAAGGCCTGCTTTTGAAGGAGGCAGCCAGGAACTTGAATTTCCACGGGGTTTCCACTTTTTTCGTATTGATAAAAGTAACTCACTGTGCCTAGACTGTTTATGCAATGGTATAGTTTCTGCCGAACACTTCCCTTCCTTTTGGACTTTTGATAAATGCCAGATAGAAGCTGCTTACATGAATAGCCTCCAGTGAAAACCTCGGGCACTGCATCTCTCATGGGCTGGAGAGAGATCACACACATGTTGTTGCCTTTTGGTTGCTGGAGGAAGTGTTCAGTGTAGCTCCTCATGAGATGGAGAGTGTCTAAAGAAGCTTGCATGTGGGCTCCTCCAGACTGCTGTCTGTTTTACCCTTCTGATCTGTGTGCCCTTAGTGTGTCACTGTAAGAAATCCCAGCCATGAGTATAATTGTATGCTGAGTCCTGTGAGTCCTTCTAGTGACTCTGTCAACATGGTCTTCAGTTTCCCATTTGTGCCTCCTTAATGGAAAATGTTTGGCAAGTACTGTCAAATATGCATCATCTCTGTCTCAGCAATTCCAATCAAATATACAGTGTATAGGTGAAAACCATGGGAAGATGATAGGGCAAATTCCAAACTTACTTTCAGCCAGGAGAGAATGTTGCATTAAATATGGTAATCCTGCAAGTGTAATCGCTAGGTGAAAGTATAACTGGGTAGCCATGGCTCTTCTTTTTTTTTAAAGATTTTATTTATTTATTCATGAGAGATAGAGAGAGAGAGAGGCAGAGGCAGAGGGAGAAGCAGGCTCCCCGCGGAGCAGGGAGCCCGATGCAGGACTCGATCCCAGGACCCTGGGATCATGACCTGAGCCGAAGGCAGACGCTTAACCGACTGAGCCACCCAGGCGTCCCAACCATGGCTCTTGATACATAGTGCCAGATTTGTTTTCCAGAAGGGTTGCATCATAATGTGCACACATGCTACACTTATGACCCTGTTAGCTTTTCACAACCTGTCCTTCATTGGTTTCTATAGTGTATGTGTTGCTGCTTTAATAAAAATGTAGAATTCTTTATTTAAATGGATTTTTTTTTCTGAATTGAATATTATTTTATTTGTTGCATTTTCTTTTTTCTGAGCTTTCTAATTCTGTCCTATTTCTAAAAAAATTTTTTCTCAGATTATTAGATGTAGCACATATTTTTTCTGAATGTGTTTTCTATTTGATTTTAACTATATATGTGCTTCTAAAGGTGTTAAAATTCATTTCAAATTATAAAAACAAATATTTGAGCACTATGTCAATATTTTCCTTAATGATTTCAATTATCATTGAAAAATTTAAAATTAGGAATTTGAATGATATAAAAATTATGACACTTACGTGTTTGTAACTCTAATTTAGAGATAATTTGTTGTTTTCTTTTCACTTTTAAAATATTTAAGTATATTCTGTTTGATATACTACATATTATTTTCCTAACCATACATGTTTCAATGGCTTATCACAAATTTAAGCATTACATATAGTCTATAATCTTTCTGGAAATCTATTAGGAGATATATGTATATATGCATATATAGAGAGAGAAGGAGAGATAAATATATAATATAATAAATATATGATATATAAATACATAATATATATTATGTATAATATGTTGCGTATCATATATTTTTTCTTTTGCACTCTTAATTACTGTTGCTTAATGATTTAATAACTTAAAATTTATTTATGTAAAGCAATCTGTGCATATTGTGGACTAATTAAAAAATAAAGGCAAGAAAGAGACATTAAGTATCATCCTTAATCTAACAATTGACAGTCAATCATTAGTCACACTTTGTGTATATCTTCTAGAATGTTTCCTATGCTAATATGTACTCATACCATGTATAATGATTTTTATCCTGTTGTTCATTGGTTTGTTCTGCTTGATAATCTACCATGACCTTATTTTCATGTTATTATTTTTCTATTACCAAACCTTTAATTGCTAAATAGATTTCCATAAAAAGATTTGGCATGATTATTTAACCACTTCCATGTTGTAAGAAATATGTTATTTTCAATTTTTTATCAACTGTGATCAGATGACTATTCTTGTAAATTAATATTTTCACACATGCTTAATCACTTCCTTAGGATAAATTCCTAGTTTCTGAATTGTTGGATCAAATGTTATGATTATTATAATAATCCTTGATACATATCATAATATGGCCTCCCAGAAAGATTTTACCCTTTCGCCATCTCACCAGCAATGTATGCAGGGCAAGATACATGTTTGTTTACATATTTGCCAATATTAGATATTAAGATACTAGCCCATCCTTTAGAGGAAAGCAGTGTCTTCTCGTTAATTAACATATTTATTATGTATGAACTTTTTATAGGTGTATTGGTTATTTGTGTTTTTCACTTTTAAAGTTTTGGGGTTGGTTATGACAACTGATCCAAGGATATTCTTTTTTTTTTAATTTATGATAGTTCTGAAGTTAGCTTAATTTTCTTTTAGATGCAAGTACAGTAAGGAATAAAATCCATAAGGAATAAAACAGACCTGTACCTGGTTGGTAAAATAATGGAATTAAACATCTATTTCTCTATTGCCTGCATATGGTAAAAAAGTGACAAAGTTAGGTTTATCTTTAGCTTTGTACTATTGAAGCTTAGTGATTCTTGTTTTTATTTCAGCCTCCATTATGTGTGTGTGTGTGTGTGTGTGTGTGTGGTTGTCTTTTTCAGTTGTGTTCTCTATGTAATTGATCCTGGTATCATTTACTAAATGTTATATCAGTTCATTGGAGACAGTCTAAAATTGTTTTTCATTTGAGCTCAGACTAAAAAAAAAAAATCCATTCGTTTGTTGCTGACTTTGCTTATTTGATCTTCACTCTAGCTTTCTGAGCCAATAAAATCATGTTTCTTCAAAAAAAGAACTTTTTATTAGTCAGCTTAAATTTATTGTGTAGTGACAAACAACCCCAAAGTCTCAGTAGCTTTCACATAGTAAAGGTTTATTTCTCACCAATGCTGATAAATACTGTGGATTAGCTGCAGCTCTATTCTATGTAACCTTTACTAAGGGTTCAGGCTGTCAGAACAACCTTTAAGACATCACCAGTCTCCTTCCAGATGGAAAAAAGTGCATGGCAAGTCATGCAGTGGATTTTAAAGCTTCTTCCTGGAGGTGAAACACATTATTCAATTCACAGTTCATCAGGCAAAGACGTTATATGGCCAGACCTGATGTTAAAGGAGCCAGAAAATATAATTCTCCTCCCAGAAAGATACAGTAAATATTTTGAACAAAAATACTATCACCTTATCTGTTCAAGTTGTTTCCTAATATTTGGCTCTAGAATTAGAAAGCCATGCCAGTGTAAAGTCCCTTGTGCATTAATTAGCTTAAGAAATTTGATCCCAGTGCAGCCCTGAGTGATTTAAAGCAAGAGCCTGCAAACTTTTCTGTAAAGAGCCAGATAGTAAACATTTTTATTTTTGTAGACCATGCAGTCTGTTGCAAAACTTGGAACCTCAAGTCTTCTGATATAGCCAGGCAGGAGGAGCCATAGTTATTGTGGAAGCAAATGTGTATGTCTGTGATTTAATAAAACTTTATTCAAAAGTAGGCCATTGACTGGGTTCATCTTGATGGTCATTATTTGCCAATCCCTCAGATAAACCAGTTCTTATCTGGCTAGAGTAGAAATTCAGAACATTGTGCTAGAATCTGGAGTTTTATCTGTTCTTGCTGAAAGGAATTCTAATAGAAACTGTGAAATTTTGTTTGTGGTAGGTTTTGCTCTAGTCTAAGGCAGGCCGTATTTATTTTAATAGCTGTTGATTCTATGAAAAATATTCCAAAATACAGAGACATAATTTGAAACATTTTCAATATACTTGCTTTCTTAAAACAGCCTTAAAAAGGAAAGCTCTATAAAATTTGTTTGGCTAATGTGGACATGCAAAGAATTGAGAAAATATTGTAAGGGACATGAATTAAGAAAAGAATGAGAAATTCTAATTTAATTGTTATAACAGAAGTAAAGAGAATAGTTTCTTCGAGAGGGTACTCATATTATCATCTTCTTGGAAAAGACGCATTACTATTTAGCATCTAAATAGATACAATATAGATCTAATCACAATCTAGCCACACAGTGTATGTGTATATACATATGTATAATATATGTATTTCATAATATACATTATATTATGAAACTATAGTCACAAAAATAATGAGGATATAAAATCTAGCTAAGGATGGTGATGTCTATGTCTTTTAAACCTTCAGAGGAGTTATTATAGGTAATCATAAAAATAGAACTGTCTAATATAGTTGACAAATTAAAATATTATCATTCTATTGGTTTGAGACTTGCTGAAAATATTTAACAAAATTATATTGCTCAAATTTGTTTTTAGAATAGGTACAAAGATTTTAAATTTCTTTCCCCCAAAATGCGGGCTTAAATACAAAGAAATGTTAATTGATTCATTGAACTTTTGAAGCAACTATTTAACATTTTCAATAAAAAGAAGCATACCTCTCATCCCAGGTGGTAGCTTTACTAAAGGCATACATTATAATTATGCTTCTGTGTTCATTTTCTCCTAATAACAGAGACTGGGGAAGCCTGCTTTCTACATCTGGATTTCAAACCATCCTTCAGACAAAGCTTCATTAAACCCTACCAAACACTAAAGGTCACCGCGGTTTCATATGTTTGTGTTATAGCAACCAAATGTTGCAAAAACTCTATCAGCAGCCAGCAAAATTCCGAAATACCAGAAAATGGCAAGAGTAAGATGAGGACATAGGTGATAAGTTCATCTGTTCAACAAATAGAAACACAGATGAATAGAATATAGTCCTTTTCCTCAAGGAAATCATTCTGCAGAGAAGACTAAAACTAAATTGACAATTAGAATATTTCATGTAAATGAAAAATTGATTTCCGTTAAATAGCTGGACTGAGCTGACCCAGAAAATCTTTTTCCTATTTCAAATATATAGAAGTGCCATTCAAAATATAACACTGCAAATGTAAATATTTGGCTGAATTCAAGATACAAACAAGGAAAAAAATCTCCAGATACAGAGGGAATTCAAAATTGGAGCAGTGAATGTAACCTGAAGCCCAGGGCACACAGGCCTTACTGGCTGGGGCCTGGGACTCTGCTAGCCACTGTAAGAGCAAGAGACCATGTTGGGCATTAGAAATGACCTACTGGGGGCATCTGGGTGGCTCAGCCATTAAGCATCTGCCTTCGGCTTGGGTCATGATCCCAAGGGGATCCTGGGATCAAGCCCCACATTGGGCTCCCTGCTCAGCGGGAGGCATGCTTCTCCTTCTCACAATCCCCCTGCTTGTGTTCTCTCTCTCACTGTCTCTCTGTCAAATAAGTAAATAAAATCTTAAAAAAGAAAAATGAGCTACTGGATAAAACCAGGATTCATAAGGTCTGATCCATTCATAAAATAGAAAACTATTCAAATTCTTTTTTTAATTATTATGTTAATCACCATACATTACATCATTAGTTTCTGATGTAGTGTTGCATGATTCATTGTATGTGCATAGTACCCAGTGCTCCATGCAGAATGTGCCCTCTTTAATACCCATAATCAGGCTAACCCATCTTCCCACCCCCCTCCCCTCTAGAACCCTCAGTTTGCTTTTCAGAGTCCATCGTCTCTCATGGTTCGTCTCCCCCTGATTTCACCCCTTCATTCTTCCCCTCCTACTATCTTCTTTTTTTTTTTCTTAACATATATTGCATTATTTGTTTCAGAGGTACAGATCTGTGATTCAATAGTCTTGCACAATTCACAGCACTCACCATAGCACATACCCTCCCCAATGTCTATCACCCAGCCACCCCATACCTTCCACCCCACCCCCCACTCCAGCAACTGTCAATTTATTTCCTGAGATTAAGAATTCCTCATATCAGTGTGGTCATATGATGCATTTCTTTCTCTGATTGACTTATTTCGCTTAGCATAACACCCTCCAGTTCCATCCACGTCGTTGCAAATGGCAAGATCTCATTCCTTTTGATGACTGCATAATATTCCATTGTATATATATACCATATCTTCTTTATACATTCATCTGTCGATGGACATCTTGGCTCTTTCCACAGTTTGGTTATTGTGGACATTGCTGCTATAAACATCGGGGTGCATGTACCCCTTTGGATCCCTACCTTTGTATCTTTGGGGTAAATCCCCAGTAGTGCAATTGCTGGATCATACGGTAGCTCTATTTTCAACATTTTGAGGAATCTCCATACTGTTTTCCAGAGTGGTTGCACCAGCTTGCATTCTCACCAACAGTGTAGGAGGGTTCCCCTTTCTCTGCATCCCCACTAACATCTGTCATTTCCTGACTTATTTTTAGCCATTCTGACTGGTGTGAGGTGGTATCTCATTAAGGTTTTGATTTGGATTTCCCTAACATTGAGCGATGTTGAGCACTTTTTCATGTGTCTGTTGGCCATTTGGATGTCTTCTTTGGAAAAAATGTCTGTTCACGTCTTCTGCACATTTCTTGATTGGATTCTCTGTTCTTTGGGTGTTGAGTTTGATAAGTTCTTTATAGATTTTGGATACTAGCCCTTTATCTGATATGTCATTTGCAAATATCTTCTCCCATTCTGTCGGTTGTCTTTTGGTTTTGTTGACTGTTTCCTTTGCTGTGCAAAAGCTTTTTATCTTGATGAAGTCCCGATAGTTCATTTTTGCCCTTGCTTCCCTTGCCTTTGATGATGTTTCTAGGAGGAAGTTGCTGCAGCTGAGGTCGAAGAGGTTGCTGCCTGTGTTCTCCTTTAGGATTTTGATGGACTCCTGTCTCACATTGAGGTCTTTCAACCATTTGGAGTCTATTTTTGTGTGTGGTGTAAGGAAATGGTCCAGTTTCATTCTTCTGGATATGGCTGTCCAGTTTTCCCAAAACCATTTGTTGAAGAGACTGTCTTTTTTCCATTGGACATTCTTTCCTGCTTTGTCAAAGATGAGTTGACCATAGAGTTGAGGGTCCATTTCTGGGCTCTGTATTCTGTTCCATTGATCTATGTGTCTGTTTTTGTGCCAGGACCATACTGTCTTGATGATGACAGCTTTGTAATAGAGCTTGAAGTCCGGAATTGTGATGCCACCAGCTTTGCTTTTCTTTTTGAACATTCCTCTGGCTATTCGGGGTCTTTTCTAGTTCCATACAAATTTTAGGATTATTTGTTCCATTTCTTTGAAAACAATGGATGGTATTTTGATGGGGATTGCAATGAATGTGTAGATTGCTCTAAGTAGCATTGACATCTTCATAATATTTGTTCTTCCAATCCATGACCATGGAACATTTTTCCATTTCTTTGTGTCTTCCTCAATTTCTTTCATGAGTATTTTATAGTTTCCTGAGTATAGATTTTTGCCTCTTTGGTTAGATTTATTCCTAGGTATCTTATGGTTTTGGGTGCAATTGTAAATGGGATCAACTCCTTAATTTCTCTTTCTTCTGTCTTGTTGTTGGTGTATAGGAATGCCACTGATTTCTGTGCATTGATTTTATATCCTGCCACTTGACTGAATTCCTGTATGAGTTCTAGCAGTTTTGGAGTGGATTCTTTTGGGTTTTCCACATAAAGTATCATATCATCTGCAAAGAGTGAGAGCTTGACTTCTTCTTTGCCAATTTGGATGCCTTTGATTTCTTTTTGTTGTCTGATTGCTGTGGCTAGGACTTCTAATACTTTGTTGAATAGCAGTGGTGAGAGTGGACATCCCTGCCGCGTTCCTGACCTTAGGGGGAAGCTCTCAGTTTTTCCCCATTGAGAATGATATTTGCTGTAGGTTTTTCATAGATGGCTTTTATGATATTCAGGTATATACCCTCTATCCCTATAGTCTGAAGAGTTTTGATCAAGAAAGGATGCTGTACTTTGTCAAATGCTTTTTCTGCATCTATTGAGAGGATCATATGATTCTTGTTCTTTCTTTTGTTAATGTATTGTATCACGTTGATTGATTTGCAGATGTTGAACCAACCTTGCAGCCCAGGGATAAATCCCACTTGGTCGTGGAATAATCCTTTTAATGTACTGTTGGATCCTATTGGCTAGTATTTTGGTGAGAATTTTTGCATCCATGTTCATCAAGGATATTGGTCTCTAATTCTCCTTTTTGATGGGGTCTTTGGTTTTGGGATCAAGGTAATGGTGGCCTCATGAAATGAGTTTGGAAGTTTTCCTTCCATTTCTATTTTTTGGAACAGTTTCAGAAGAAGAGGTATTAATGCTTCTTTAAATGTTTGGTAGAATTCCCCTGGGAAGCCATCTGGCCCTGGGCTTTTGTTTCTTGGGAGATTTTTGATGACTGCTTCAATTTCTTTAGTGGTTATAGGTCTGTTCAGGTTTTCTATTTCTTCCTGGTTCAGTTTTGGTAGGTGATACGTCTCTAGGAATGCATCCATTTCTTCAGGTTATCTAATTTGCTGGCATAGAGTTGCTCATAATATGTTCTTATAATTGTTTGTATTTCTTTGGTGTTGGTTGTGATCTCTCCTCTTTCATTCATGATTTTGTTGTTTTGGGTCATTTCTCTTTCTTTTTGATAAGTCTGGCCAGGGGTTTATCAATCTTGTTAATTCTTTCAAAGAACCAGCTCCTAGTTTCGTTGATGTGTTCTACTGTTCTTTTGGTTTCTATTTCATTGATTTCTGCTCTGATCTTTATTATTTTTCTTCTCCTGCTGGCTTTAGGCTCTATTTGCTGTTCTTTCTCCAGCTCCTTTAGGTGTAGGGTTAGGTTATATACTTGAGACCTTTCTTGTTTCTTGAGAAAGGCTTGTATTTCTATATACTTTCCTCTTAGAACCGCCTTTGCTGCATCCCAAAGATTTTGAACAGTTGTGTTTTCATTTTCATTGGTTTCCATGATTTTTTTAAAATTCTTCTTTAATTTCCTGGTTGACCCATTCATTCTTTAGTAGGATGCTCTTTAGCCTCCACGTATTTGAGTTCTTTCTGACTTTCTTCTTGTGATTGAGTTCTAGTTTCAAAGCACTGTGGTCTGAAAGTATGCAGGGAATGATCCCAATCTTTTGGTACTGGTTGAGACCTGATTTATGACCTAGGATGTGATCTATTCTGGAGAATGTTCCATGGGCACTAGAGAAGAATGTGTATTCCGTTGCTTTGGGATGGAATGTTCTGAATATGTCTGTGAGGTCCATTTGGTCCAGTGTGTCATTTAAAGTCTTTATTTCCTTGTTGATCTTTTGCTTAGATGATCTGTCCATTTCAGTGAGGGGGGTGTTAAGGTCCCCCACTACTATTGTATTGTTGTTGATGTGTTTCTTTGCTTTTGTTATTAAGTGCCTTATATAATTGGCTGCTCCCATGTTAGGGGCATAGATATTTACAATTGTTAGATCTTCTTGTTGGATAGACCCTTTAAGTAGGATATAGTGTCCTTCCTCATCTCTATTACAGTCTTTGGTTTAAAATCTAATTTGTCTGATATAAGGATTGCCACCCCAGCTTTCTTTTGGTGTCCATTAGCATGGGAAATGGTTTTCCACCCCCTCACTTTCAATCTGGGGGTGTCTTTGGGTCTAAAATGAATCTCTTGCAGACAGCAAATTGATGGGTCTTGTTTTTTAATCCAATCTGATAGCCTGTGTGTTTTGATTGGGGCATTTAGCCCATTTACATTTGGTGTAACTACTGAAAGATAGGAATTTAGTGCCACTGTATTGCCTGTAAGGTGACTGTTACTGTATATTGTCTGTATTCCTTTCTGGTCTATGTTGCTTTTAGGGTCTCTCTTTGCTTAGAGGACCCCTTTCAATATTTTTTGTAGGGCTGGTTTTGTGTTTGCAAATTCCTTTAGTTTTTGTTTGTCCTGGAAGCTTTTTATCTCTCCTTCTATTTTCAATGACAGCCTAGCTGGATATAGTATTCCTGGCTGCATATTTTTCCTGTTTAGTGCTCTGAATATATCATGTCAGTCCCTCCTGGCATGATATATTTCTGGCCTGCCAGGTCTCTGTGGATAGCTCTGTTGCCAATCTAATGTTTCTACCATTGTAGCTGTCTTGTCCCGAGCTGCTTTCAGGATTTTCTCTTTGTCTCTGAGACTCATAAGTTTTACTATTAGATGTCGGGGTGTTGACCTATTTTTATTGATTTTGAGAGGGGTTCTCTGTGCCTCCTGGATTTTGATGCCTGTTTCCTTCCCCAAATTAGGGAAGTTCTCTGCTATAATTTGCTCCAATATACCTTTGACCCTCTCTCTCTTTCTTCTTCTTCTGGGATCCCCATTATTCTAATGTTTGTCTTATGGTATTGCTTATCTCTCGAATTCTGCCCTCGTGATCCAGTAGTTGTTTATTTCTCTTTTTCTCAGCTTCTTTATTTTCCATCATTTGGTCTTGTATATCACTAATTCTCTCTTCTGCCTCATTTATCCTAGCAGTTAGTGCCCACATTTTTGATTGCACCTCATTAGTAGCCTTTTTGATTTCGACTTGGTTAGACTGTAGTTCTTTTATTTCTCCAGAAAGCGTTTCTCTAGTAACTTCCATGCTTTTTTCAAGCCCAGCTAGTATCTTTAAAGTCATGATTCTGAACTCTAGGTCCGACATTGTAGTAATGTCTGTACTAATGTCCTGGCAGTTGGTACTACCTCTTTTTCTTTTTGTTGAGGTGATTTTTTTCTGTCTTGTCATTTTTGTCCAGAGGAGAATAGATTAATGAGAGAACAAAATGCTAACAGGGTAACAACATCCCCAGAAAATATACTCTAAACAAATCAGAAAAGACCTGAAGCTGGGGGAAAGAAAGGGAAAGAAAAAAGAAAAAAAAAAAGAAAAAGAAAAAGATAAAAACAAACAAAAAAGAACAAAACAAGAAAAAACAGAATATGATCAAATATGATCAGGCTGGTGCATAGATCAGTGCCACACACTAGATTTGGGGTGTATTTTGGTCTGTTAGAAGGAAGTGCCTCCCAAAATTTTAAAGAAAGAAAAACTTATATATGTACAAAAATAAGGGTTGATATGATGAAGAGATGGAATATCACTGTAAAGATGAAAATTATAAAAAAAATTTATAAAAATAATTGATAAGATGTTTGAAAAAAGAAAGAAGAGGATTTAAAAAAAAAGAAAAAAAAAGGGAGACAATGTGATCAGGCAGGAGAGTAGAACAAAGCCATACACTAGAGATTTAGGGTATATTTTGATCTGTTAGAAGAAACTGTATCTCAAAATTTTAAAGAGAGAACAACTTATATATATATATGCCAAAAATAAGGGTAACTACTATGAAGGGATAGAATATGACTCTAAAAATGAAAAATAAAAATGTTTCTTAAAAAAGGGATTGATAAGATGTTGGTTGAAAATGGGAAAAAGAAAAATTAAAACAATAAAAAAGACAGTTAAAAAAATTAACTTTGAAAGACGAGAGAATCATGGGGAAAAAGCCATGGATTCTATGTGCAGTATTCCCCTAGCTCTGGAGTTCTGCCATTCTCATTGATTGGTAAACTTGGTCTTGGCGGGCTGTTCTTGCTGATCTTCTGGGGGAGGGGCCTGTTGTGGTGGTTCTGAAATGTCTTTGCCAGAGGCAGAATTGCCCCGCCCTTGCCGGTCTGGGCTAAGTAATCTGCTGGGGTTTGCTCTTGGGAGCTTTTGTTCCCTGCAAGTTTTCCGTACAGCTTTGGATGCGGAGAGTGAAAATGGCGGCCTCCCAATCTCCGCCCCTGAGGAGCCGGGAACTCGGGGCCCCACTCCTCAGTGCGCTCCCAGAGAAAAGCAGTCAGTCACTCCCGTCTCCTGGTCTCCGGCCATACTCCGTGCTCACCTGGCCTGTGACTGAGCATTTCTATCTCTGGCACCTGACTCGGTGTGGAGTCTCCAAACCCAGCCAATCCCTGTGGTGCACTCCTGCGCCACTCCTCCTGGGGGAGGAAGGGGAGTCTCCCCAGATCTGCCACTTGTTGGGTCCCTGCTGGAGGAGCAGTGGTCTGACTCTGCCACAGATCACGGTTTATGGCAACCCCGAGCTGAGAGCCCATGCCTTGGCTCCGTCTCTGCAGCCGGCTTCTCCGCTCTGATCTCTGGGAGCTCTGCTGCACTCAGACTCCCCCAGTCTTTCTGTGACCCCGAGGGTCCTGAAACCACACTGTCCCAGAGAGGGCTCCACCCCCTGCTTAGCCACTGGAGCGACGTCCCTCAGCAGAGCCAACTTCTAAAAGTTCCGATTTTGTGCTCCGCTGCTCTATCACTTGCCAGAAGCTGCCGACGGAGGCCCCCTCCCCCGCTGTCTATCCTCCCGAATATTGCCTCGGATTCACTTCTCTTCATGTCCTACCTTCCAGAAAGTGGTCGCTTTTGTGCTCAGAGAGTTGTTGCTATTCTTTTCTTCGATCTCCTGTTGAGTTTGTAGGTGTTCAGAATGGTTTGATCCCTATCCAGCTGAATTCCTGAGACCAGACAAAATCCAGGTCTCCTACTCCTCTGCCAATTTGCCCCACCCCCTGAAAACTATTCAAATTCTCAACGACCCAGGAAAATAGCACAAAAACTTTCAGCCTGCATGAGGGCATGGACAGAAAAAAAAAAGACCTGAAAAGAATTATAATCTCAGGCCTTTTAACCTTCTGTGAAAGACTGAACTCATACTCCACAATCCACACCTCCAGCTAGTGAAGGAAAAAGGCAAATTAGAGTCGCATATATCTGAAGAGATAGTCTTACAATCTAGGAGAAATAAACTTCTACTGAATGTAGTAGCTTCTTGTGAAGATGAATTTATTCTAAAAATTACAAACAACACATGAGATAAAATTTGGAGGGAATCACACACGAAATAGAAGAGAACTGCAGTTAATAAACTAATTTAAAGAACTTAAGTAGATTTTGAAATTTTCAGACAAAGGAAAGTAATAAATAGTGTAAGAACTGTAAACTATGATAAAGGAAAAGACAATGTTGAAAAGTAAATAGTCTAAAAAACAAAATACAGAGTCATTAAAATAAAAAAATGTCTTTGGACCATGTGATAAGTAGATTGGATATAGTTGAAGAATGACTATATTAATTGGAAGACAGAGTGTAGGAAATCGTCTGGGATAATATGGACTGATAAGTACATACAAAAGAGGTTTTAGAAGATATAGAGGACAAAATAAAGTCTAGATGTTCCAGATGAAAGAGTATAGACAATAGGGAGACGGGTAGTGTAGTATTGAGAAATTTCGTCTATTGATGAATGTCTGAATTTTCAGATTTGCTAAACTTTCTAAGTCTTAAATTGGGTGAATATAAACATCCACATTTGGTTGAATTATAGTGAAATTGCACAACACTAAACTTAAAAAAAAAATAGGTTTCCTGAAAGAATTCAATTTTTTTTTTTTATAAAAAGTTACCAAATGAACCTACAATGAATATTTCACAAACTATGTCAAATCCCAAACACTGTCAAACAGATCCTCATAGTAGAGAGGAAAAATAACTAATTACCTAGAGTTTCAAACCAAGCTAGACTTTATTTAAGAATGAGGGTGAAACAAGGGAATGTCCTTCTGGCACATTGATTATAACTACTAAGGAAATGTTTGAACAAGAAGGTTATTGAAGCCAAAAGGAAAGAGTAAGATGAAAGAAACAGCAAATGTGGATCAATCTAAACAAGCATTGAATGTAAATAAGAGGAATGACTCAGTTGGAAAGTGAAGAAACAAGTAGATCTGAAATACTGAACAATAATAGTAAAGGTGAGACTTAGGGAAGATTGTTCTGAAAGAAGTCTAATGTTCTTATAAACGAATTCTGAATATTTCTGTTAAATGTTAAGTGTTGCTACTAAAACAAAAGAAAGAGTATGTACATCTTCCCAACAGGTAGAGGAAACACAAAATAAACAAAACATGTACTGGGTGAAATAAGTCAGCCTGAGAAAAACAAATACCACCTGATTTCACTTACATGTGGAATCTAACAAAACAAAAAAATAAAAAAAGAATCAAACAAACAAAAAGCAGAATCAGACCTATAAATACAGAGAACAAACTGATGGTTGCCAGACGGGAGGAAATTGGGCAGATGGGCAAAATGGTAGAAGGGAGTGGAAGGTACAGACCTCCAGTTATGGAATGAATAAGTCAGGGGAATAAAAAGCACAGTGTAGGAAATCTAGTCAACAATATTGTAATAGCATTGTATGATGACAGATGGTGGGGCTACACTTGTGGTGAGCATAATGTATAAACTTGTGGAATCCCTATGTTGTACACCTGAAACTAATATAACAGTGTGTCAACTATACTCAAATTAAAAACAAAAAGAGCAACAAAACAACAGCAACAAAAAAACACTTGGCCAATCCAATAAAGGGCAGAAAATAAGAAAAACATAATGAACAGTTAAAGGAAGACCTACAATAAGATGATATAAATAATGTACCTAATGTACAATAGAATGTAATTATTAAGCTCATCTGTTTCATCAGAATCTAAGGAATTGGAAAAATAAAATGAATTCAGCCATGTGCTTGTCAAGAGTATGCATACAGTAAAACTAACTTTGAAAGATTATAAAATGATGAAAATAAGAATATGTACTATTAGATGAGTTCACATGTGTTCATTACATTATTGTTTGAAAAAAAATTGAAGTGTGATGGGGAATTGATAAATATTTATATGTATTTTATGTTTTTATTTCTTTATATTTTCCGATTATGTTTTCCTAACCAATTATTTCTGGTACACATGGATATAATTACTTTTAGGTATTTATTTTGCAATTATTTATATTCTTAAACCTTGCTAATCATCTAATTTATAAATAATTGTATATTAGTTTCTTTTCGCCAAGTGATGGGAAAAAAGATAATTTTATCATATTACAATGGCTAGACTTCCAGAGAAATACTAAATCACATGGCGACAGCTGGTATATGCATTTTGCTCCTGAGCTCAATGGGAATTCTTCTAATACTTCACTATTAGCTATGCCATTATTTGTTAATATGATATAAATATTTTTATCATGGTAAGGTAGGTTCTTTATTTATTATTTTGTATAGATTTTTGTTAGGTGAAGAATTTTATTAAAATTCATCATATCTAATGAGATGGCCCAATAGGTTTTCTTTTTTGCTGTACTGATAAGAATGTTATTAATAGTTTCTTGTTATCAACCATTCTTGCATTTTTAGGATAAATCCTAAATGGTTATAAAGTGTATTGTTTTGTTATAGTGATTATTTGGGTGGTATTTCATTTGGAATTATTGGATCTATGTTTTTAAGTGAGATAATTCTGCAGTTTTCTTGAAAATTATATTTTATCTTGAAAAAAAAAACATCCTCTAACATCTGTAAGTTCAATTAAAGCAGGAGCCAGATTTGTTTTATTTCTCTTTCCCTTAACATTTAACATTTATGCTTAGCACAGTGCTGGGCACATAGCAGAAAATCAATAAATGTTTGTTGAATAAGTATGGCAATCAGGCTTTTATCAACAGACTTCTGCTTAAACTAAATTTTTAAAAATCCTTTATTCTCTTCAAGCTTTCCTTTTCTAGGTTCTTCACTCGCAAGGTAATTGTAGAAGATCTCTTGTCTTGAAAAAAAGGTCACACTAAATTCTTTATGACTTATTAAAAAACCTCTCTAAAGAAAGAGTCCCCTTTTATTTATTTATTTTTTTAAATAATAATTGAGGAGAAGTTAATCTGTTAAATGATTCCTGGTTATGCTTGTTTGCTTTTGGAGATGGAAGGAATGAAATCTCTAATCTTTTGAAGAGTAAAATTTTATTTTGAGATGTTCCCTTGTTTCTAAGAAGCGCTTCGATAGTAAGTCTTAATTCTCTGCAAATGGCAATAACCTCTAAGTCAGTATTATATTGGATCATAGGGAATAAGAAGAGATAAATTGCTCACCTTTTGCAGGCAATTTAATTCTGTGGCTCCCTGACCTGTCTAGCTGGAGTACCGGGGGGCATGGAGGGTGCTCTAAGATAGTCTGATGAACATGTACTTCCAGGTCATACTCTGACTTAACAATAAAATGTTGGTCTGAATTGTTTGTGTGGAGCTACTGGAAAATGTTTATCAGCACCTTGGACAGCGATTACTCTGGTCTAATAAGAGCAGGACCTGGATTGGCTCTCTTCTTGTATTTCATGTGGCATTGTCCCTTTTCTCTCACTACCCCTCCTTATTATAGCAGGACCACTTTCTCTGACTTTTGCAGATGTTTTTGCCATTATGTGAAAATTTTTGAACCAGAAAATAGAAGTTACTGAATCTCTCTAAACTTTGGCTTCTCCAATTATAAACTAAGTGAAATCCCAAACTCAGTAGGTTGCTAGAGGAGTATGAGTGTTCAGTCTTATGAAGAATGCCCTATGGCTCCTAGCTTACAGTACGGTCTAAAAAGGGATAAATGTTTGTTAGTTCCCATCAATGTTTCATGATTATATAATACTTTAAACATGGTTTCCCTTTTATTCTTTAATTATTTGTAATAAGTAATACAAAAATCCCAATATTCTATGTTGGGAAAGTCAGTCTTGTATGTGCAGTCTTTCAGCCCCACTCAGCTGAATAAGAATGAGCTTGGGGCCTGGAACTCTCCCTTACCAAGAGACAAAGAGCCCCCACAACCTGCTCTGGGCTTATCAACTGTGGGGCTATCTTTCCCTGTTTCAGACTCAATATGCGCTCCTTTGTTCTGTTTATGTATGTGTTTGTCATTAAGCACCTGGGCAACCCCATTACTATATCTGTCTTCTATGGGTCATTCTGAGGTACAAGAGGGTAGCATGCAAGCCAATGGCCCTGTGATGTCTTCCGGGAGTGACTGCTGGTCATGGGGTCCAACACCCCCTATTAAAGCTGATCTTTCCCTGTCTCTTCTCCATATGAGCAAAGCATTGTTCCATTCAGTGCTTGACTGCATTATGCTTTCCTTGATGACTCCAATACCAAGATGCAGTGGGCAGAAGTATGTACTCCTTGTGGTCCTGGTGGTTAGCAACAGATGCCACTTGCTCAACAGTTTATAACAATTCCAGGGAATTGTTAGAAATGTAGAATAAAATATGACAGTCTCCTTATTAATCCCCACTTTTTCCTCCTCTATCTTACTCAGAACCATCGTTAAAGACTTAGTGTGCATAACACTAGTCATTTTTAATGATTTTAACTTTTATGTATATACATATATAAGCATATGTATGGTATCATCATCACATATAATTTTTGTGATTTTGTTTTTCTTAATAATATAATCTTAAAGATCTTACTGTTCTTTCCTTATTAAGCTCATAGAATACCATGGTATGTATATATTATAATCATTTTTTCCTTTGAGGAGTGCTTTAATTTTACCCTTTTAATTCTGAACAATATAGCCAAATTTTCTTCCCAAAACAATTACATAAATTCACACTTTTCTCAATGACGTATATAAGTATCCATTTCGTGAATGAGCAAATAGTTTATTTCACTTAGCATAATGCCCTCCAGACTCATCCATGTCACAAATAACAGGATTTCATTCTTTTTTACATTTACATTTTACTTTTACATTTACAGTAACATTCTGTTGTTTATATGTATATCACATTTTCTTTATCCATTCATCTGTCAAAGGACATTTAGGTTGTTTCCATATATTGGCTATTGTGAATAATGTTGCAAGGAATATGGGTGTGCAGATATCTCTTCAAGATACTGATTTCAATTCTTTCAGATACATATATCCAGGAGTGGGATTGTTGGATCATACGGTAGTTCAATTTTTAATTTTAAGGCACCGCCACACTGTTTTCCATAATGGCTGTGGCATTTTACATTCCCATTAACAGTGTATAAGAGTTTCCCTTTCTGCACATCCTCACCAACATTTGTCTTTTTGATAATAGTCATTTTAACAGATTTGCATTTTAAAAGGATGCTCTCCTGCAGTGTGGAGAATCTAGAGGTATAAGAATGGAAGAATAAAGATGAAATTTTTGTTTTCCTCAAAGAGATGACAAGTTCTCTCAAAAACATATTAAATTATCTTTTCTCACAAAGATGAGGTAAAATTAAGGAGGTAAAATTGTATTAGATCTGAAGCTGATTCTATTGTTACACTCCATTTCCTTTTGTATGTAGGACTATTCTAGTTACCATATGGTTTGAGTTGGGCCAATTTTTACTTCATTATTCTTCTCTTTACACTTCTTTACTATTGTGCATTTTCTTCTTCATCAATTGTAGAATCAGCATGAAAACATACATTTTCAAAATGTATTGAGATTTATTTATAAATGAATGTGGAAGAAATTTACATATTTGCAATATTTGTCTTTCTAACGAGGGCTCTTTATTTAGGTCTTTTTAAAATGTCTATATCACTTTATTTTTTTTGTTTTTATATGGTATTCCAGGTATTCCCGATTGTCTTATTTATTTTTTTTATTAATTTTTATTGTTATATTAATCACCATACATCATTAGTTTTAGATGTGGTGTTCCATGATTCATTGTTTGTGCATAACACCCAGTGCTCCATGCAGAACGTGCCCTCTTTAATACCCATCACCAGGCTAACCCATCCTCCCACCCCCCTCCCCTCTAGAACCCTCAGTTTGTTTTTCAGAGTCCATCGTCTCTCATGGTTTGTCTCCCCCTCCGATTTCCCTCCCTTCATTTTAAACAGAGATCTAGTACATTTCTATTTAATGTGTTCTTAGGAATTTAATGGCTTTTTGGAACATTTGTGAATGGATTTTTAAAATTACACTTTTGGGGTGCCTGGGTGACTCAGTCAGTTAAGCATCCGACTTCAGCTCAGGTCATGATCTCCTGGTTCTGGGATCCAGCCCTGGAACCCTGAGAAGTGTGGTATCAAGCTTCCTGCTCAGCAGGGAGTCTGCTTGTCCCTGTCCTTCTCCCCCTGTCTCCCCCACTCCCCTCCTCATGCTCTCTCTGTCTTTCTCTCAAATAAATAAATAAAATCTTTAAAATAAAAGTTACATTTTTAAAATTTGTACCAGTTTAACTGTGCAAATGTTTTATGCAAATGTTTATCTTGTATTCAGATGCTTAATTCTGTTGTATTATTTTTAATTGTTTATTGGTCAATTCTTCAGAATTTTCTAGGTAAGTACTTGTATTGCTTTTAATGAGTGATGATTTTGAATATTGTTTTCCAATATTTCCATTTCCCATTTATTTTACTTTAACATATTTTTTAGGACCCTCAATAAAATGTTAAAAAATTGTTAAAAAGAGAGATGACATTGAACATCTTAAGATGCCTTCATCACTAATATGGTGAGACACATGTTTTATAATCAAAAGCATTTTTAAGTCATAATTTAGGGAATACTTAACAATGTTTTCATTTAATCTTCATAACAACCTAATGACACTGTGCTCTTAGCATACCCACTTTTTGTGTGAGGAAACTGAGCAACTTGCCTGGGGCATGTAATAGAGAATAGAATACAGAACTTAGAAGACTAACTTCAGAGTGTATGCACTTGGAAAATCTTTTCAGGTTAAGAAGGTTTCTTCTCTTAGTGTACCGAGGGTTTTATCAAGTACGAATGTTGAGTTTTATCAGCACTCTACTGAGATAATCATATAGTTGTTCACCTTTAATCTTTTAATATACTGAATTACATTAATAGATTTCCTGATGTTAATCCATTCATGCACTGCATTTCTGGGATACACCTAGCTGGTAATGACACACTGGTATATTTGATTTGTTAATATTTTATCTACGATAGTTCCTCTAAATTTATAAGTGGGATTGGCATTTTTATTTCATTTTACTAGCCAAGATAAATATTAGGATTAAGATAGGCTTTTAAAATGAAGTAGAAAGATTTCCATGTTTCTGATAATAAAATAGTAATATATATTTTTTAAAGATTTTATTTATTTATTTGAGAGAAAGAGAGAGAGAGCACAAACAGGGGGAGGGGCAAAGGGGAGGGGGAAACAGGCTCTCTGCAGAGCAAGGAGCCCCATGTGGGGCTGGATCCCAGGACCCTGTGATCATGATCTGAGCTGAAGGCAGACACTTAACTGACTGAGCCACCCAGGCACCCCAACAAAAGAGTAATATTAATCATCAAAAAACATAGCTAAAATTTTTGAGAATATGCTAAAGCTTTGTATGTATAACCTCATTGAATTCTTGCAATAAGCCCTATGCAAGAATAATATAATTATCCACTTATTAAGAGATAACAACAGCTAGGATGTTGAGTAACTTGAGAAGGGCCACACAATTAGAAAATGACACAGTCATGATTATGACAACTGAGTTCTTATGTCTGCGATGTCTTTATTTCTACATCATGTTTTCAAATGGTAGTTTAGCTGATTAAAGAATTTAAACTTGACAGTTTCTCCCTCGGCACTTTGAGGATATTATTCCTCTAGGAAGCAGCATCTACTGTGCTGATGCTAAGTCAGACTCCTGTCAATCTGACTCTTGGCCTTTGGAGATCTATTTTCTCTCTCTTGAAGCTACTAAGTACTTCTGCTTATCAGTGACTTTTTCTTACAGTTTATACAATAGGCCCATGTGTGTGGATTGGGGTAGGTACTTGGGTGTTTTAATCAAAGGATTTAGTATTCAATTTTTTCATTTATTCTTTTATTGAATATTTATTGGACACCTCTGATGTTCCAGATACTGTTCTAGCTGTGGGGTATAGGTTAGCGAATAAATAAGAGAGAAAACACTGCCCTTACTGAGCTTATTGTCTAATCTGGGAAGTTAGACAAAGGGTAAAATAAATAAGTAAATTATATACTAGGTTGTACAGTGATAGTTCTATGGAGGCAAATCAAGCAAGAAGGGTCATGTGGAAATTCAGGTTTGGGAGTAGAAATTTTAATAGACATGGTCTTTGCTGGGAAGGTGGTATTTGATAGAGTAAGCAATGTATATGTGATATAAGGAAGAGGATTCTAATCAGAGAGAATAGAAATGCAAAAGCTTTGTGGTAGGAGTGTACTGGCATGCTGGAATGACAGAAGAGGTCACCATGGTTGCAGAGAAACAAACAAGTGGGACAGAGGGGTAAGAGATGCAATCAGAGAGTTATTATAGGTCTAACGGTGTAGAACTTTTTAGGCCATTTAAAGAGGGCTTGATTTAATCTGTGTGAGGTTGTCAACCACCAGTGCTTTTAGCAGAAGAGTTTCTCAACTGGATTTATGTTTTCACAGGATCATCCTGACTATTGTAAATAAATTATAAAAGGCAAGGGCAGAAACAGGAAAACCAGTCATCAAGTTATTGGATTGTTTTAAAGATTATAAGAGCATAGAACAAGCGGTAGCAGTGGAGGTTATAAGAAGTAGTATGATTCTGTACATATTTTGAAGGGAGAGCCAAGTGAATTTGCAGATGGATTAGATGTGGGTTAAAAGAAGAAAGGAGAAATCAAGGAAAATTTTGATCTTAGTCACTGGAATGATTGAGATGCCATAAGGGGTCTAGAAAAGACTTTGGGAGAAGCAGGGAAATAATAAGAGACCAGTTTGGTATCTCTTATATTTGAGATGGTTATTAAAACTCCATAGAGAGTAGGCAGTTGGAAATTTGAGTCTACGGTTCAAGAGAGAAGTCTGAACTGAGATGCAATTCTTAGACTGTCCAACTTATCCATGGTATTTAAAGCCAAGCAGCTGAAAAATCTCCAAAGGATAGACTGGATATAAACAGAGAAGAGAGTAGAAGGAAGGAATTTTTAAAAACTCCAAAAAACAAAGATTGAGACCTGTGGCATCCAAGACAAATAGAGGGAAGATGATCAGTTTCCTTCAGCAAAGGAGACTGAAAAGTGTGAGTCAATAAGGTAGGAGGAAAATCAGAAGTGTGTGGTATCAGAGAAATTAACTGAAAACATTTCAGAAGCATAATTCAAATGCTACTAATAATGTCAAAACTTATAGTGGAGTTTTAGGGAAGATCTAGTTTGAATTGTTTTAGGAGAGAATTGGAAGGACAGGATGGGGAGACAGTAAAATAGACATATAGACAGTGGTTTCAAGGACTTTTGCTGTAAAATAAAGAAGAAACATACACTACCAGCTGAGGTGGAATTGAAGACAGCAGTGGGTATTTTTTTTAAGACAGGAGAAATGAAAAAAGCAATTCCATATGTTGATGGAAATAATCCAGTAAAGAGAGGGAGGCTGATGATACAAAGAAGATAGGAAAAGTTGCTGGTGTGATGTCCTTGATGACCTCTTGAGGGACTAAGAGCTCATATACAAGAGGAAGCCTTGATCTCAGGTGGGCATGGGGAGTTCATCTGTAGTTGCAGGAAAGAAGGCAGTATATATGGCTGCAGATGATGGTAAGTGCATATGTGGCAACTTGTGAAAATTCTCTTCTAATTGCTTCAGGTTTTCAATGATGTAGGGAATAAGGTCTTTAAGGAAAATTAAGGATGGTGGGGGGGCAAAAGAGATAAAAGAGAAAATGACTGAAGTAGCCATCTAGGAGATTGGGAGAATCAAAGCACTAAAGAAATGTATTATGATTAGTATTCATATATAAAGAGCTCTTATAGATGAACAAGAAATAGATGAACATGCCAATAAAAATAGGAGAAGGAATGTATATCTATAATTCACACACACATACATATAAATACATATGACTAATAATCAGAGGAAGTAATCATTACCCTCAATCTTGGTGTAAGAAAGGAAAACTAACACACTGGTTGGTGTCACTGGAGAGACATTCTTTCTAGAGAGCAGTTTGTTTTTTGTTTTTTAATTGCAAGTTGTTATTTAAATTCTCATTAACATATATGGTAAAATTGGTTTCAGGAGTAGGATTTAATGATTCATCACTTACTTAGAACACCCAGTGCTCATCAGAAGTGCCCTCCTTAATACCCATCCCCCATTTAACCCATTCCCCCACCTCACCCCCCAACCCCTGCCCCTCCAGCAACCCTCAGGCTGTTCTCTATAGTTAAGAGAGCAATTTGTAAAAGACATTATTAGTTTCAACAATATGCCTATCCTTTCGCTTGCTTTAAGGAATTTTCCCTCCAAGGAAATAATTGATTATGCTTGAAAACTTTTAATTGTATATTGTTTATCTCTACTATTTCTGAACATCGGGGGAAAACATAAATGTTGAAAGAAGGAAAGTGGATAAGTAAATTGCTGTGAAAGGCAATTAAATTATATTCAACTAGTAAAATGTTATTAATTGTAGATGGATATTTAATTAAAAAGTTTATGAGAAACAAATGAATTCACGATGCCAATTATGGTAGTGTCTTTTGAAAATGTAATGCATATATTTATATTGTGAAAAAAATGAGATTGGCTATATATGATTTTGGTATTGATTTGGATCTATTCATTAATTTAACACTTTGGAAGTTTTTCTTGACTTTTTGTTAGTAGTGATAATCTGTAAATCAGTGATTCCACTGCCATCTTTCTGGGAAGCACAATTCACTGATTGTTTCTGCTAAATCTGTGGCCTGATCTGATTTTCATTTTAAAAAGGTTATTCAAGTACCACAAGTGGTATGGTTTGGACAGAGAGAAATTGGACACACAGAGAATACTTAGAACTTTCTTTGGGAATCCCTGAGGGAGGTAATGAGGATCAGGGATGTAGGCAGTGGGAACAGAGAATAGGGAAAAGAGTGGAGGTTCTAGATGGAGTGTATGAAGGAAAACCCCTGATATTCACATGGAAAACCACATACCAAGATGAACATTCAGGAAAATCTACAAAGGCAGGCATAAGAATGAAGCAGAACCAATTTCTTCCCTACTGAAAAAGCCCATCCTGCTTGTACCTCGTACCTCAGCTTTACTATTGCAATTTAAAATTATAGGATTATTTTTGTCTTCAGTTACTCCATCTGTGTTTAATTATACACCACTGTGATGATAGGAAAATAGCAGCTATTTTGAGGACACTACCTTTTCAGGCTCTGTATTCCTTCTCCGTGTGACACTGAAGTTAAAAAGAGGAAAGTGAAACAGAAGAGGTGCAGGTGGTTGTGTTTATGGGCTTCAGGGAGATATGATTACCTCACTAGGCTGATTGCTACCTGAAGGAAGTCAGATTACAATTAAGACTGTCAGGTAAACCACAATTAAAGTTCATTGCAAATGCTGTCGACAAACTGGTATTAGCTGGGAAATGCACTCTGGCAAACAGATGTACTCTGGAAAATAGAAAGGGAATGTTTCCTTCTAGAAAAAATCTACTTTATCAAATCTGACAACTTTCACTTGAGCTCTGGATCCTGCGCTAAAAGGGGCTTCTCATTTGATTTAAGCAATTGGTACATAACATGCAGGTTGGAAATGAGTTGACTCATTAACTTATTTTGCTTAGTAGAAAAGGTAAAGGTGAGAGAAAACATGCTTACCTCACCACATTTTGCTCTTTGCTTTCCAGATTTGCTTAAGATCTAGAAATATTGCATTCTACTATGTTTATTAAGAGATGAGGTTGTGGTTCTAGAATTGGAATGTTCTTATCACAAAATGTTGGGAAAAATCATAGCTATCTTTTTAAAATTGGCTTTTAGTCATTCTAATAGTGTGGCTATACCTGGCCCATGTGTTATAAATCTCCTTAAGTATCTACTTGCATTTATATGACACTAATAAGAAAAAGTTCCCATAGACAAATAGCAATTCTGCTATTTGATTTTACTCCATAAGTAACTATATATATCATTTCCTCTTAATAAAGTGGAGTATTCCCTCAGCTCACACACATCACAGACATTACTACTAATGGAAGTTATGCATGGGGACTGAGTAGAAACTATAGCTCCTAGTCCCAAGCTTCCACTTTTTTTTCCTAGAGTAATGATATTTTTCATCTGGTCAGTAACGGAGGCAGTTGATCTGGGGAATGGCGATCACAGAGAAATTCTAATCTAGGGGAAAGGGTCTGCTTTTCTCCATAGTACTGGGAGCAAATTGTGTAGATCAAACCTCTTTCTCTGAGAAGCTGCATCTGACCACCACGAGAATCCCCAGAAAACATCCAGATTAGAAAAATAGAAAGTAAAGACATACATAGTATTTTGGTTTAAGATGAGAAGAGTTTTATGATACAACCACTGTCTTCTCTTTCTCATGGCACATCTCTCCCTTGGGAAAATTAACCCCTCCAAGTTCCTCTCAATTACTTTATCTGTTAAATAGATTGAGGATTAAATGAGATAACACGTATAGAGCTTGTGGTAAGCTCTCGGAGAATGGTGGTTTTCACTCTCCTTTCCTCAGAATCTTTGCTGTCTTGATTGTACAACCATTGGTCCCATGCCATGTTGCATGTCCCAGCTCACTTCTCCTAGAAGACCCCTTCACTAATAACATAAGCTGTAGTGTCTATCAAACAGCCAGTACGTTGAGTTTAGTCCAGCTCTGACCATTACTGGCAGTAACCCAGGGTGTTCTGTGGAATTCAGAAAGTGCATTGACTTTCTACTACATTCCTTGCAGTACATGTTTTTATTTGAAGTATCTATTACATAAAATAAGGCCTGAAAAATGCATAAAGTTTAAGTGAACAGCTTGATATATTTTGATCTCTTTCTACATAAGTGTCCATTCCTGTAACCACCATCACCTCATTTTCTCCAACAGCACCTCAGCTTCTACTTCCTTTGATATATGAAAACATTACATTCCTACCTGCTCTCTTTTCAGGTGCTTTGGAATTATTGTTGTCCTTCTTGACCAAGATGTGCCAGGCTTTTAGACTTCTGCTCCCTGACAGGGAAGCCTGGCTATGGAAATGCAAACAAACAAAAACAAACAAACAAAAAAAACTCTTCCTAATCACCAAGCATTTGTATAGCAGTAGTGAAGACATTGTGAAACACTCCAAAACATGAGGGATGATACCTGATTGTAATGCATTCATGGTAGTCAAGGCAAGGGAAAATACAATGACACTAACATCAAATTAGTGCCTATTCTGAACCAAGGGTTATGCTGGGTGGTTTACAGCAGTGTAGCCTTTAATCTTGCAAGCGTTTTCTGTGGAAAGCCACACTTAATACCCTCCTAAGTCTCCATCATTTTCTTACTCTTTTCTTCTAAACACCTTTGCAGTGACTACCTTGCCCCTGAGCTCTTTGTAAATATTGCCTTGTCCCTAGCCCTTATTTCTCTCTGTCTCTCCTTTCCTCTCTTTCTTGTTCTCAGTCTCTCTCCTTCTTTCTCTCTCTCTCTTTCTTTCTCCCAGTCTCTCCTCTTCTCTCTCCCTCTCTCTGGCCCTTCTTTTAGCCTTACATTCTTCCTTTGACATTCATGAGCATCCTTTCTTGCTTTCTTGTCTTCATCTCTACTCTCTGCTCTACTCCTGTATCTCAGATTGATGAAAATCCATCTGTGATGGGTTCCTGAAAACACTATTCCTCAACCTTGGGTGTCTGTCCAGCTCATAAACTGTCTCTTTCAGTCATCTCCCACTGGTACAGAAAGACTCAAGTTCCAAAAGTGATAGTTCTCTTGTGGAAAGGAGCATATGCTGCTTTAAAATTTGACCACTGGTTTTTGCTAAGTCATTTTCCACCCTTTTTAGATGCCTGATTTCTCCACTTGATTCCAGTCTCTCTCTCTGTCTCTCTCTCTCTTTTTTTTAAACAGTGGCATCCTTCATCATTCTGCTTCAATATTCACATTAATCTTTTCTATTATGTTAATTACCATAATTCTTTAACATCCTGTTCAAAGCAATTTAAAACAATGAAATAACATCTTACTTGAATGGAATTACTAATGTTTCTCAGGAGCTTTTTCATTTCATTATCACCCTACACTGTGATCTAGGCAAGGTTGGCATTATTATTTTTGTGTTTCTGGATATTGAGGAAAGGGACACAATAGAACTAAGTAACATGCTCTAGGTCACTTATCCCAGCCTGCAACTATCTCTATACTGGTTTTGCATCTTCTCTCTCCTCTACTGCAATATAAACTTCAGAAGACACAGGACCACATATGTGTAGTTCACTTTTTTATTCTCAATGCTTATCCCATGCCAAGCCCTGAGAAAACAATAGTGGCCTGTGGATTTGAACCTGGAGCTCCAGTCCAAAACCGTGCCATATGGGGTAGCTGGTGCGCTGGTACTGCTCATCTTCGAGGCTTCAGTTTCTATTTCCCTTAGTCTGAATTTATCCCTTGTGACCTGTAAGCCCTTTGTCTATGTCTCAGCTTTTCCATGTTATAGCTGTCTCCAGTAATACTCCTAGGGTTGTTGATATTTCACCTGTTTTGCTGCTAGGTCACTTAGACATTCCATCTCTTAAATATCCAGGCTTTCTTCATAAGCCTGGGGAAACCCAATACTCTATGGCCTGAATATAGTCCATGAAGCAAAGCTTCCTTTCACCTTATGCTCAATAGCTAAGGTTACTGGGGTTAGGAGACTTAGGACCCTATCCCTAGAGTCCTTTCTGATTCCTTTATTTCTGGTTCTCCTTGCTGTATCTCTGCTCCTAGTCTCTGAAGCCCCATGGATCTTAATTCTCCAGGGCTCTCATTCCTTTAACCCACATTCAATACACATAAAAACAATAATGGAAACAATGGCCCCAAGAAATAACAATTCTTGTTTCTTTTATTGTCTTTTCAGATTATAATGTGACTATGCAAATAAATTGCCCTGAATCAGTTCTTTTCTGAAAAGGGCTTTTAAATGAATCCTATTGCTGTCTTTCTTTCTTTCTTCCTCCAGCCTCACTTGGGATTAATCAAATTAATTGTCACCAAATTAAATTCATCCATAATGTCAGTAAAGTTTTATTATATTCCAAAATTTTCAATGTCTGCAATTATCAGGCACCTAAGAAACAAATCAGCACTTTGAAGAGCCCCATTTTTGCAGGGTGTTCAGCTAATAGTCCTGTTAACAAATAGGCCAAGGACCTTTGGCTTTAGGCTAAAAATCAGGCTTCCCACCAGAGTAGACTTGGCAGAACATTGCATACAACTTCAGTTAAACTCTGATTTGCAATATGATGGTAAAATGACATTCAGTTAGACTGAATTTTTTGGAGAACAATCATTTTGAAAGAGCGAAGCACCTATGCTGACTTTTCAGAGCTGGAAGTCCCTCTGCCCCTCCCCTATAGGCATACATGCTCTGGACTCCTGGAGATGGTTGTCAATAGTGGTTTTATTAGTATTGTTGTGTCATGGAGTTGCCAACCCAACCAAGTAAAGACTTAGTGCTGAGAAAACTAGGAATTCAAAATCTTAAGGGTATGTTTTACTTAAAAAAATAGGGGGAGAAGGAGAAAATTATGGAATCCAAGTTTAGTTCAGTTTGAGGTTAGCTCTAGGTTTGGGGTCTCTGATAAGTCTATTCACGTGCTGAATATCTCACCCCTGGTTGTACCAGTGCTTTGGATTCAGGCAGACGTCCGTGTGAATCTTGGTTCTTCTGATTGCTGGCTGTGTGAACTTGTTTGTGTTTCTCATTCTTTATGAACCTTTGTTTCCTTGTCCACGAAATAGGGATAGGAACACCTCCCTTGTGGTCCTGCTCTGAGGATTAATTGGAATGATATATATGTGGCACTTTACACACTGCTTGCACAGAGCAAAACATAATGAAGGCATTAGTTATTTTTTGTTCTTGTTGGTACTACTATTATTTATTTATTGCCTATTCATTCAACACATATTTGTTGTTCCAGGCACCTTGTAAGATGCTATGAATATAGATACAAATAATGACCAATGAGTGCCCTTAGTGAGCTCATGCTCTGGCAGGAAACACAGATAAGGAAATCCTGCAATTGTAGTTCAATAAGTTAAGTGCCACAATGGAGGGGAAGATAGAAACTTTAACTGCCTTGTCCACATCACGTTGTGCTTGCTGCAGGGAGGAAGCTTTTCCCTCCATGTAGCAGCATGCCAGGAACACAGAGTGGTTGCTCTCACCTGCACCTGCTGGCCCAAGATGTAGTTGAATTGCAACAGTGGGGGGCTGGCAATGCAGCCTTCACACATTTTCTGCTGGGCATAGGGTTAGGTTTTCCTCTCAGAATCCAGATTTTGTTTGTGCTTACTTCTTAACCAGTTGTGAAGGAGCACTATTTCCCTGAGAAACTTTTATCAATACTCTGGTGGTGTCCATGTCAGGAAAAAGGAGAAACTGGAAACCCAAAAGGTCTTATAACAATGTGTGTACAGTTATTTTATCCCTGTAGTTATCCGACCCTTTTAAGAAACTGAGACTCAGAGGAGAAAGTTATTTGCCTTAGATAAGACAGCTAGTTTGGGCAGAGCCAAGACTAGGACCTGGGTCTCCTGAGTCCTGTTACACAGCTCCTTCTATCTGCTAAATCTGTCAGAGCAGCACCGTAGGGCGGGAATCATGAACATCAGTGTCATAGCAAATCTTAACAGCATCTATTACCAAGTGCCTGTTTTGTATCAGGTACAGTTCAAAGATTTTTGTAGAGTACTAATTTAGTTGGGCCTTATAACAAACTAAGACCTAGATCCTTTTATTCCTATTTTATAAATAGAGTAATAGAGCTATTAAGTAGTTGTCTAAGAGCACATCTAGTAGTTGGCAGTGGAAGGCTTTGAGCAGCCTGTCTGACTCTCTGAATGCCTCTCTGCACTGTCCTCCCTTGGTACTATTTTCTAAATGACCACTCTCAGCCCAAACTTGTGCTAGGCATGCCAGGGTCAAGAGCAGCATTTGATTCCTGATCACAGCGTTTAATCATCACCTTCACAGTGGGAAGGTATTGCTGACAAAATCAGAGCAGAGTCCCATAAGATTTTGGACTATAAGAGCTGGTCTTCAAAAACATCAGCCCTTCTGTTAAAAATAAGAAAATAGGCTAGAAGCCTTGACTGGTGAGCTGGCTAGACTCTGATTGCTTTCATTCTTTTAAGCATTTACTCAGTTTATAGTTGAATGTGTCTTACGAAGCAGGCACCGTCCAATGCCCTGGGAGAGAGATTGAGAGGATCAGACATACCGTGGCACAGTGAGTAAAGAAAGGTCCTCTGAGAACTATAGGGTCTTACCTTTCTAAGATGCAGGGAATCCTGATATCTGCATTTGCCCGCACTTATTTTTTAATTCCTGAAATGCACAACTTCCTCTTCTGGCAAACTCCAATTTGTCATTCAAAGCCAAGAGAAAATATTACCTAGTCATTTTGGCTTTCCCTACATTTATGGGGAAATTATTCACCTTTTTCTCTGTGTTCCCATAGCACGTTCTGTGTACAAATCTTACAGCGCCTGTTGCATTGTATTATAATGATGCATTTATAACCCCTCCCTATATCCTGGCTGAAACCTTATGTCATTATCATTGTATCTCCAATACCCAGAATGGAGCTTGAATCATAATGGAGTTTTAGTGAATGTTTGGATTCTGCATATTAGTCTTACCATTTCTTTGTTTCTTATTATTCTCATTATTTCTTTGTTTGTCTCCTGGGTCCTGACTGTAGATATCTTGATGTTAGGGTCAATGTCTGCTCCTTGTTTTTCCTTACTAAAGTGCTAAGTGCAATGCTGGGAAGATGGCACACCTGCTCTGTCCCCAAGAGGTGGGTAGGAGATGACATGTGTCTTTTCAAGTTTAACTTCTCAGACTCTTGGGTCTTTAGAAGGTGATGGTACTAGTATGCTCCCAGCTTGGTTCAAAGCTTGTATCAACAAAGACCCCAATGGGGGTCCCATACTACAGAGAGGATTCTGACATCCAGTCTTAGAAACCATGTGCCTGTGCTCATTTGCACATTCCCAAATAGTTCTGTGTCCTTGGAGGTCTCTTGATACCTTCCCTGGTTGCACTATTTTTAGGTGAGCCATTCTTGAAATACCCAGGGTTTGGTAAGGATACAATGTCCACTCATTCTTTTCTATTCTATTCCATCCCATTCTATTCTATAAAAACAATTTCTTGAGTATACCTGCTAAGTGCCTGACACTATCATAAGTGCTTGCAATGCATCACTGAACAAAAGCGATCCAAACTTGCCAATTACATAGAGTTTACATAGTGAGGAGATACACACTAAATAATACATGGAATAAATAAATATATTTTATCAGATGTTAGAAAAAGGAGCAGGGTAAAGAGAAAGGAAAGAGTTCAGGGAGAACTAGCAAGGTGAGGCAATAGCAATTTTAATTCAAATGGTTAGGGTAGGTCTCCTTGTGAGGGTAACATTTGAGCAAAGACTTGAAGGAGGTAAGGGGTATAGTTCCTGGACATTTTTGGGGAAAGAGTATTCAAAACAGAAGAAATTGCTAGTGAGAAGGTGATCTATTTATCTATCTATCATCTATCTTCTAACAGTTTAACAGATTTTTGTAATTGTGTGCCTGCCCCTGTCTCTCCCTCTGAGATTTCTCCAACATTTTGAAATGTAAATTAAATTAACAGGTTTTAAATGGTAGAGTCTGTCACGATTGATAGTAAAACCCCACAAGGATGGACACTACAGCCACGAATGAGGCTTAGTCCATTTGATGATTATAGATTTGAACACATCAGAAGTCAGAAATTGTTACAGTTATTAACACATTCCAACCTCAGGGAAAGAGGTTTCCATGAAGAGATCTGTTTAGGCTCGTCTCCCTCCATTCTCCATCTGCCTTGGGCAAAAGCCCTTTGGACCCCAGATATGTAAGGGAACAGGGAGGTCAAAGGGCAGTGCCTCTACTGGTGGGTCCCTGAGCCTGATTTATTCCCTTCACCACCCATGAGGGAGTCTGATCTCAGTCTAGAATCAGTTGCACAGTAAGAGACAATACTGCCAAGGCTTCCCAAGAAGATTCAGACACCCTCGTATTGTATATTTTTGCGTCTGTATCTACTCTGCTTACCATGTCTCTGAAGAGGGGCTGGAGTTAGAGCAATGAACAAGTACATAGCAAGTTGTCCATAGCAAGTTGACAAGATATTAGGGAAATAAGAATCAGTCATATAAAAGTAGTCAACAACTGAGATTCCAGATGAAAGTTCTATAAGTCACTGATGTAAGAACTCAGAAAGGAAAGAAATCCCCATGGACCTAAGGCCAAAGGAGGGCTTCCTGGGGAAGGTGAAGATCCGAATAACATGTGGAGGATATAAGGCTGGTGAGGGAAGACCCTTCCAGGCTAGATTAAATGGCCGGCAGGGTAAGAACCTAGAGGCTAGATCAAGTGACCAGCAGGGTAAGAACCTAGGGTAAGAATTAGAGGTTGGCAAGGGAAGAAGCTATGAGATCATTTTAAAAGCCTCCAAAGTGCCTAACAGGTCTCCTGGTCCCATTCTGCATCTCCTGTGCAGCTGATTGTTGTAATAACAATCATTACCAACAAAAACCGAGGTGCAACCTGGTGAGAGAGATTAGGATTTGTCTTCAGAGGACCTAGTTAAGTCCTGGCACCATTAATTCAATACCAGCTAATAGTCAGGACTTGGGATTCAGTTTCCTTGCTTATAAAATTAAGATTACTCACAGAATTTTCAGTCAGTTAAAACATTGTCATGGATTCCTTATAAAGTATAAATGAGGTACATATGCCTGCTCCTAATCATTAACATCATCTTGATTATGCCACATGGGTTGTTGCCTTCCAGAAGCTTCTAATTTAACCTTGAGACAGCTGATAATTTGATAAAGCAAATAAGCAACAACAAAAATGTAGGTGAGGTCAAGTATCAAGCTAGAATGAAACAAGATTGAATTGACAACAGTTTATTTGGAAAGCATGGGAGGACCTTTTGCCTATGCTACAGTTTCTAAGCAGTTTTTGTGTTCTCCACAAGTATACCTCAAGCTATCCTCATGGCTTTGGTTGGAAGTCTGCTGCAGGAAAATGGGTGTCTGTGGCTCACCTCTGCATGTCCTATAGAAAGCAGGGAATAGAATTCCCATATAATTAATCATCTAAACGGGCATTTTTGAGAGTGGAAGAGAATACTAGTAACCAGGATTATCCTAGGAAAACTGGGTTATTTGGTCACCCAGAGTACAGTTCCTTTGCTTTGATGGGTAGAGTAATCTCAGAAGCTCTGAGATGCATCCCCCAATTACAGAGGATTGTGGGTACAGAATTGTTGCCATGGGTCATAACTACCAATATTCTGGCTCTGATGAGGCCATCGCTGGGGAGAGACAAGGAAGGCACATGGTATATTCCAAGGTTCTATAATCAAATATCTCTCTTCTCATTCTTATTTCTAAGATAATCCTCTGGATGATTTATATTTTCAGTTTCTACTACACTTGGTTGCCAATTCCTGTGTGTGCTTTGTACTATGTAAAGACTTTCTGCTTCATTGACATCTAAACTTCCTTTGGATTTTGTGGATTTCCACTTTTTCAATCTACCTTTCCATCCTGTTCATAGAATCACCTTGTGATGTAAAAAAGGGAGGTGGATTTGTATACATCTTAAAAGCAGAGAAGCTGGTGTTTCAAGTTCACACAAAGGCACAGATTCTTGTTAGCAGTCATGACTTCCAAATGTCATCTCACCCTTGAAGACTCTCTCATCCTTAGCAATTGCTTGTGTTTTGTTTTGTTTTGTTTTGTTTTTGTGGACCTATTACACATTGAGTATGCCTTCCTTTTGATACTTAATGTTTGTTATTATGAATTCTTCTAGATAATTAACCTCTAGAAAGCAGAGACCATCTGTAAATTAGCTCATACTAACTCATTCTGCCTACTCCAGTGTTCTGTATTTGTTTAATGAGTCTGTGTTGACAAGCATTGTGCCTGGGATTGCTTTAGTCTCATGGCTGTGATAATACTCCAGGCTCTGAGGTCTCTTTGGAGAGAAGGCTCTGCATAGCTGAAGAACATCAAGAACCTGGTGCTGTAGACGTAGATTTAGATGGAAGAGTTGCCAAATGGTGATGCTGTTGAATCAAAAATTAGCTAAAACTCGTAAGAGTGGATGGACATGCAGCTCCTTCTCTCATAATGCCAAGAAAAACCCCTGGCATGCAGGAAGCTCTTAATCAGACCTGCTCAATGAATGAAGGATACATTCTATAGCAAGAGAAGATAAATGAAATGCTGTGTAGTTTAAAGCTATCTCCACTGTATCCACTTTTGAGGTCAGTTCTCTCCTCACTGGAAGATACTCTGACTAGGCCGAATGATGACCCATCAGGGATGATGGGAGAAGGTGAAACCAGGTGATGAATGAGGCTCCCTCTAGATGTGAACATGTATGATTTAGGTACTATTTTTTATTTTTTAAATTTTTGGCTTTTAAAACTTTATCTTATGAAGACAACTAAAGTAGCTTGACTCAGACATTTACCAGAGGGTTTTGCATTTTCAGTAACTTCCCAATTCATGTCATTGCTTATATTATGCTGCCAAACCTGGATTGTAACCACTGGACATGATGGGAGAGACAGATGAGAGGAACATTATCATTGGAGGCAAGATGGATCTAACATTTTCTCTTCTGAGAAGTCTTTATCCTCCCCAACACTACCTTTTTAGGGTTAGTAGGAGGGGTATAATACTTTGATATTGCCAAAAGTCTGTTTTAGATCATTTCTATGTTAGTGACAAATATGGAAAAACCATCATAAACTAACAAAATTTGATGTACCAGATGGGAGGAAAGAACATGATTTACCCTTTTCTGTTTTACTCTTGTTAAAACTATTGTGACTGATCTCAAAGTCTGAGCGCTGATTTTCTTCAAAGACCAAAAACTAGCACAATTACTGGAAGGAAGGAGAGAAGAGAGAATCATGATAGGATATCTCACCATTCAAAACATTCTGCTTTTGGGAGCCTAGAACTGAGATGGGGGAGATGAAGCATTAGCAGCTTCTCTCCAAGTTTACTCACTTTAAGATCGTACATTCATATGATTGCTATTATTGTCATCTTATTCACATACCAACATGATCAGTGTTTTTCTTCCTGCTATACACTAGATAGTCATTGGACTTGAAGCGTCTGCCTCATCATGACCTAAGCCAAAGGCAGATGCTTAACCTACTGAACCACCCAGGTGCCCCAGATTATAACTTCTGTTCAGCTAAGTCACTATTCATTTCTCCAACCTCTGCAAAAATGCAGAACGTTTTACCCCTGGTTGCATTCTTTTTTATTCACTTTGTCTTCCTGAGATAATACATTTTTTAAAATGTGTTTATTGTAACTTTAATGAGCTCACAGAGAGAAAGGAGATAAACAATAGTAAAATAAAAGTTATCATTTAGGCCTTCTAATTTTGAATATAGTCCTCTCAGTGTCGAGGTAAAGATTAACAAGTTAAAGCCTTTATCATGGTGTTGATGCACAGGAAATACTCAAATTATATCATCACCATCACTATTATTATCTTCATTACTGGTATAGCCCTTTATCATGTATTCATTGTTTCTCTGATTTCTGCCCTGTGGCCTCATATCTTTGTGACCTGATTCTACAGGTAGTTCCTCTATTGGATCATAATGCTTAGTTCTAAATCCTGGCTTACCCTTGGAATTTATGTTTTGGCTTTTCCCTTTTAAAACATTGACACCAGGCAAATCTTGTCCCTAATCATTGACAACTCTCTCAGGTTCCTGGAACCCATACCTGGAACCAGTGCTCTGGTTCCCACTTGCTTGGGAGTAAATGTCTTTTCCAAAGAAGCTAACAATCCAATGTAAAGAAAGATAAGAACAAATAAATAGCAATAAATCCTACAATGCAAACTACAAAATTTTCATTACAGTGAAAATCCAGAGAAGGTAGCAATTAGCCATACGGACAATTTGTCCCAGAGAAGATGATTTCGTGAATTGCAAGAAAGTATCTTCCCCTAAGATTATTCTTTGTCTTTCACCCCACAGTGTAATATTTTTCTAAATTCTCTTATTTCTTTTTTTTGACGTAGTCTCTCTTTACTGCCCATGTCTCCCCCATTAACACTATCCTTATGCCAGGGCTGACCTTCATCACATGGCTAAAGCATGATACTATTTGCCAAATGGAACTGCTTATAATTATTATTTCCTAACCCTACATACTGCTGTCAGGTTAAGCAACCTTCAATACTATTTTGATCATGATACCCAGTGATCAGAGAGGTAGAATTTTGCCTGATACCATTTGTGTGAAAGAGATTTTGGGTGTGTTTCTAATATCTTCCCAACTTGAATGCTCTCATTTGCTCCTAAATGTCCATTCCTGTATTCATTTATCAATTCATTTATTAAGTCAGTTAGTCAGCAGTCAACATATATTTAATAGTTGGCTTCTACTCATGAAACAAGCACTGTAACCAGCATTCAAGCTCCCGAAGTTCATGCAGCTCCTTCCCTCTGTCCTCTTTCCCTTCTTTCCCTACCTCCATCCCTCCCTTTCTCTCTCTCTCTCATGCTTATTTTTCTCTTGTCCTTTCTGTGTGTGTCTCTCTGTCTCCTTCTCTACCTCTGTCTGGTGGGTGTGCTTCTTTTTCATCCAACCACCCACATTGCCCAGACACACAGCATCTATACCTAGGTGTTCCCTAGTCTCTTCTGGCTGGCACAAAGGCAGTAAGAAGGTGGGTGCGTAAAATATGATGAGCCAAAAGATTCATTCCTTTATTTTCTCCTAACCGCTTCAGCCTTCATAAAATCCAGTCCTATAGGTTATTGATTTTTGCAAAAAGAAGAAAAACGAGTGTGGGTGGAAAATTATGATGTTATGTCCTAAATGAATTTTTCACAGAAAAAGAAGAAGAAAAACAACAACTATTCTCTGTCTTGGACAGCTGGTCAGAAATGAGGTTTGGGGTATGGAATAGGAAAGGCAGGAGTGCGTCTGTCCCCAGGGGAGAACAAGCATTGATCTCTCGGGTGATTGCCCTGACTACCTCTGAAGCTGAGAATTAGGTTCAATATGTTAGTGCTAACATTTAAGTCCCTTCAAATCTCCAGGGGCAGAATCTGCTTTCTCTCCTTCTACCTCATTTATGGTTAGTTGAAAACTGACTTAACTCTTTAGCTTCCAGGTTTGCTCTTTATACAGAAACCTAGGCCTCAGGAAATCCATGAAAGCTTTGATGGGATGTTTTAATTATTGTTTCACAAGCAATGATGAAAATTGAGATAAATAAAGCCAAGTCTCTACCTCTATAATAATTTACTTTCTAGCTAAGATAGCAGTAACAGACCCATTCCTTTTGCTCATCATCTATAAAGAACACTCAGCAGCATGGTGTTGCAAAAAGCCATACATCAGAATCACTTAGGGAGCTTTTAAAATGTGCATTTACAGATGCAGCCTCAGACCTGCAATCTGCATCTCCAAGTGTGAGCCCTGGGAATCTGTATTTTAACTTGCTTAGAATTTACATTAATTAGCTACTAGATGTAAAAGGACAAAGGCAATGCAGGCAGGGGTGGGGCACCAAGCTCCATGGAGAAAACTGCTACAGATAAAAAAATTCAAAGCTGCTTTGCCTAATTTCATGAATATATCACCAAAGAAAGAGCATAATAAGAGAAAATGTTTAACTGCAGACTTCTAGCAGCATAAAGATGTCCCCAAAAAGCATGTCTAATGATCCATTGATCAGTGTTATGAGATCTAGGGTCAGGCAAGGGGTAGGAAGAGGTGGAAAACTGTCCTGTGGAAAAATTACTCAACATCTCTCAGTAGTCGGGGCAGGGGGGGCGGGGGAAGGCTTGAGGAGAAGTATACCTACCAGCTATTTCTATCACCTAAAATGCAGCCTGTTCTCTTAAGAGGAAGAAAATCTGGTGAGGAAGTGCATTGAACAGAGATTTTGTAAGCTAAAGGACTTTGATTTGAGCCATACCAAGCTAGTGCCTATAGGAACTTGGGTAATATGTGCCCTTGAGGCAAAAGATAAATTAGATTTGGCCTGAGGATGTTTGGAACAACAAGGTCATGTACAGGCTGATAAATACACCAAATTGCTCCCCTCCAGTCTTCTGCACAGGATGTTCCAGCAAAAGCCAGAGTCACTCAAGAAAGAATAATTTCAAGAGAAAGAATTAGAAATAAGCCAAGAGGAAACCCATGAATGGAAACCAGTAAGCCATATTTTAGCCAAATTAATGAATTCCAAGGGAAAAAGAAGAATCACAAGTCACTGACACTGTGATGGGTAGGAAAGGAACATCAGATTTCTGTATAGGCAACAAAAGGGTCAAAGGAAAAAATCTTCGGCCTCCGCATCCATAAAATAGAAGGGGAATTCATTCATCTATTTATTTTATTTTTTTAAAGATTTTATTTATTTATTTATTTATTTATTAGAGAACGAGTGAGAGAGAAACAGCATGAGAGAGGAGAGGGTCAGAGGGAGAAGCAGGCTCCCCGCTGAGCCGGGAGCCCGATGTGGGACTCGATCCCAGGACCCTGGGATCATGACCTGAGCCGAAGGCAGTCGCTTAACCAACTGAGCCACCCAGGCGCCCAAGGGGGATTCATTTATTAATTCATGAATTTATTCGACTATTATTAATTGAATATATACTATGTGTCAGTCACTATTGGAAGATTTGGGGATGTAATGCTTCACAACAGAGACAGGTCCCAGCTCTCAGAGAGCCAATATTTTAATGGAGGGAAGAAGCAATACAAAAAATAAACAAGAAAGAGTGTTTTGGAGTCAGAATAACCTGATTTCAAATCTCAGTTGTGCTACTTACCATCTGTATTGTACTTAACCTTGTTGTGACTGTTTTCTTCTCTGCAAAATTGATAGGAATGCCAACCTTGAAATGTTGTGATAAGGATAAGAGAAAATTTGTGCTGCTGAATAGTATCTGGAATATAATAAACATTTTATAAATATGTGTTGAATGAAAAATTGGCAACATGCAGGAGCCAGTTAAAAGGGAGAGAATGAAATTCAAAGCATAGTAGAAGAAGGTACTCTTAAGTAGAAAAATTATTGATGCACATACATACCTATATATACACACAAATATGAATTAATATATCTATGTCTATATGGAAGACAGAAAGCCACAAAGGGACAGAGAGAAGCAGAGAAAGAAGATACATGGTTGAAGATATAGGTGAAGTGATTTGGTGAGTTTGGAACAGAGAGAAGATGAGGAAGTTTTATCTAGTGGTTTCTATTTCCACTATTACACAGAAGGTGTTGAAGGAAGAGCTAAAATGTTCTAGGAGGGTAATGTTGTTGAATAGGAGAGTAGTTGAGAATGGCATAGTGAGTTGAACAGAGTTTTACTTTTGCAGGCCCAGAATCCTGATTTCATCATCATATGGGAAGAGTTGTATCATTCAGAGATCTCTACAAGAGGTTGTAGGAGACATAGCTAATATAAGTACCTTTAATATGTACCGAGAAATCAGGTGGTCACAGAAAAGTCAGAACTCATGGGCATAACCAACTTCTTATGATCTGAAGGCCTTTGTGGGAAGCCAGATTGCAATCATGGAACTATCATAATGTCTTACAGAATTTCAGAACATAGTCTCTGGCTAAGGTAACTCGAGGAACACTCTTTGCACTTTTAGGGAAGATTTTGTCAATGGGACTGGAACATTCTCCCCCCATACTCACCTAAATGGATACTAGGGGCATTGGTTTCTCTGACTGTCCTTCTGCTAAGCTTTCATGGGACCAACACTCCTTCTGGCTGACTTAGTCTTTCCTAGATATGTTAATATATTCAATTAGTCTTATAATAGAATTTAATTGGCCTGGAAACTTTTCTTTTTCTTTAAAGTAGATTTGCATAATTTTATTTTATTAATTATATATTGATTTGTTATTTAACTTACAGTCAAGTACTACAGGAAGACTTTTACTTTTTCCAAAGTACTGGGATGACAGAGCATCCACTTTTTTTGAGCCCCAGGAAGAAGACAGATTTTTAAGAAGCTACTCCAGGGAGAATTTCTGGGCTGCATGATTAATAATTAGAAAAAAGAGAAAGTGGGCACAGAAGCTTCCAGAAAGTTTGTAATGTCTTAGTGTTTGGAAATCCTAAGGTGAAGTAAGCAAGGGGAAAGCCAATGGCAAGTTAAGGCTGTATTCATTCAGAAAGACTCACTCTCCTGCTTACTGCACTTAGGATTTAGTCTATTACCTATAAAGGTTCCTCCCACCACCTGCCAATCTGTAATGTGGCATCCTTTATAATTTGCTCCTTAGTAATAATTCTAAGGTTTTCCTGATAGCATGGTTAAGGGCTTTTTTCCATCCAAGGTTTAAGAGTAGGATTTTTGTTTCCCCAGATGCACCATTTCTCAGTCATTTTTATTTCCCTGTATATGAATCTTCATTCTTCCTTTAATTTTCAGGTCATAATGAAATGAATAATCTGTGGTTATCACTAGTGATGCACAAGAATGCTGTTGGGAATAATCAGTGCTAAGCACCCTAATGGAGAAGTGAACTCACTCTACAGAATTCTAGGTACCAGTAATTGTTCAATCACACCAATCCCCATAGATACGCCCACAAAAGAGAAGAAAATTCAAGGGTGCCTCTCCATTACAACTTCAGGAAGTCGTCTATGGATCCTGACTTCCTTAGAGCTATGCTCCAATTTAAGAATTACCTTAAGATTTCGGAAAAGCTACTTTTCTATTTGCAATTGTATGCCCCAAATGTGGCTAATAATTGTGTGTATAATTAAAGGAGAAGCTCTGACTCGCAACTAGATCCTTCCCAAACCTTAACTCTTGGTAACACATGCTGTTTGCTTAATGATGGCTCACATCATGGGATTTCTGTAAGAAATGACACACAAGACTATTGCTCCCTTCCTTCCTTCCTTCCTTCCTTCCTTCCTTCCTTCCTTCCTTCCT
>NW_023270305.1:10010334-10222116 GCF_011800145.1 Mirounga leonina | reverse complement strand
CCTTCCTTCCTTCCTTCCTTCCTTCCTTCCTTCCTTCCTTCCTTCCTTCCTTTCCTCCTTCCCTCCTTCCCTCCTCCTGCCTTCCTGCCTTCCCTTTTCTTCTCGTGTAAGCCCTTCCTTCCTGCTCTTCTTCCTCTATGAAGTGCTTCCCTATGTATCCATCATGGTTCATGGAAAAAGTGAGTATAAGGAAGACTGATTGGTATTTTAGGATGATGAACTCCCCCACATTATCACTAGAGAGCTGCTAATCAAGCAAAACCAAACCTTTTTAGGATTTACTGCATTAAGGGAGAACACCATCTTGACAGAATCTCAGCAATTGCCCAAACTGAAGAAACCAGAATTCGAGTATTTATAGGGTTTTGGGGTCTGAGTTTAAGTGGTTTAAGGCAGATCTTAGATGGGAAGGTAGGAATTGATTGGGATTGGGTACAATTTGTAATATAATTGGTTAGAATGGCAGACACAGCAGTGTGAAAGTCTTGAAGTGAGTCTTGATAAGTAAACTGTGGTTAATAAGTAAGCTATTTCTTAGGTGTCTCTTATAAACTGATCTGTGGGAAGTTCCTGAAGCAAACTGTGAAATAGGTTATCAGGTTATAGCCTATCTTTTCTGGGCAAAGCTTTCTTGGAACAAATGACTAAATTATTTTTAGATCAGAGACCTACGGTCTTATCTAAGACATACTAACACAAATGGTCTCAGTTCTAATGAAACTTGTTCAGAAGAAAAGGCATCACAGACAACACATGATGGATCTTTGAGGGTTGGATATAACTCACCTGTTCAGAAGGAAACATCTTTCAGAAATGGTAGCAATAAATCCTCATTCAACTTTAGCTAGGACTTAGAGAATGGATAGGATGTGTCTAGTGGAGAGGCTAGAGTATTTCAGCTGGGGTTAATGATATCAGAAAAGGTATGGAGGTGACAATTATGTTCATGCATTCATTGAATTCTCATGTGATTTATCTGTATGAAGCAGAGGTTAAATTTGGGGAGCAATGCTAAATAAGGTCAAGTCATGATAAATCATATTATGAAGGGCCCAGAATTCTAGAAACGTTGGTTTGAATTGGTTAAATTTCACATGGAGAAATCTGTGTCATGGGCTTGTAGTTTTTTTGTGGTCTTTTTGGCCATTTGAGATCCTGGTGGTAACTTTAAAGAGAAGGCCAATCTGCTGACAGTTTTTGAAGATTTTAGTATCCACATGAGACCAATGAATTTGGTAAGAAATAGACAATATAATACGCCAAACTTCCTTCAAACATGTATTTTTTTAATTATTTAAGTAAAATCCACATAATATAAAATCATCATTTTAATGATTTTAAGATATATAATTCAGTGGAATTTATTTTAATTACAATTTGTAAAACTATCATTTCTAATTTCAAAATATTTCATCATCTCGGGCACCTGGGTGGCTCAGTCGTTAAGTGTTTGCCTTCAGCTCAGGTCATGATCCCGGGGTCCTGGGATCGAGCCCCATGTCGGGCTCCCTGCTCCGCGGGGAGCTTGCTTCTCCCTCTTCCTCGCTCCCCCTGCTTGTGTTCCTGCTCTCGCTATCTCTCTCTCTCTGTCAAATAAGTAAATAAAATCTTTAAAAAAAAAGTATTTCATCACCTCAAAAGGAAACTTCCCTTCCCAATATCCCCTTCCGTCAGCTCTTGGCAATCACTAATCTGCTTTCTCTCTCTATGGATTTGCCTATTCTGAAAATTTCATATAAATGGTATCATACAGTATGTGACATTTTGTGTTTGTTTTTTTCCTTTAGCATGTTTTCAAGTTTCATCTATGTTGTTGTATGTGTCAGTACTGCATTCTCTTTTAGAGATGAATAATATTCCACTGTGTGGATATACCACTTTTGTTTATTCATTTATCAGCTGATGGATATTTGGGTTGTCTCCACCTTTTGCTATCTTGAATAGTGCTGATATGAAAACTTGTGAAAATGTGTACTTTTCCCCAAGAATTCTACAGCTTATGAAAACTGCATGCCTTTATAATTTTAGGATATTCTTAACCCAATATCATAGCCATCTACATCAATTAACAAAGACACTGGATGAACATGTTATCAGGATATACACAGGAAAAATTAAGATGCACTTGCCAATTTAGCCTTGGTCCTGTAGATCCTCTCTTTTTTTTCCCTTTGAGAGTTCTTAGAATCTTTTTATTATTAATATCTACTCTTAAACACTGAATAATCTAGACATATTAATGTTTGGTACTTTCTTACCCACAGAAAATTATCAAAATTACAGAAGCCTTACATGTCAAGGGAAATGATGAAAAAACATTCACAGTATAATCAACAGATTATCAAAAGGTGACCCTGCTAACTAGTTAACTAATGGTAGGTTAGAATTTATATTTACATTACAGAGTAGTGCAAAGTTGAGATTTGCCTCACCTGGGAAGTTCTGACCCTGGAACAGTGATGGTGAATGGGAGCGTGCAGGAGAAAATGATCTAAATCTATTCTGAGAGAACTATGGGAGCTGATGGAAGTTTTGGAGCAAGAGGGCAATACGATAGGAATAATATTTTGGAAGATGACTAATGTGGCAGCAGGATGGATTCATGAGTCAATTCTTACAAAGTGTTTAAAAGACTAGCTGGCATGGGACACCTGGGTGGCTCCACTGGTTGAGCATCGGACTCTTGATTTTGGCTTAGGTCATGATCTCAGGGTGTGAGATCGAGCCCCTACTGGCTCCGCACTTAGCAGGGAGTCTGCTTGAGATTCTCTCTCTGTCTGCCCCTCCCCCTGCTTGTGCACTCTCTCTCTTTCTAAAGTAAATAAATAAATCTTCAAAAAAAAATAAAAGACTACCTGGCAGATAGCATGACTAATAGAAATAGCAATAACAATAATAATGATATTGATAATTTGGAGAAGGAGAACAGATAAGAGGCAGAGAGAATAGTCAGGAGGTCCTGGCAATAACACAAAGGCACTGATGCTTGCCCAAGGGTGTAGGTAACAAGGAAGAGTCAACCAAGTGCCAAAGCAAAATAAATTAGAAAGTCAGCTAAAACACCATGCAAACTTTTCTTTGCTCACCACAGTCTTTATTAGCCTTAGGCCTGGTTATTCAACATGTGATGGAGCAGCAGCAATGGTTTCATCTGGGAGCTTGTTAGAAATGCAGAATCTCGGGCGCCTGGGTGGCTCAGTTGGTTAAGCGACTGCCTTCCGCTCAGGTCATGATCCTGGAGTCTCAGGATCGAGTCCCGCATCGGGCTCTCTGCTCGGCAGGGAGTCTGCTTCTCCCTCTGACCCTCCCCCTCTCATGCTCTCTCTCTCTCATTCTCTCTCTCAAATAAATAAATAAAATCTTTAAAAAAAAAGAAAAAGAAAAAGAAATGCAGAATCTCAGGCTCCACCTCAGATGTTTGGAATCTGAATCTGCATTTTAATAACTTAGCTCAATGGTTCTGTGTCTCTGAGTAACGAAGGACCTATTTTCAAATGCAAATGTGTCCTGGGTGTAAAATGTATTTTCCTTTATAGGAAGTTCATTGGCTTTATTTGTTTGGGCTCTTGGATGCATATGGCCACAACCATTGACATTTCCCAACTTCAGAAAAGATAACATTTACTCCCTCTTTTTTCTATTAATATGAGTATTTATTTATTTATTTATTAAGATTTTATTTATTTATTTATTTGAGAGAGAGAGAGAGCAAGAACAGGGGGAGAGGGAGAGGCAGAGGGAGAAGCAGGCTCCCTGCTCAGCAGGAAGCTGGATCCAGGGGATGCAGTGCTTGATCCCAGAACCCTGGGATCATGGCCTGAGCTGAAGGCATACACTTAACCAACTGAACCACCCAGGTGCTATATGAGTATTTAAAAGACAAATTATAACTCTACTTAATATCCTTCAAACTCTAAACTTCTGGTACTTATTTACTCATTTGTTCTATTAGTTTAATCATTCAGGACAGTTTCTGTACAGATCTGTTGTCCAATTTTTTTTTACTCTCAAGACTTCTTGAGAATTTGATAAAATCTATGGAATTCCTTCACAGAAAAATGCACATAAATACATGCAAGCGTTTTTCCCACACAACTTACTTTTGCATTGTAAATATTTCCTTCACATGTATTAACTGTAAAAAAATCTTCATAAATATTATACCTCTTGTTTTTCATGCAAAAATAAATACCTTCTTCCTGGAAAAGGGCAAATAAGCCCAAACCATACAAAATAAACAGAATATAAAACATTTTATTACTGAGAAGTAAATTCCAATGAGATGCCAACTTTGGCATTCAACTGATTCTTTTTGTTTTGAATCCAACATGTGCTGAAAGCTCCTGACTTACAAAGGTAAGGATAAGCAGAGTATCAGAGTTCCTATGGCTCACATTGCAGATGAAAGCAGGCTCTCTTCAAGGAACAAGAGAATTCTTTAAAACCTTTCAGATTGAATCTATGTCCCAGTATTTTCTTTTCTTTGTCCTCAAGTCAATTGGGCAATCTTACGTAAATCCTGCATCACTGATGTTATCTAAGTGAGCATGAGACAGGTTATGAATTTATTACCTCTCTGAATCTACCTAACTTTTGAAATTATTGAACAGAACCAACCACCAAAAGAAATTCTGTAGTTTCTTTGAAGGTATAACTGACTTCCAATTACTGAAAAGCACACACACACACAAAGACTTCTCTCTTCTTGGCTATAGTCAATGAAAGTGCTTCTTCAAATATATGAAGTTTTATAAAAGCACAATCTTTCCTTCCAGAGTGGAAACTTACTTTAACCAAGAAAGGTTACAGTTTTGTTTTGGATTTTACTTTCCATACCCCTACACCAGCGGAGTCATAACAATGATTTCTAGGTTACATATTGAAATTTTTGCTTTATTGATAAGGTCAAATACATGCAGCAAGTGAGTCAACGAATAAATTCTCCCCAAGAATCTCCCCTTCAGAGATTTTTTTTTCTCTCTCTCACCAAAAGAGAGGGAGAAGAAAGAAAGAAAGAAAGAAAGAAAGAAAGAAAGAAAGAAAGAAAGAGAAAGAAAGAAAGAAAGAAAGAAAGAAAGAAAGAAAGAAAGAAAGAAAGAAAGAAAGAAAGAAAGAAAGAAAGAAAGAAGAAAGAAAAATGGAGTTCATTCAAGTGTTTAAGAATTCCCCTGGTAAGCCAAATAATTTCTGTGCTGTAGTAATATTCACATTTTACTCTAATTTCTTGAAAATTGTCTTAGTGACTTTCAAGGTCTGGGGCTGGTAAAGATAACAGTTTGCATGGCCATAAGCCAAGATTTCTTTAAATCAAATTATGTGACTCTAGAAAACAATGCATAACAGTACATTTTCTTCATCAAAACACCAAAATCATATAAGTTTTACACACAAATTACTGTCTTTCCTAAAAATATGTGGCCTTCTAGGGTATGTTGGCCTGATTCAGGAGAATCCACTTGGTAGGAAGAAATGTCACATGGTATTCCACCGGCTGCTAGAGGAAGTCAGAGATAAGGGCCTTCTTCAGCATATATGAGCTATCACATTCCCATAACTGCCTCTACCTCCTCCCATTCACCCCATTTCCAAACTCTGCCTTTCTTGAATGAATGAAGAAGAGGCTTTTCATGCTATTTTGTTTTGTTCCTTTATCTCACACTTTAACAATTCAAATTTGACCTTGAGATTTCTTAAAGTTTACATATAGGTGGGGCTGGGTCTCTCCAAATAATAATATAAGAGGCACACTAAAGCAACTTTGTGAAACAAAGGAAGGAAAGACAAAGGAAGGTCACATGGAACTGTCATTTACCACCTTGAAAAACCTAGGGAGACAAACTAGAAGGTATGAGAATTCTTCTCTGTTGGGTGCTTGGCTATCCTTATAATAATAGCAGCAGCTACAACCTATTCCTCATGGACTAATAAGACTTTATATTCATGGAATTTTCCTTGTCAAAGAAACCTTTTCCTTGCTATCAGTCACTGTGACTCTCTAACATGGTTACTAATAGAAAGTCATCCGTGATTTATGGAGTCTATTTAATTAATTTTATTTTATTGTATGATTTTTGAATGATTATCCTATGCCAGATGCTGTGCTAATCAAGGAACAAACATTACTTAATACTTATGAAAATTCTTGACATAGGTTCTATTGTTATCTCCATTTCATAAATGAAGAAAATGAAGTTCAGAAAAATTAAGTAGTGTACAGGCAGAACTAGGATTGTGTTCTAGATTTATTTTACTTCATAATCATCAGTCCTAGCTGCTGCACTTCACTACCTCCCATGAAAACATTTGTGTTCATCTGGCAGGGAAAAATCAGGAACTAGTTGCCTGCACCAGAGAAACCTGTGGTTCCATTCAATATGTTTTTGGAAAAAAAAAAAAAAATCTCTACATTCGTTCCAAAGTATATGCTCTCCCTAAGATATCCTTGGACTTTTAAGTATTGTTAAAATCTTGAACAAACTTGCAGCCATTCATGATAGAGTTGCCCAAGTGAGAAGCCACTGAGTCACATATCACTGCCTATGATTTAAAATATCTGTGCTTGTGACTTCCAGTTTAGAGTTAACACCATTTGTTTTTCCTGTACACAGTATGTTATTATGTATGATTCCTCCCTCCTGGTTGATAATTGCAGAAGCCTCTCAGTAAGACTCACTTTTAGTTGCTCTGGAGGTAAGGATGATTTATGAGATCCTCCAGAGCACTCTCCCCCAAATTGAATGTCATGAATGCCACATAGTCTATATTTTAAGCCAAATGCATGCTCCATATATGGTGCCAGTTTATTCAGTTTTGGGGATTGAGATAGTATTAGACAAAAAATAATTGTATGTATATTGTTACTAAGTGCTCTCTACATATTAAAAATAGCAGTTGTAAGAACCAAAATACCCCTGCCCTGCACTCTTCACAAAACAGTCCAGGTTCTTTGTGTGCTTCTGCTCTATAAGACTAGGTATCCAAACAATGCCCTCTTACTGTTCAATGGGCAGAAAATTAGGTAGTCTGAAATTCATTTTAGAAAATGAATCTCCTTATAGAGAGGGAAATCCCTCCCCTCCTATAGTATAAATACTTCATTAAGCGACGTCTTCTGACAAACTGAGATAATCCAGAAAAAAAAAAATGGGTCAACCAAAACAGGCTTCCATCTGTATTTAGTTTCAAACCTTCCCAACTAGGAGACTCAGGTAGTACAATTTTCCTGGAGTACACATTTGATATGTTTCTTTTCTAACCTAAGTCATAGACACTTGCCTTAATGAAGGAAGATTTTTTTTTTTCTCCGAAGGGTTTGCCTGTCAAAACTGTTTTACCACTTTATAATTTTTCATTGCTTCAATAGTTCCTCATGCCCCCTAGGGAAAGCCCAGCCCAGCTTGTTTGCTGACGTCAGAGACTTCAATACAAATGTTCCCTTTTTTTCCACAGGAAAAATAATGGACGTGGGACACCAGAGCTACATCCAGGCACCAAGTCTGTTTACCAAAGACAGCCATTATTCTGTAATTCTCTCTGCTAGTTTTGTGTGGGAACAAAGCCTTTTGGCTCCCTGATGCTAATGAGCTTAGGGCATTTCTCTTGTTTCAGTTCCAAGGCAGGGACTTTTCTTATTTTCCTTTCCTGTCACCTTCAGGTGAGCTAATCAGCAATAAGCAGTCACTGCTTTTGGAGCTGGAGAGTTTCCAGCTTCCCTCCTTCATGCTTCCATCTTTCGCCAGGTCCCTTTTCCTTCCCAAGTCATTTTTGGCTCATATATCCTTTGTGTTTGGCCTCCCATGTGGATGCCTGAAAGCTTTCCTCCTGGAAACTGCTCTGTGGGGATTTCTTTTTGTTTTCTGAACATGACTTTTAATTATACTTGGATTATTTGGCCATCAGCTGCTATGTAGAGCCTGAGTTAGTGCCATCTAACAGCATTAGGGTAGAGAGTGGCTACCGGCCAGAAAAGTGGCCTTTGCTCTTTACTCTGAAATGGGCCATCTGTGGAAAAACAGGGGCTATGGAGATGGGCCCTTATATACCTGATCTAAGCTCTGCACATAGGGCATGAGTCCTACCTGCTAGGCTTGGCAAGGAAAGACTTTAACATATTGAAATTCTTCAGTATGTTCTCACTCCTCACTAGACCATCTACAATTTTCAAACATTTCAATGGGAAATATGGACCTGTGGTTATAAGTGGCATCTTATATCCTGGATTCATATCTGATTAATGGAGAAATTGCACTTTACTCATTGACATCTGGGTATGGTATGGCCTTAAACGAGTCTCCCAAATTGATTATGTGATTTCACTGATTGTGTGTAGTGGGATCTTGTCTCAATCATCTTAGAAGAGTCTTTGAATTTTCATGTCTCCTTCAAGTTCTTACATTCTAGCACGTTAGCTTGATCACAATAGACATTTAGAAGACGTTTGCTAGCAAATCAGTGATAAAGCTCATTAAGAGCAATGCAAGGTTAAGAATGTTCGTAGGAAGCTCACTTTTAAATTTCAAGGTCACAATCTTCAGAAGATACTTCTTTTAAAAATGAATGTTATAGTCTAGAAACATTTACAATAAATTTTTCACCTTATCTCTCATTTGGAAAAATTAAGAGTAGTCTTGCTTTTTGGTAGAGAATTACAGAAGAAATTATCAAACTATCAAAACCTGCCATTTCATGTAGCTTTTAAAATTATAGTCTAAACATTTTATTTGACAAGACATATTTTGATGTTTGGTTTTTTTGTTTTTGTTTTAAATACCTTTCTATCACTTGGAACTGGGTCTTTTTTTTTTTCAAATTTTTTTAGAACTGGGTCTTAATGCATCCTTTACTTGTTTTGTAGAAACACTTATTTCTAGTTCCTATTAAAATAAATTGTAAAAGAGGAAAAATATATGTATGTATTTTTTTATGTAGCCAGATTTTTAAAATCCCTTAGCATGCATTTTGTAAATTTATCACAAATTCTTATCCATTCAATTGTATAAGATGACAATTTATTTTTCTGGTAATTCAAAAGATACTTCAGGGCCCCTTAGGAAACAAGTGTCACAAGTGTCACAATCCTGGAATAGATAGCACATATAACAAGGAGAAGTAAAGGCAAACACATTTCTTTGATTTCCCTGTGGACCCTTCTGGTCATGGTATTTAAAAGGAGCAACCCAATGGAAAATGTTTTTCTTGCAAAACTCAAATATCTAATACTAACATTTACCTGGACCTGGATTCACCTTTGCAAGCTGTAACTGACTGATCTTATAAACTTGAAACATACCCAATAAGTTCAAGGTGATGTCTGTCGGCACACTCCTTCCCTCTCTGTCTCTCTAGGTAGTCTGTGTCAAGATCTTTTGTTATGTGGAAACTAACCTGCAGAAGAAGCCAAGAGGATTTTTCACTTAGCACTAGTATTTTGGCTAGAACAGAAAAGAGATTTTAGATTAAATTTTTAAAATATTTGTTTGATCACTGGCATTAATACAACTAAAATGGAGCTAAACTTGTCATTATGACTCATGTATAATGAACTAAGCTTCTCTCTCTCTCTCTCTTTTTTTTTTTTGCTAGTTCATTTCACAGACTAGTATTGGCTGCCCACCATGTATTAGGAGCTGGTGGGAAAAAAAGAAAAACTAGATAAAATATATTCTCTGCTCTCAGGTGTACACTATCTGCTGAGGGAGACAAACACAAATATTTTTGAAACATCACGGATGTGAATAAATAGCTGTATGTTGAAAACACCACGGGAATGGAGAGAATAGAGGAAATGCAATGAAACCGAATGTCAGTATCAATCAAAACTGATTTTCTAACTATTTTCTAGAAAAAAAAACATGCTCATTTTAACTTCAGAGAATAGGAGGAATAAGCCATGTTCCATTTGCTTAAATGCACTGGGGACGGGAATGGTCAAAGAAGCAGAGAGAAGATCAGGAAAAAAGAGACAAAGCCTAAAACCACATGACGTATTTAGCAACAAACAAACAGATTGGTGTTGCTGGACTATAATCTATATAATAGTAAATTCCGAAAGATGTTGCTAGATAGGTAAGTCTAGCAATAGAGAGTTTTGTATATATAAACACTGTAAATGTTATCCTAAAGGTGACTTATGGTAAGGAAAAGCCTTCAAGGAAGGGAGTGAATCATCAGATTTGTGTTTTAGGATTAATTCTTCAGTGGTTTTGTGGAAAGTGGGAAGATCAGGGCAGATGAGTCCACTTAGGAGGTCCCAAAATCCAGGCATGATAAAGAGGATGGGCCTAAACTGGAGAAAAGGTAGATAGATGAAGAGAAGAAATGAAGGGCTATTTAGAAACCAAAACCAACAGAAAATGGTGCTTTGATAAAGGGATAAAGGAGAAGGCAGAGGGAAATTTTGATCTCCTGTGTCTAGCTTGAGGACTGAATAGATCTCAGTGATACAGATAGAGCATCAACTGTTGCTAAAGTCAGGTGCCTCATTTTTATACCTCTGGCCAAATAACTGGCATGTAATAGATGAAATACTTTCTTAAAAGGTGATAGTTGCACTGGGCCTTCAAAGGTGAATACTGTCTTAATTGATGGAGACCAGAAATTAGTTAGACGAGTGGAATTAAACCAGGTAAACTGGAGATTAGAACCTATGAGTAGTAATGGTGAGAGAAGACAGGAATGCTCGTCTTGAAGAAAGACCCATATAAAGGCAACTGATCTGTAATCTATAGGTAAGAAAGTGGTTGTTTATTTAGGTTTTCATTATTTTTCCTAATCAATAGGGGCAAGACATTGTGAGAGAAGTAGTTTAGGGAAGCTTTCTTGTGCAATACCTAAGATGAGAGGACGGAGGTTACCGTCAAGCAATAAAAATATGATACATTGAGATAGTGGGACAATGGGGGCTTAACTATGGGGGTGGTAATAGAAATGATGAGCAGGCAGAGCTGGTGGTTGAAGTGAATTGGTTTCTTTGAGAGAGGGAGTCTGAGAGAGAGAGAGAAAGAGAAAGAGAGATTTCTTTTATTTTGGTGGTGTTGTGCAGGCTTTAGCAATCCCATCATAAGGTCCAAGGGTGAACCATATGTTACCAATGTTTCCACAACAGAAACATGGATTGCTCCCTGGCAGTGACAACTGGCTACCCAGGTTTGTAAGATACTTGAACACTTTTAACAGGACATCACCTGGAAGACACAGAGCTAGCCAAAATACCTTTCTATGCCAGTTTCATCTTTTTATTCTAGTTGTCTTAATTGTGAAAACAATACTATAATACCAATAACGGGGGTTTGAAGAAGAAAAGCAATTCTTCCAAAATTGTACTTCCCTTATAAAAATGATTATCCTTCACATTATCTTCCAGTTACTTTTTCTGTTCAAATACATATTTTTGCGAAGTTCTCTACGTATTGTACACATAACTGTTTGGCTCCCTTTCCCACTGATACGTGCATACTATCACCTGCATACCATGAATCATGTGTTTACATTGAAATGCTAGCAGCTACTCTTTCCTTGAAAAATATTTCATTTGTATACTGAAATACCTACATCACGGGCCATGATATACATAATAGTAAACATCTTTATATGCATGCAGCTCCCCCCCCTTTTTTTTTCTTTTTAGGACATTTGTCCAATAGAAACAAGATGCAAAACACAAAGGCAAGCCACACACATAACTTTAAATTTCCTAATAGCCATATTAAAAAGGTGAAAAGAGACAGGGGTTGCTAAATCTAATAACATATTTTATTTGATCCAATATCTTTAAAACATTTCATTTCCACATATGATTAAAATTACTAAGGAGATGTCCTATATTATTTTTTTTAAATTGTCTTCAAAATCCAGTGTGTATTTTACTCACTTACCTATGATAGCACATCTCAGTCAGACTAGCCAAATATCAAGCACTCAATGTGGCTTATGGATACTGTGTTGAACAGTATGGTTTTAACGTATTCCCTAAAGAGAAATTCATAGTCATAGGACCACAGGTTCAAAAAGTCGAGCAATTTTAAGACTTTTGCTTCATATAGTTATTCACTTTCACAAATAAATCTATCAACCTAAGCTGTATGTTTATTTTAATTAGCTAATTAATTCAATATTTCCTATATATAGATCCTGAGCTAGATGTTGCAGAAAAAGTCCTATAAACAAAATGTTGCCATTAACTCCAATATGAAGTCACACAGAAAGGAGGGTTGAGATGCCATAGCTTTACTTCAGAATCAAACACAACCAAGTGTTATGTTGTAAAAGTAAAATTAACACTCAAATAAACTTACGGATTTTAAAATTTGGTCACATAAACAAAAAATCTCAAGAAATATATTCAGCGTTGTTTAAAGTTTCTTTTTCTTGTTTGTTTGTTGTTGTTTTTGTTTAAAGTTTCTTATAAAAAATTATCCTCTTAATAATCATATGCCATGATCATAATCAAAAAAAGAAACCTAAGTCTATACAAACATCATCAGAGAAAAACTGTTCAGTATGGCCAATCCAGATGATTCCAGTCCACCCCAAATGAAACATGTGTCTTCCTCCTACCCCTACAGATGGCTGGTGTCTGTAATTCCCAGCAGCAACTACCGCTTTGCCCAGGTAGATGTTTTCAAACCGCACATATCTGGGGCTGTTCCACTCCACAGGCGTGAATTGCCAATCCTATCATAGCAGCTTCCGCTTGAATTTTCAGCTGTAATTGTTCACATTCTTGCAGTACTTATGTTACGAGGGCAACAGCATCAGCAAACAGAAGCATTTGCAGTTTCTCTCCATCTACTGGGAAACCGCCTTCCTAATCAATTCTCCTCAGCAAATGCTCCAGGACAGTGGAAAATTCCTTGGGCGAGAGATAATACCACCCAAGGGAAAATGCATTTATAATTGATGTGGTAAAAAGCTGTCAGACAGACATGGGTTTTCTCAACCATTTTTGTAAACACTGTTAGCACTTCCTACAACAGCAGAAGTCTACAGTCTCTCTACCTCTGGGTAGAAAATTGTCTGCAGTGAGGAAAAGCCCACATGCCACATCTTGTGCTGCTGCCTATCGGAGTCCCCCCAAAACCGAATAATTACTGTGGACTCATGGCTCACATTTACTCAGCCGTACATTTTTTTAAAAAGTATTCTTCTAAGTGAAATGCTTGATTTACTGTTGAGTACGTTGCCAAGGATGGGGAAGAAAGAGAAAAAATGGAAAGGAGCTTTATCCAAAATTGAGGTTTTCTTCTTAAATGGTCTTAGAAGTTATCAGGAAAAGGACATGGTTCGCCATATTTTTGGATTGTAAAAGATTTCAGAGGTCTGTGCCTTACATAAAGCCAGGTATACTCTGCAATTGGCAGAGTTTTATAGAGCTAACAAGTTTAAATGATTTCAGCTAGCAGATGTGAAAATCCCAACTGTATACATGGAGTCATATTCTATTCTTACCTCACTTGCATCTGCTTTCAGGGAACCTTAAGAAAGAAAACAAATAAATTTTATGATATCTGCATAATCTCAAAACTCAGTGAAAATAACATACATATTATAGAACTAGGAAACGCTTAAGTAGAATTCAAGGTGGTTTTCACCTTTCCAAGGACATTGAATTTTGAATTATTGTGTAATTCTACACCTGTGAGTACAATAATTGAAAAAAAAAACATATATACAACATTAAGAGTCATACTTGAGTTTGAATCCTAGTTTTCTACTCATGGTTTGATTCTGAGAAAATAATCAGTCTGATCCTCTACTCTCCACTTGATAAATGGGGCTAATAATATCTACCTTTATTTAAAGGATGTGGAGAAAGCTAACAATAATAGGTAGGCAAAGTGCCTGACATATAGTAGGCATTTAATACACAATGACATTAAAATAATATTGAATTTATGGTTAATTTCTGGCTTATTGTAGGATTTGAGTTGAATCTCCCATCAACTACATTGACTTCATGGCAATTGCCTTTCCAAAGTTCCTTTTGGGATTAAAATTCAATCTCACTATTGGTTTTAGTTTGGGCAAAGGACTAGTGTAAGTCTTGGAAGTGTCCAGTTGGGATTTTGATTTTATATCATAGTTCTTTATTACTCACTTGTCCCAGGTTTTTAATTGTGTACTATTTTTAGTTTATCTTTAAATCCATGTCTATCTCTACTGTTTAAATGCAAAACAGACAACAGTAGAACCCAGAAGATCATATGAAAACCATGGCCAAAGCAATACTATCCTTTTTCATGGTTAACTCTGCCCACACCCTTTCTGAAATTGATCTGATGATATTTAGCTCCTGGCAAAAAAGAAACCTTTGCTCTTGGTTTCAGCCAATAAGAAGAAATTGAAAGCCTATATTAATGTTAAAAACAGTCATCTGGCTGAATTTGGACAGCCAGAGACAGCATAGGGTAGTCATAGGAGCACAGATTGTGGAGCCAGACATCCCAGGTTTGAATCCCAGCTAGGCTACTCACTGGTTGTATGATCTTGAGCAAGTAACCTAGCATCACCGTGCCCCAGTTTCCTTACTTATAAAGGTTGGTGTCCAGGCAGTAAGATATATTAAGATATATGCTCAAAAGGGACAATTATTTTAAAGACTTTTAGTTATTTGAGAGAGAGAGAAAGAGCATGAGTGGGGCGGGGGTGAGGAGAGGGAGAGGGACAAGCAGACTCTCTGAGCAGGGAGCCTAATGTGGGGCTTGATCCCAGGACCTGGACTCATGACCTGAGCTGAAGGCAGAGGCTTAACTGACTGAGCCACCTAGGTGCCCCTCACAAGGGACATTAACAGAGTTTAATAAGAGGAATATTTATAAAGTTATGAGCAGGCTTAGGGAAAAGTAACAAGGGATAATAATATTCTCTGACAATGGAAAAATCTTACCCTTCCTGAAGGGGCCAGGGAGAGAATGGCTAATGGAATCTTAGGAGAGTTATTGCTGTAGGAGTGGGCCAGCTATGGAGGCTGTGGGCTTGGTAGAGAAAAGTATCTATTGTCAGAATGCAGCCTGGCATAAAGGAAGCTGATGGAGTAAAAATATTGATCTTTCTCTCCTCCTACTCTCTCACATATTGCTGGTATCTCTTACTGCCTGGATTTAAGGACAAATCAGAGGGCAAGGAGCCTGAAGTAGGTGAAGAATGAAGGAGACCCGACGTAAGGTGGCTAAGGGAGAATATTCAGTGGAGTAATAGTATCTATTTCATGACATTTTTATATAAATTAAATGAGTTAATATCTATCAAGCACCAAGAATTGTACTTAATGCATAGTAAGCATTATATAAGGGTTTATTTTTTTAACAAAACATTTAGTATTAGCTTTACTATTACTGAAAACTTCATAAGTGAACAGACCTAAAGATAGCTCCAAGATTCTATAAGAATGGGATTGTCTTATCTTTAGAAAAATTTAAAATCTTTATGATGAAATTTAGGAACAAGATGCTAGTCTCTGAGATACCAGAATGTGTCTGTAGACCTCTAGAAGGAAAAGGGTGCACATTAATCCACATATTTCAGCCAGGATTACATTGGCTGTTTTAGCTTGATTTTTCTTTGTTTAATAGCAAGTACTCACCCTAAAAGATAAAACTATAGTTGGGTTGGCTGAAAGAAGAACAGGAGGGAAACACAGAATTTGCCAGACTGAGTGCCTCAGGTTAAATGATGAACAGGGCCCTAGAGATTGGTCAACTCTGCTTAACATGACATTAGCAAGAGGTTTGAGTGCAAGCTCATACCTGTACTAATGAATCGGTTTTAATTAGGTAGCTACCTATGTGCAGCCACATGGGTCAAACATATATCAATACCCTGAACGCAGTCCCAGATTTTCAGATGTCATTATTTTGTTGGTGAAAAAACACATATAGAAAACTAACTATGCCAGAAAGACATGAAAAGACTCTAAATTAGTGCTAATGGGAATAAGTCCTGGAGGATTTTGGCATCTGGAAGTTCTCAGAGTAACGGGGTTAAAGGCTTAATGGAAGAATAGAAGAGATAGTTTTGGGAAGGGCTTTGGTTACAGGATGGTCGTTTTAGGCAGAAAAGAGATGGAAATGACATTTATGATGATGATGGATTTGAAAGGTAGAGGGTTGCTATTTGTGGAGACTGGAAAATATGCACAAAGGCTTACATATTGCAGGACAAGGCAAATTAGACTGGTCCAACAGGAATGACTGGAAAGAAGACATGCCTAAATCTGAAGTGATAACACAGACCCAGAAAGTGTAACATTTTTAGTACAGGGCCAAGAATTTTGTCATATCCTATTTTCTATTCAGCTAAAGACATAGCTTGAGTTGATTTCCCTATTGGCTTTTAGATGTGGATACAAACACATTAGTTCTGGACTACCTATATCTGAATCAATGACTAGCACAGAGAAATCCATGCATGCGAACTGGTTCATATACACTATGTATTTTCTGACTTGTTGTTTGGAATTTATTGATCCCTCTCAACTTTCTATCTACTCTGTGATAGACAGAGAAGTCAATGTAACTATATTAGAATTGATCTTGTATTCAAAAAGCTAACCTCGAGCCAATACTAATGGATTGGGGATACAGAACTGAAGCTGGACATGAGTGTCTGTCAGTCCTGCATTGGGAATGACATTGTTTGGAATGATGAAGTAAGTACAAAACAAGAGAAGGCTACAATCTTATAGTCAGCCTGCTTGGTTAATACACACGGCACTTAGAACCTATCAAGTCTATAAAAGTGGGTGAGTGCTTATGCCTTGCTCCTCTCTTCCTGTGGGTTGGAACCATCCCAAATAATAGTAGGAAACAGCAAAGCAAAACATTCCATTGCCATTCTTTCCAGTGGAAGATTATGTAAAACCTGCTACCTTGCTGTGCTTAGGAGTTATAGGGGAGAGAGCTGCTTAACATCATTAATAACCAGGAGAATGCAAAATAAAGTGTATTGAGTTACCATTTTATAACCACAAAATGAGTAAAAATTGAAGTCTGAGAATTCCAAGTGTTGACAAGGTTTTGAAGTGATGAGAACCATCATATATTGTTACAGGGGGTGTAAATTAGTACAATTGTTTTGAAAAACAGTGTGTTATTACCAAACGCAATTGAAGATGGGTGAATCCTATAACCCACAAATTTGATTCGTGGATATATATCCAAGAGAAAGTATGCATGTGCACCAAGAACTATGTGAAAAAGTACATTGCAGCATTTTCTGAAGAACTAAGTATTAGAAGCAATTAAAAATTGCCCATTAGCAATAAAACAGATAAATCAATTTTAGTATATTCATATATCATAATAAATATTATACAGCAGTAAAACTGAATGGGCTGTAGCTACATAAATTAAAACAGATGAATCTCAAAAATACAATGTCTATTGAAAAAGTAAGTCATAAAGAAACTTAGAGATGTGTTTCTACTTAAGTAAAAATTATTATGATGAACTGAAGTAAACAATAATACTGTTTTGAGATATATTAATATGTGATGAGGGGTGCCTGGGTGGTTCAGTTGGTTAAGCCTCTGACTCTTGATTTCAGTTCAGGTCATGATCTCAGGGCTCTGCCCTAAACGGAGAGTTTGCTTCTCTCCTTCTCCCTCTTCCTCACCTCCCCCCACACACTGCTCTCTCTCTCTCTCTCCCTCTGTCTCTTTCTCTCTCAAATAAATAAATAAACCTTAAAAAATATATGATGAAACTATTTTTAAAAAGCAATGGGATGATTAATACAAAACTCAAAGTAGTGGGAGAGAGGGGAGAGATACAATCAATGAGGGGCATACTTGGAGTATATTAAATCCTGCTAATGTTCTGTATCTAAAGTTGGGCAGTAGGTAAATGATGTTTCTTTTACACACTAAAGTGTAAATGCATTCTCCTCTCTCCCTGTGTCTTTCTGTACACATGCATACATACATACACACAAATATATGTATATGCAAATATAAATATATATACTCACTTTTCTATGGAAGCTATATTTAATAATGGAAAGCCCCTTACATTCATTGCATGAATCTGGACAATAGCCAATTTGGTTGGGTTTTTACCCACTTGAGGAGATGTACTTGCTTTTATTCCATTGGTATAAGTTGTCTACTTTCCACACAGAACAAACTGGAAAGCAAATTTTGCCTCTAGTTGTCTTCCTATTCTCCTCTCTTCATCACATAAAATCTTGAGCTTTCCATTATCACTGGTTTTTGAACTCACTTCAATAAGATTTTTACCTCTAATACCACTGAAACTTTTTTTCCTAATACCAGTCACATCCATTAGCAACATGAGTCATTATTTCTTATTCCTGGCCTTATTTGATGTATCCATTTTAGGCAGTACGTTGATTACTTCATCTTTCATGAAGCACTTCCTTGACCTCTGGACACCTCTCAGTAATCTTAATTTTCTGGTCGATATTTTCAGTCTCCTTGGCTAATTCCCGTCCAATTTGCAACTTCTTAACTTTGAAATGCCCCAGGTTTGGTCCTGGAATTTCTTCTCTATCTACACTCACTTAGAACGAATTCTCCACCAGTACCATTGTTTTAAATAACCAGCTACATGCTGATGGCTCTAAAGTCTTCTTTCCAGCCTGGACTTTTAAGGAACTTCAGACTTATAATCAAGTTCCTACTCACTGTATCCACTTTTCAATGCCATTCCTGCCCCCAGTGTGTTCTTCCCCCTGGGTCCCCGTCAGAACATGGTGCCACCATTTACTCAACTGTTAAAGCCCAAAACTAGATATTCCTTGATTTCTTTTTCTCACTCTCCCAGTATTCAATCCATCCTATTGGCCTTACTTCACAATTTGTCCCCAGGCAGATCATTTTTCACCATATCCATAGCTACCACCATAGGACAAGTTTCCACATGTCTTACGTGGACTATTGCAGTAGTCCCTACTTCTTTACTACTGTTGTGTCCCTACTTCTGTACTTTCCTCCTTCAGTCTGTTTTTCACAAAGCAGCTAGGATGAATCCTCTAAAAGACAAAGCTAATGATATCAACTTTCTACATAAAACCTTCCTAAGGCTTTCCATCATATTTTGATTCAGATTTAAGGTCCTTAACTTTAACTCACTGCTTCTGTATTTGACCATCTGGCTAACTCTTCAGCCTCATCAGTCACTCTCTCTACCTCACTCTGCTCTAGCTTCATTGGCTTTTTTCTCTTTCTCCATTGCAGGAAACATAATCCTATATCAAGATTTTGTACTTACTAATCCTTCTGCTTTTAATAATCTTCCCCTAGATATTTGCAAGACCATCTTCCTCTCTTACGTCTGATTTCTTCCTACATGTTATATGGGCTTTCCCTAACCACCTTATCTAACAAAATGCCTATAAAACTCTCTATCTTCCCACTCTGCTTATTTTTTCTTTAAGGAATTTACCATTCCTTGACATAACACTAACTTCATTTTTTGTTTCTTATTATCTATGTCTCTTTCTAGAATAAAAACTTCATGGAAACAGAGACTATTTTTGTTCATTGCTATATGTTCAATACTTAGAGTGGTGCTTACCATATCATAGACACTCAATAAATATTTAATTGAATGAATGAATCTCTGGATGAAGTGAGTATATAGTTTAAAATTTGGTTCCCCAATTGTGTTACAATTTTTTCTTCTTAGCCATTCTCAGAGGAAGCTTATCAGTTGCTCACAATCTCTAGGTAAATTTAGTATATTCTTGGTAAATATTAGTGAACAACTCTCTGGATAAACAATTCTAAAAAATTAACATGTGCTGAAATCATTTGTTTCCTCTTTTAAATGTTTGTATTCTTAAATGTGAACTAAGTTAGTGATAAGAATTTGATTAGGACAGACTGAGTGGATCCTGGTTCATCACTTGCCACATGATTGGTTATGCGGCCCTTCTCTTACAGTCACTATAAGAGTGTGCTATACACAGTAATATGCAATATAAGCTTGGACTCTGCTATGGTGTATCTATGATCCAAGATTGCACATCATACTGAATTTTTGCCCCAAATTATTTTGATGACTAATGATTTGATAGAGGGTAGATTAAACTATTTTTCAATTAGCTTTTTGATAGTTTATTTGAAATGATTTAAAATCTTGTGGAAGTTTTGGCAAGTCAACCCATTGCTTACTCTTCTAGAGACTTTATTATCTCCACGAGATAATAAAATGATTCAAGAAAGTTAAATTGTCACTATTAAAGCACTGAATACTGTAATGAATTTAAAACATATAAAATCACATTTAATTGACTGGCAGCCTCTGTAAGAAACCAACATTTCTGATATTCCCTGAGACTAATCTTCCTTTCATTCAGTTATGCGCAGTTCCATCCAGTTAAGGCCAGTGTTAGAACTGCTTGATGCTGTGCATGACAAAATCTCTCCTCCTTAATCCTCATGGTCCTTCCTTTTATTCTGGTAATGAAGGACCTCTGCAATCTTGCTAAATGGCTCTTTTCAAGATTTATCTGCTTTTATCTTCTGCACAGATCCTTTGCTCCCACTTAAGTGATCCCACTGTCTTCTACACAAGGATTGCTCAGTTTCTCTTTAAAGTCTTCACTAATGATATTCCCAACCGATCTGGCTATATCCCACTTCCCCTCTTCATACACACACACACACACACACACACACACACACACACTCACTAGCCTGCAGTTTAAGGTAAAACTAATCGAGGCCTCCTCCATGGAGCCTTGCCTGCTCCTCAGCAGGAAGGAATTCCTTCATTCTCTGAAATCTTAGAGCCTGTTTATATGTGAATTCCTATATATTTGACAACTGATCAAACACATTATTACTTTGTAATGTTAATTCTCTCTGTGCACACAAATGTGCATGTGTCCTTGTGTGTATAAACTCCTAGAAGACATTTGAATTTTCTTGTTAACAAGGGCTATCTTTTAATTCCACCAATTATTCATACAATACATCTTCATAGGTTTTTGTACCTTTTTTAAAAAAAGCTTTGCAGCATGCCTTTGCAACTTAAGTGACTGTTGTCTGTGTTTCACTTTGGAGATGAGGTATTCCAAGCTTATTACTCCTCATTATTTTTGCAGTTTTGGGGGGCTGAGAAAGAAGCCCTTTACTTGCTACATCCAGCTTTTTATGACTTTGATGCATCCAGCGTGGGTCTCTGTTAATTCAGGAAGCTCCCTGTTGCTTTGGTGGCAGAAGATGGCATAGCACCACTCTTTCATTCCTTGCATATCTGCCAAAATATTTAGAGGGGATGAAAACAGGAAGTCTAGGGCTGATTAGCTATCTAGTGGTATTAAAAACAAACAAACAAAAAGATAAATTGTGGCAATCTCCAAAAGGGATTGCTAACAGAAAGAATGGTGTCAGAATGGATTATCCAAGCTGGAGAATCTGCTAACCTTCCAGCCTGATTAATAATACAGTCCCCAGGACATGTCTGTTTCCCTCACATCTGTCAGGATTCTGGGTTCACAAGGCATTTTTCCATGATCTCAAATTCCTTCACAGCAGCCTTATGAGTAAGAAAAAGTAGAAATTGTCCCAATTTTTATATTATCTCTATCAAACAATGTTTTCTGATTCACAAATCCCTTTCCCCATCAGAAATGTTTTCACCCCTTTGAAACCTTTTCTTATGAAGTCTTACAAGCCAGGAGTATGCCCATTGTGGCTTCTGAAAGCCTTCAACTGATTGGCTTGCCTCTCAGACCCTCTCCTGCTGTTTGCTTCTTTTCAGCACCAAATAAGTGTCAGACAATTAGAGATGGGATTGAAGATGTGTAAATTGTACTGTCGCCAGCAACAAATTAGTAATTTTGTGATAATACGCTATCCTTGTAACATGGTTAGAGTTAGCACGGTTACCTGCCTCTATTTGTGCTAAAAGGCCACGGGTAAGATTGATGAAGATCCTGTGTGGTAATTCATTTTCCTTCTTGACACTCTCCCCTCACTATCCTCCTCCCAAGAAATGAGACATTAACCAGCCCCTGGAGTTGAACAAAGCCTCTACCTGGCCTCCCCAAACTCATAGTGCTTTCCTTATAGTCCTTACCTGGAAGGCATTGCACCACCTGTGCTGAATTGGGTACAGGAAGGAAAGCCTATGACACAGTGAAGGGAATTAACCTCCCACACCTCTTGATCTAGCCTTCTTTATTCCATGATCTGGGCCTTAATGGGAACTGATAGTGGGTTCAGAAATCTTAGTTACTGCTTTAACTTGAAAGCTTATAAATATGAATGGAGGATATCCTGGCCTTTGTCTTTCCTTAATAAGTTGATATGGGAATAAGTCCTCCACAGAGTTGCTGTTTCCAGGCCTTGAGGCTTCCTAGCCTTGACCTTTCCACAGGAAGAGTTTGTGCATTTCTGAAAGGTCCTCCCATTGATGGATAGCTGTCTGCTCACTTGCCTTGTTACCACTCTGACTGCTCTTCTAAGGAACAAGAGAACAGAAGTGGAACCATTTACTCTGGAAAGTCCCAGTTAAGCTATGCCTGGTGGTTTGTTACAATTTAGTAATGAGGCAGTCTTATGAGTGTGATTGGTCATAATGTTATTGTGATATTGTGATTTATAAGAAATACATTCAGATAACCAAAATATATTTCTCAAATATATTTGGTCTTTGTCCACAGTTTCTGGCTCACAGCTCCCCAAACCCTTGTAGTTTCCTAAGTGTTCAGGGCAATAAATGTATCTTTTGTTATGTTAATGAAAGTAAGGTTTTGATCTTGTCCTAGGCAGGGAGAGTGGGGGGCTTGTTGCCAGGAGGAAATCATATGATTAGAGGGTTGAAACTTTCAGTCCCACCCCCCAAACCCAGACCTCTGAGGAAGGGAGAGTGGCTGGAGGTTGAGCTAGCCAATGGCCAATGACTTAGTCATTCATGACTATACAATGAAGCCTCCATAAAACCAAAAAAAGAGAGGGTTCAGAGAGCTTCTGGATTAGTGAACACTTGGAGATGCAGGGAGAGGGCATGCTTGGAAAGGGTATGGAAGCTCTGTGCCCTTTCCCCATACCTTGCCTATATATCTCTTCATGTGGCTATCATGTCCTTTAATAAACTGGAAAATGTGTTTTCCTAAGTTCTGTGAGCCACTCTAGCAAATTAGTGGAACCCAAAGAAGAGGTCATTAGAACCTCCAAAGTGCAACTGGTGGGTCAGAAGCAGAGGTAACAACCTAGGTTTGCGACTGGCATCCAGAGAATGGGCTGGATGGGCACTCTTAAAGGACTGAATCCTTAACCCCTAGAATCTGATGCTAGTTCCAGGTAAATAGTGTCAGAATTGAGCTGAATTCTTAGATACCCAGCTGGTGTCTGAGAATTAATTGTTGTGTTTTTCCCCTCCCTCCCTCATCCCTTCCTCCCTTAACTTCCTTCTTTTCTTCCTTTTTTCTCTTTTCCTATCTCTTTTTCTTTCTTCCCTTCTCTCTCCCTCTCTCTCTGTATCATATATACATATGTATGCATGTATGTATGTACCCATCCATCTGAAGAAATTTAGAAAGCATGATGTTGAAGAAAGTAAGCAAGTTATAAAACACTATTTAAAATATGTACTAAGTATATATATTTAAAACATATTCTAAAAGCCCTTGATATATAATTAATAATGTGTGTGTTTATATGTGTAAAGGCAAAGCATACAGAGAAAAAAAATCAAGCAAAACAAGCAACATACTAACAGGAAAGATACCCATATAATTCATAATAGGATGTACCTCTAGGGAGTCAGGGCAGAGAATGGAGCAAGAGACGTGGGACAAAGGATGATACTTATTCCTTAGAAAGAGGTTGTACTTGATGTGACACAAGAAGTTAACAGTTTCTCTTCTGAGTACTGGGTATGAGATAAATATAATACATATTTTTCTCTATATCAATAAAGAGAGAAAAAAAAAGTCTCTGCTGACCTACCTGCTTACTAGCATATACATTCTGAGTGTTGTCCTCTAATTGGCAGAGCTGGGCTTACACACACACACACACACACACTACCAGCCAGATTTAGAAGTATATTCAAAGTCCACAGAATTCAGAGAAAATTCTGCTTTTACTCTAACTTTCCTAGTCACTCCCTCTTCAGAAAGAACAGAGAGGGTACTTACTGAGAGGAAAGTAAAGTGGTAGTCATATATATTTCTCCCCTACTTTTTAAAAATCTCTAATAAACCTTTGATAAATTCTATCCATCTCAGCTATACTGATAAGGATAAGGAAAAGGATTTAGATTTGTTTCACACTGAAGAGGAAAGGAAAGCATTAGATCAAGACTGATGAAAGCAATGTGTGTATGTGTATGTGTGTGTATGTGTGTGTGTGTTTGGCAGTGGGGTGTGATGGTGGTGGACTGATGAGTAATGATAATGCTCAGGGGAGGAAAACTTGGTGGAAAAACAGCAAGAATCCTCTGGATTTTTCCTATAGCTTCTTTATCTGTTCAAGCCATGAACCTTTTTCCAGCTTTAAGCAAAGCCAGAGCCATTAACCCGGTGACTCTCAAGTGTTCAGTGGCATTTATGTTGTGGAAGGGGTGCAGCAGGTGGAAGTTGGCTGAAAGAAAAGTTACCAGAATTTTTGGTAAATGGAGGGCAACATAGTGGGGGGCGGGGTGTTTTTGTTGATGAATGTGTGGGAAAGAGGAGGGGGAGGCAAATATATCCTCCTGGATATGTGGAGGCAAAATGCCCAGTGTTCTAGAGACCAAGTTCACTAACTTTTCTCAGCTTTCGCAAAACCATTCATTTTCCTCTTAAATAAGAACGATTGTCATTTTCTGTGTTGCAGAATAATTAACTAACATGGATAAAGAGCTATTGAAATGTTGAGTGTCATTACCCCGATGACTCATTTTTTAGAATAGCTTTGGAACCGGATTGGCAAAGTTTGTGAGTCATGGTGGGGAAAGTTTTCAGAGTGGTAAAGCCCTAGATTTCTAACCATACCAAACTCAGGGTGCAGGGCACAAATAAAACTTAAGGATGACAAGTTGGAAGGGTCTGTCACCTTGTCTGAAGACATTAAACTGCCAGTGGAGGAGCACTGAAAATTTAAGGTGTTTCCTAAAATCTGCTGTTACCCCAACTAATGAAGCAGCTTCAGATCTAACCATCAGCAAATGATCTAACTCTATCCCCTTTTCTCTCCAATAGGCAGGATGTGAATCATTTGACCATAAAAAATGAAATTTAGATATTAATACTCTATCATTAAGTATTAACTATGGAAGTTAGCACTTACTTATTTAGCATAAACTAGAAAATGAAGGTCAGTGGTCTCAACCTTCGAAAAACTAATTTTACTTGTACAGAAGAAACTATTTCTCCTAAAACAGAAAAGGACAATAGCACAGTTTAACCAAGCATTTATATTTGATTTTAAAAAATGATGCCTGTGTTTTAATACAGACTCAGAGTATCAGAGAAGGCTCTGCAGAGAATGGACAATGCCTAGATATGGGGAAGGAGATAAAAAGCAATGTGCATTTCAGGAGGAGAAGCCCGAGATATAACATAAACAGTGAGAGCTTCCCTTCCCTTCATTTTCTTTATTTTCTCCACTCAGGTTATTTTAGGAACTGCCGGGAATATGTAGTTGGATCATAAATGCTGTTCAAAGATCATATGGTTAATGTTGCAATTTTTTAAATATAGAAATGGCTTCAGGCTGGCTCTAATTGAGCAGTCTCTGTAAAACATACTAAACCACAGAGAACTTATGCAGAGAAGGATTTTTTAATTTATTTGTATGGCCTCTTTGGAGTGGAGGAGGAGGCATTAACAACTTAGAATGGCATTTTGTTTTGTAAAATCAACATAAATATGGGCAGTTGGATTAGAGGATTAATGGCGCCCTCATTGCCTGATCCTTTTTTTTTTTTTTTTTTTTTAATACTCTTTTCAGACAGAATATTGTCCATACGGGTTTCTGATTATCTTCCCCGTTATGCTTAGCGAGAACTTTGAAAAACTATGAAATTGGACTCAGTAGGTGTTAAAAAAGTTTATTAAATGCTGATGGGAATCTGTCTAATTCTGGAGATTTTCCAGTTCCAAGGAAATTGCCTTATTTGCAACATTTCCATTCCATTGTTAACTGATTGTGTATCTTTTAAGTATATGTCACTTGATAGGAAAAAAAAATCAGAAAGACAAGTTATGACAAAGAATTATTACTGCCTTTCTCTGTTGCTGTCTTATTCCTTTGTTTGTGTATGTGCTATTTACCAGAGGACTGGACTCCTTTATAGGTCTCTGGATTAGTCATTAACACCTTCATGTGGGGGCGAGATACATGGGCATCCTGTGGGGAAGATAACGAGTTTGGGATTTTATTGCAGGGACTGCATTCCAGTTCCGAATTTTTTCTATAGGTCACTCATATTGCGAGTAATTCTTGAGCAAACCATTCCCCATCTGTTCAGATCTTGTTATAACAAAATCAGCCATGACAGATTATGGTACATAAAACAGAATAAACTTTGCCCAGCTGGATGTACAAAAGTAAGGAGCGGAAGGATATACAGGGCCCTCTGGCTACCGAAAACTGCAATCAGGAGAACATTCTCCATCAGAAAGAGTGAAAGGTGTGAAAATGCTATGGGGAGAGAAAAGGAGGGTTGCCTTTTTTGGAAATCCACTTCTCACTGCTGATGACTGTAAACAGGCAAATTAGCTTTTTCTTCTTTTAAATTTTATTCTATTGTGGTAAGAACACTTAGCATGAGATCGACTATCTTAATAAATTTTTTAAGTGTGTAATAGATAATTGTTGACTATAGGTACAATGTTTTACAGTAGATCTCTAGGTCCTATTTATCCTGCTTAACTGAAACTTTATGCCCATTAATTAGTGACTGCCCATTTCCCCTCCCTCCCCAGCTCCTGACAACCCACTATTCTACTCTTTTGATTCTATGATTTTGACTATTTTAAACACCTCATATTTAAGTGGAATCATGCAGTATTTGTCTTTCTGTGACTGGCTTATTTCACTTAGCATACTGTCCTCAAGCTTTATCCATGTTGTTGCGTAAGATGGGGTTTCCTTCTTTTTTAAGGTTGAATAGTATTCCATTGCGTGTTTATACCACATTTTCTTTATCCATTCATCTGTTGATGGGTATTTAGGTTATTTCCATAGTTACTTCCATATCTTGGCTATCATACATAATGCTGCAATGAACATTGGAATGCTAGTATTTCTTTGAGATCCTGATTGCAGGTCTTTTGGGTGAACACCCGGAAGTGGGATTGTTGGATCATATGGTAGTTCTAGTTTTAATTTTTGAGGAACCTCTGTACTGTTTTCTGTAGTGGTTACACTATTTACATTCCTATCAACAGCGTGCAAGGGTTCCAATTTCTCTCCATCTTCACCTAGGCTTCTTGTCTTTTGTTTTTTTTTTTAATTGCTTTGTCTTGATATGCACATCCCCAGGCCCAGCCCTCTGCTGTCTCACCTCAAAAATGCGTGCACAGAGCCTGAGTTCCTCAGTGGGTATATCCCACTTCAGGGAGCACACACTTGGCACTGTGGCTGCCATCACTAGGACTGACTGAAAAAAAAATCCCATCACCATGAGCTGAAAAACTCTCTAATGTATTCTAATGAAAAGGTCATTTTGTTCATGATTGATCCAAGAATCCCAGAGACTGCCTCGGAAGATCTGCTTTCAACTTTAAGGCAACCATGGGTTCACTTTTGCAGGGACTCTCCTGGAGAGCAGGGCTTGTTTATAATACTTTGCTCTGAATTTTTCACCTTTGTGGTGAAAGGAACAGCATGAGTTGTGGAAGTCAAACTAATGGTGGCATTTCTGATATCCATGTTATTGAAGAAGTTGTGTGCAGGCCACCCGTAGGCCTCCCAAGTCTCCCAAGTGCCCCTTTCCAGAGATAAGCTGTAGTATCTGGTTGTTGGTGGTGTGACAGAACCACTACTCCTCTCCAGTCCTAAAGTAGTAGGGCTATTGGGTTCTTTTGCATGGCTTTGTCAAGAAAAGCTGGAGATCCACTTTCCTTTCTCACTTTGGCAGGCTGTTGTGGATTCATAGACCTTCTTTGGAGAATTCCACTGACCAGCTCCTTTCCTTCTCACCCAAACTTTCCTATCCCTGTCACCAGGTTCACTCTTTAGTGTTCCGTAGAACCAGTCAAGTCAGCAGCTAGTTAAATCAGAAAACAAAAGAGTGGATACATCAAAACTGCAACAGTCAAGGAGGTACTCTGGCCTCTCTTCTACTTTGCTTTCTTCAACTCACTGTCAGCTTCAAAGATGTGGAAAGGTCCATTACCTGCTGTTGTGTTTTCATAGCTCTAGGGGTTATTGCTATGTGGTTATCATGCAGTTCTTTGAAATGATCTAGAATATTTCTTTTGAGAGGTGTGTTATGCCTGATCAATAACACAGGCTTACAGGGACACCTAGGTGGCTCAGTGGATTAAGTATCTGCCTTCAGCTCAGGTCATGATGTCAGAGTCCTGGGATCAAGCCCCATGTCCTGTTCCCTACTCAGTGGGGAGCCTGCTTCTCCCTCTTCCTCTTCCCCTTCCCCCGCTCGTGCTCTCTCCCTCTCTCAAATGAATAAATAAAACCTTTAAGGAAAAAAAAGATAAGACAGGCTTTTAGGATTCCAACCAAAAAGAAGGTGGGCTATATATTATTTTACAAAATGATATGCATATACATCTCATGAACAGAAATGTGCATATAAAATGTATATTTGCATTTATACTTAATTTATTTGAATTTTCCTATTTACTTACTGCTCCTGATCTTTAGACATTTATCTAATGGGATTAAAATGTTTTAAAATATAAATATTTATACATTTCTTATGAATAATTACTACTTTTAATATTTAATGTTTTTATTTTTTCTGTTTTGTTTATAGTTTTTAAGAAATATAGGTTTTCATTGTTAAGATGTGAAAGCTATTGATCTTTTATTTTTTTTCTTTGAAAATGTAGTCAAATTTATTATGAAAATATATAATCAAACATGTATATTTTTATTTATTCATTCATTTATTTTTTTATTTATTGCTATTAAATTTTTAAATTTTAATTCCAGCTTACTTAACATACTGGTTTATATTAGTTTCAGGTATACAATATCGTGATTCAGTGATGCTATGGATTACTCAGTGCTAATCATGTTAAGTGTACTCTTTAATCCCCTTCACCTGGGGCACCTGGATGGCTCAGTTGGTTATGCATACAACTTTTGATTTCAGCTCAAGTCATATCTCAGGGTTGTGAGATCAAGCCCCATGTCCAACCCTACACTAGGCATGGAGCCTGCTTAAAATTCTCTCTCTCCCTCTCCCTCTGTCCCTCCACCCCTCCTTTCTCTCCCCCTCTTTTAAAAAAAAGATCCCCTTTACCTGTTTCACCCATTCCTTTATTATTTTTAAACTTAGATTATCCTGCTCCATCCAAATATATTTTTTTGACTTTTGCATTTATTTCCTGTAATTTTTATAGTTAAAAACTAATCTGAATACCAATATGGAATATTTGGTTGATACATTATATGAGATTTTATGTAAGGTTTGATGGCTTAATCAAATAACCAAACAATTTTCTCATATCATTTAATAAATTATCTTTCTCTTTTTCAGTGATTTATGGTTTCTCCTCTGTGGGTATGAAGTTCTTAGATAAACTAAGGCATACACAGAAGTACACTATTCTAGCCCACTAACTACTCTTCAGTAAACATGTATTAATGGATAGATTAACGCATGGGGATTTCTGGACTAATATCTTTCTATCTACTTCCAAAATGATCTTCTAGCTATTACCAGTTCAAACTATGTTTTAATATCTGAAAGGAGAAATTGCTCATAATAATAACTTCCTAAAATGGTTTATACCGATGACCACTGGCTATTCATTCAGGGGAACATGAGAATCCCTTTAAGATTAACATCAAATTGCTACTAGGATTTTGACTTATATTAGGTTAAACCTATTAATTAGCACTTTTTTCCCAAAATGTTATTCTGCACAACACTATGTCATATATTAATAAGGTGCTACCAAAGACATATATTCAATAAGCCTTGATTAAAGAAAGCTGCATTTACTGTAGATTTACATATGGCAGATTATCTGAGAATTTACCAACAGTTGAATTTCTATATGATTGTCCAGTAAAGAAAGAAAGTAGCATTTCCCAAACTTCTTTGTGATGAGATGTGTGCATATGTGTGTGTATTTGTGTGTGTGTGTGTGTATATATATAAATATTTCATCCACTGACATACTCTAGATCGAAGTCCTCAGCATTGGCATTTGAAAACACTGCAATAAATAAATTTGAAAATAAATGTCATTTTTATAACATCCAGCCTTCTTAGGGATATAATAGTTCTCCATTTACTTCCTTTTATTTTTTTTAATGTCTTAACAAACTTTTCTTTTATGCTTAGTTCCCATAAGTTTTCTTTAAAGTATTCCAATATATTATTTGAATTTGTTATTATGAACAATTTTTCTAATGTATTTTCCAAACAAGTATTGCTAGTATGTAGAAATATTTTCTAATCAATTTTGTGTTCATTTTATTTAACTCTTATTAATTTTAATGGATTTTCAGCTGGTAGTCCAATGTTTTCTCAGCAGAAAACTATAATATGTACAAATAATTGTGATTTCATTAATTCTTTTATATTTTTGCTTTAAATAGGAGTTCTAAGATTATGTTATGTAATAATAACTGCTGAAGCAGTATAGAGTAGTATAAAAGAGGTGGAATAGAAGCACAAAATAAGCATTTAATAAATATTAACTCAGTTTATTCCTACTTTAATAGATATACTTCTAGTCTTCTGCTATTATGGTAGGATGGTTTTTATTTCTTAATTTGATGCGCATAACTGAATTTGTCATATATATCATTCAGAACTTTGTACAGATACTTTATTCTTATATTTTTCAGAGGAGTTATTTTTCCCCAGTCAGAATACTCTGTAGAATTTATTAGATTAAATGACTTTTGGGTGTCCTAGAGATACAGCAATAAAAAAAGTTTAAAATCCATGCCCTAAAGCAGCATATATTCTAATGGAAGAAAAACAGATAAAAATAAAATTAAAAAGTCAAATTCAAAGAACACAATATAGATTGGATAGGATAATAATGTTCACGATATATCTAACCAGACTTCAGAGGTGACAGTAAGGAAGAGACAATGACTGAGAAAAAGGCCTGAGATATTGAGAGATATCAAAGAGACTCAATGGACCCTAAGAAAATTAATGTGCTTAAAATAGTTATTTCAACATTCTTGTCTGCTGAAACCAATATTTAGATTATCTGTTAGTCTGCTTCCATTATGTGTCTTTTGTCTTGACTTTCAGATCCTTTTTCCTGGTTCTTCATGTTTCGCGACTTTTTATTGTACCAAGAACCACAGAGACTGTGAATGATGCTATTTTCCCCTAGACACTACCTAAGATAGAGGGTGAGCAACTCATCATCACAGTCAGGGATTAGAATATTCTGTGTTGGGCTTCAGTATTAGTAACAATGTCTACCTTGGATTCATTTGTTTCTAGAATGTGGGGTTTTGAATTTAGCTCTGGAAGATTGAGAGTTTCAGTTGTGCCCTCTAGTTCTAATCCTAGCTCTCTAATTTCTTTCCCAAAGTCTTCAGAAGAGACTAGTCATAGTTTGAGTATTTTTGGTTGAACTTTATTTTCAAAATACTATGAGACAACTAGGCATTTTTCTGCCTTTTAGAAAGTTCTGGTCTAGCTCCCTAAACTCCCATGCCACCCAGAACTTAGCAGATGTTCTATAGGGAAACCAGTTGTTTTAGGGGCCCCCATTCCAGTCTGTTTCATCAGCCTGGGCAAACCTCAAAAACTTCACTGTTTTCTCTTTCCTTCAGCAGAATCCTTCTGCCCAGGTAAAGTCTGATCATTGGTCAATGTCCAGAATGGACAAATGCCTTCAGGAGAGAATAATGGGCAGTGAATGTTAACTCACCAAGAATCCCACTTTTTCCTCTCTGGAATTCCAATTCATCTATTCTTCATTATTTTCAAACCCTCTTCTGTCTTTTAAAATATAATATTTGTATGTCATCTATTTTTAGGTGTTACAAGCATTGTTGACCTGTTTTGATCTACTGCATTCTATCCAAAAAGAATAATTGAAAAAAAAAAAAAAACTTAGACACATTATATTGAAATAACAGCAGACCAAGAATGCTAAATGGAAACATAGATGGAAGAAGGGCTTGTGCCTACTGGTTTGCTCTGAAACCAAGTGTGGCACATCCAAATGTTAAATGCGTAGACACCAATTTCTTGAAAAGCTTTTGAAAGTCATTTGGCATAAAGCAAGTATAATGAGAGTATATGGACAAGTGTTCGAATAGAAAAAAAAAAGACACATAAGTATGATGAATTTTAGATAACAACATATAGGAAAACATTAGGAAAAATTCTCAAGTAATAGGTTCCAAAAAGTTCACTGGGTTTTAGGCATCTTCCTACCATGGAAGAACCTGGAATAAGCAAGTTGTGACCTCATGTCTGAAAGAACTGAACAACTGACAGGTGATTGAAGCAGGGCTTGTTATGAGAACAGGTGTTAAAGGCACAAGCCATGTTTCTAGTACTGTTACATAGATCAGAGTGGAATCAGGATACAACTGACTTAATCTTGAATTTTCTGAGTCCCTTAGCTGAAATTCTGCAAAGTCAAATTCTCTTGTCTAAGGGTATGATTATTCACAGAGCCTGAAACAGACCTGAGAGGAAAAACATGGACCTGGGCACCAGGCTTTGCTTTTCTTCCTAACTCTGCCTTGATGTGCCTTCCTACAACTTGCCCTTGATCAGTCGTCTTTTGACCCTTATCTGTCACTTGTCTTATTACTTACCAGTGTGTTTTAAAGTGTTACAACTTAGAAAGAAGCCAACCCTGAATAGCATTTCCCTTGGTCAAAAACTTTCTCTGGCAAAGAGAAAAGACTGTAAAGATAAAAATAAATGGAAATCAATACAATGAAGACATTGAAATTCCAGCCCATTTGCCACTGTCACCTGCACAGGGCAGACGACCTGGTAGCAAAGAGGGAGCAAGAATTTCTAACAAGTTAGAAACAATAAAATTTGCCAAGTCAGGGGTCCTCTGTGGACTTGAGTGGTCCCAGCAGTGGCTGTGTATGGCTCTTTCTCAATGCTGGACATTATTACTGCATGGTGTCTTACCAGAACTTGGGTTCACTCAGATGCCCCACCTCCCTCTTGTGCCCCTGCAGAGGTGGAGAGTGAAGGAGAAGCCCATGAGTTCTCTCACTGACACAGACAACTCAGAGCTCTGAAAAGCAGTCAGAGAGGGACAGGCAGTGTCCCAAGAAAATAGCGTGACAGTTTTTTAGAAGGTATGGCTAGAATCAAATGACTGATAATCAAGAATAACTGGATATGCTTTCGGTGGAATGAAAGAGATGATTAATCTGCCGTGAATGCTACTGCCTTAGGAGAGGGTTGGGTTGGTAACATTGAAATAAGTCAGGGTTATTTTTTTTTTTTTAAATAAGACAGGGTTCTTTGAAGGTGAATTGAGGGTGAAGTTGTCCAGATGTTTCCTGGCTAATAGCTAAGAAACATTTACTATACTAATCTTTGAAGGCACAACTAATAGCCACAGGTGCTAAGTTTTCACCCTTTCTGGTATTAGGATAATTCCCAACTGGTATTATTTTTCAATAAAAACCCAAACCATTTGGTTCACTCTTCCACGTAAACTGCCCCTGTGACCAGCAACCCTACACTGAACTTAGAAGTGCACTGATAGGCATAAGTAGCCTAATAATCCAGGCCAACCCAATCTACCCACCACCGTCAAAAGTATTGATTCCAGATCACAAACTGGATGTCTACCAGCCAAATGCTAGCAAAAATGTTTTGTTTGTGACACACCTTTGTTTTAGGTTATTATAAATTAGTTACAATTATTTAAATACTAGAATATTTCACAAGTGCAGAATTTCTACTTAAAAAAAGCTTAGATGTTCTGGAAATATTGGGAATATGGGGGCAACATTTTACATGACAACAATTAGATGGAGGCTGCTGCTTTACATGGGGCATGTGCTATACATTATTTTCCTCTTATATTCTGCTTATTACTTCTTTATCCATTAATATTCCTGGCTGGATATAATCAGAAATTAAGTTTACAAACCAGGTAAACACTAATTTTTAAAGTTGATATGTATCAGGAAGTTCATCTTGATAGTTTCATAAAACCTTTGAAGGTAAATAGAATTTCCATAGTACCAAGCACTGCCGTCATTAATCAAGAAATTTCTGTTTTTTCAGTCTTGTTTTGTTTTGTTTTACTTCTCTGCAGTTCAGTTTGTTCAATAGTCAAAAGCAATGGCTACAGATCAGTTTCCTCATCCTTAGATGAGGTCATAACTCACAAGATGTTATATAATTAAATAAAAGTAATGCACATAAAATTTCTGGAGTAGTTACTATAATCTCATAAGTGTGAAATAATGTTCTTTGTGTATCTATTAACATTGTTCCATAAAAAAACTGCCTCAAAACTGAATGGATTAAAACCACCATTTATTTAACAAAGTTATTTGGGTTGATTGCTTAGTTTTTCTGGTCTAGAGTAGTTCATTTGGTTTTTCCTGGGCTTGCTTTACTTCTTTAGTCAGCTCTCATGTCATAAAATCACATCATGGCTTGGCTGATGGCTGGATGATCTAGGATGGCCTTATTCACGTATATGGCTAATAACAGGTTGATAGGGCAACAGGGTGACTGGGAAATATGTCTCTCATCATCCCAGAGGCCACCCCAGACTGCTTCACATACAGTTTGAGGTTTTCAAGAGCAACAGGAGTAATAAGCCTCTCTATGAAAGCCATTTCTGAGTCTCTAATGGCTCTGATGGTTGAATTAACTGAAGGATGTCATATACCAAACAAAGACTCATTGATTAGAGAATTTTGCCTCTTGATAGGAGTTGTTAGAGTTATTTTGCAAAGGGACACACATAAAGGGATGGAGAAAATTTGTGGCCAGTTTTGCAATCTACCATTATTGCTTTTGTAGTCAGTTTTTTATTATTATCATAATCTAAATAAGAATATCTGAACATCTGGTCATTTAACTTCCCTGTGTCACTCCTCTCATTGGCTCTCCATTACTATAGGAAAAAAGTCCTATAAACTCTATGCGAACATCGGGAGGATCCTTTGGGATTTGACTCCGTGTATCTCTCTAGCCTCATCCTCTCTTCACCATATACTGCATGGGTTCCACTCATTCTGAACTACTTTCTAATGTCCCAATATTATACTTTCAAAACTGTGTACCTTTTATATATCACCTGCTACTCAATGACCACCTAAGAAACTCCAATCCAGATCTCAAAATTTTACTCACACTTTAATTCCTCCATAAAGGCTTTCCTGACCCCTCTTTCTCACCCACAGAGTAAGTTTCTCCTTGCTTAATAGGACCTTTATTACACTTTATTGAAAATGCCTGCATAACTACAAATCTTGTGTAACCGTAGGTGGGGACCTCATCTTACCTATCTCTGAGATCGTATCACTTGGCAAAATGTCTAGAATCTAGCAGATTCTCCATGAATGCCTGGGGAATAAGGAAACCAATAACAGAATGGCATACAAATTACATGTCCTTAAGTGTCCTCTAGAATCAGGGTGGAAGAAACCACCAATAATGCATCCTACAGTATGTGAGAGAGTCATATTTGTGTGGCCAGATTTTATTGGCCTCAGATAACCCACTCTTTACTCCTCTAAATGTATTTCATAACAAAGGAAACTCTCCTTTCACTCTCAGTGAGAATAAATGCTTTGTCTAAAGTAGACCATTCCTTGTTGTGAATCGTTAGGATAGGGTCAAGCGTTTTCCAGATCCTGAAACTAAGTTTTGTGCGCAAGTGCATAAATGCTGTTAGTAATGTATCTGGAGAATAGAATGTAGCCACTCTGTGCCAGGGGACAGACTGCTCTGTGAGAACGATTTATGATCTGTCAGGTGGGGACTTTTATGGTGCTGTGCTAAGAGACAAAGAAATTTTAGGAGCTGCTAAAAGCAACACAAAATATGCTTTCAAGCTTAATGAGGAGAGGCGATAAAATCGGGTTGGCATGTATGGCTGGCTCCATGTGTTAGAGAAAAGCTGAAATGTTCTTAGTGTTACATATTTTGATTTTGCTAAATTTGTTTTGGGCAGAATGGATATTTATGTCCCTGCACGATGAGCAGCAATTTCAATGTCTATCAATATAATAGAGTTTTATTTGAAAATTGTGCCCCACGAACAGTTTTTATGTGAGTTTGTCATAAATTTTTTTCACACAAAAGCTTCTTTTTTTTTTTTAAGGGAAAGTAGATAATAAATCCATTTTTCATTGTCTTGGCTAAAGAAAATAGCCATACACTGGCTGAATATCATTTTTATTTCACTGATTGAAAAACATTCCCACAGGAATGGGCTTAAATGGGTAAAGTGTTCAGGTTGGCAATATTTGTAAACTTTTTCTCTACAGTCTGTTGATCTGACCACTAACAAATAAAGAGTTTCTAGAATAGAATAAACTTCAGGATGGGTGGTAGTAACAGACAGACTCAAGCAGAGGACAGTCATAAAATTTAGAATAGAAAAGCCCTGTTAGAACATCTTTTTTTTTTGAAGATTTTATTTATTTATTTGAGAGAGAGAGGATGAGAGACAGAGAGCACGAGAGGGAAGAGGGCAGAGGGAGAAGCAGACCCCCTGCTGAGCAGGGAGCCCGATGTGGGACTCGATCCCAGGACTCCAGGATCATGACCTGAGCCGAAGGCAGTCGCTTAACCAACTGAGCCACCCAGGCGCCCGCCCTGTTAAAACATCTTAATCTGAACCAATCATATTAAGGATGAGAACACAGAGGTCAAAGCAGTTTAAGTGATAGACTAAGGTTCAAATGGCTCAAATATATGTTGAGCATAAGGGCTGAACTCTTCCCACACTTTAGGACTGTTGTTTGGTGTCTTAATTAAATGTTGACAAAACCATATTTCTAGTTATTCTAATCAGACTGCACAGAATACTCTCAACTTCACTATAAACTAGTGATAAATAACTGATTCAGTAGAATTCACTTCAGTATCATTTACAACATTGAAGGCACCCAAACAATCACGCCTCATACTTGATGCCATAATACCACAGGTGTGCATAAAACTTTGTGTTGATTGATTTAGGAAGCAGTGAAAAGTATCAATAGCTTGCAAAAATTTTATTTCTTCTCTTTTATGACAAAAAGAAGAGGCATGATTAATGTTTTCCAGATCTTGATACTATATACATATATATATATATATATATATATATATAATTTTCAAAGACATAAATTGTTTTCAAAGATAAATATGAAGTGTTGTATTCATCAGTTCATATATCCATCTGAAAAAGTACATACTTGTGTGTTTAAGTTTTCCTACAATAATGCAGGTTGGTATTTGAAAACTGCTTAGAACTTGTACGGCGACTGTTAAACGGGTAGCTTAATCCTAAGCCAGGAATCCTGATTGTCCTCTTGAATCAAAAAGTCTTCAAGTGCAGTCTTGTTTTATTAGCTGGTGACCATCCAAGTGGCCCAGATGGAAATGCATCAACTCCTGTATTAGTGGATTGCAGAGATTTTGATTCAGTATATATACAGTGTTATGGGGGAGTACAAAAATTTGCACTTTTTACATTATCACAGGTGAAACTTAAATGTGGTCTACAAGTACTTTAAGAACCATTGCTCTAGGCTTGAAATCACTTTTGCTAACTTGAGAAAGCATATGGGTCCTGGATCTGAGGTTTTCCCTGTAGTCTGATGAATGGTTGTGCATTTGGAACAAGTGGGACAATAGCATCCTGTACAGAATAATTGGCATAGATAGATAGATAAGAGAGGGTGAGTGGCAGAGGAAGAGAAAGAGAGAAAGCAATCACAGGAGCTGAACGCCTGTGTTTGTGTCCGAACTCCACCACAAATTAGTTCCATGGCCTTGGACAAATAAATTAATTTCCTTGAATCTCAGATTTCTTGGCACCATAGAGCTAATAACAATGCTTACTTTATGAGGTTGTTTTGCTGATAAATTAATTGACAAGGAGGGGGCGCCTGGGTGGCTCAGTCGTTAAGCGTCTGCCTTCGGCTCGGATCATGATCCCAGAGTCCTGGGATTGAGCCCCGCATCAGGCTCCCTGCTCAGCGGGAGGCCTGCTTCTCCCTCTCCCACTCTCCCTGCTTGTGTTCCCTCTCTCGCTGTCTCTCTCTCTATCAAATAAATAAATAAAATCTTTAAAAAAAAATTAATTGACAAGGAAAGAGAAAAAAAGACAAGAATACTTAGAAGAGTGTCTGCCACATATTAAGTTCATTGTACAGATCTTCCTTGACTTATGAGGAGGTTATGTCCAGGGAAACCCCTCATAAATTGAAAGTATCATAAGTTTAAAATGCATTTCATATACCTAACCTATTGAACATCATCATAGCTTAGCCTTGCCTAACTTACACATGCTCAGAACACATCCATTAGCCTACAGTTGGGCCAAATAATCTAACACAAAGCTTATTTTATACTAACGTGTTGAATATTTCATGTAATTTATTAAAGACTGTACTGAAAATGAAGAACAGAATGGTTGTATGGGTGTAGAGGGTTGTCAGTGTGTTGTTGTTCAGCCTTAGGATCATGTGACTGACTGGGTGCTGTGCTCACTGATGCTGCCCAGCATCATGAGAGAGGGTTGTCCCTCATATCGCCAGCCCAGGGAAAAGATCCAAATTCAAAATTCAAAGTATAGTTTTTACCAAATGCATGTTGCTCTCACATCATTGTAAAGTTGAAAAATTGTAAGTCCAACCATTGTAAATCAGGGACCATCTGTGATATAGAAATTAACTAAATTGAGGTATAAATGTAGGGAGAAGTACTAGTTCTATTGAACTCCATTATTTTTTGGAGAATGAATTTATTTAAAAATGAAGAAAGTAAGAAGGCATCAGAAAGCCTTTCCCATGACCTGAAAAAGTGCAAGAGAGAGTGTTGGAAAAAGTCATAAAGGATTCACTATCATGCAAGGTTGACCATCTTGATCCTTTTCTGTGTTCTCCTTTGCAAGCATGGGTAGACACCTGCTCTTAGAGAGCATACTCAAGGGAGCACCCCTTCAATGTCTGGCAATTATTTCCCAATGGATGCGGTCTTATAGAGAGTTGAAGTAATTGAGAGATGGAGCTATAATGTGTGTATTTTTTACAGGCTGTGATCCTGAGTCTGACATCTAGCTCTGGTTATATCAAACAGTAGAAGAAAGGGATTATGAACTGAAATTCAACAAAAGCAATATAGATGTGTTTCTCGTAGCTGAGGAAGATTCTCTCTCTCTGATTATATAGGGATATACTTTGAAAAATGCATTGGCAGATACAAAAGGATTTGCACTGAAAAAGCAAACAGTATATTGTTTATTAAACAATCTTTTACTGAAACAATATTTATTCTTAAACAAAAAAATATTTAATGTGCTGCAGTAGCAGAAATAAAATCATGCCTTTTCCAATACTGAGAGATTATACAATTGATAACATTTTGGCGTGTGTCAAGTCTTTTGAAAAACCTCACTATATAGCCATCTATGAAGATTATACTGGATATTTGATTTGTATCCCATTTTGTTCATAAAACATGGCCTTATGACTGAGTTCCTGTATCTTTAAAATTAGTTTAAAACCAAAAAAATAAAAAAATAAAAAAATAAAATTAGTTTAAAACCAAATTTGTATTGATGCCCTCTAACGGATATAGAAGACTTCCGCTTTTGGAAGAGTATATTGTTTCTAATTCTTCTTTATTATAAATAATTATTTGTGTAATAAATTGTTCTAGAAATGCAATTCCAATTTATTTATCAAGTGATAGTACAAGGGAAAGTCCATTTTTCTGCACCCTTGCTAACCCTGAGTATAGATGATTTTTTAAATTTGTAAATTAGCTAGTTAAATAAAAAGACTCCTCATTCCTGTTTTGTTCTGAATCCATTGTTTACTAGAGAGAAGCAAACTTAGTTTTAACCAATTGAGGATGTAGAATTTGGAAATGAGAGTTTGATGCCAACTTTTATGATCTGCCTTGGATTCTTGACTTCTCTCCCTGCTGGTTGGGATTAAAAATGAGCCTGTCACCATCTGTCCGTGTCTGCCCCATTTCTGTTTCTCGGAGTCAAGCATGGGCAAAATCACACAGACACCCCTTGATTCCACACATAATCAAGAAGAAAATTTAAAACCCCAGGAAAAAAGCTTTTCACAGAACAGGAATTGCATCCTCCATCTTTACATGCTAGAAACAGTCTTCAATTTTCTCCATGGAGATCTGTTTTATGTGTTATTTTGGTTGGCTTCTAACCCTGTTTTCTACTGCAAAAAGGCAATTTCTATTACTGGACTCTTGATTCGATGTGCAGTTAAATGCTACGTCACAGCTGAGTTTCGATATTTCACAGTGGATGGGAAAAGTATTAACAAAGTTTGTGTTTTCCTCCGCATGTAATAACCACTAATTCACGGGAGTTATGGGTTTCAGTGGGCTGACTCTGTACTTCCATAACAGCAGATTTTCTACCCTTTTCATCTGAATTTCACCCAAATTTAGTGTTTGTCAGAAAACCCTCTGGTTTGACTATTTGACAGAATGTCAATCTCTTAGTCATTTAACTCAAGTGCTTCAAACTTCTGACCCAGTTGGCCAGTGGAAGGCCAACAAAACGCCTCAAGGACAAGAGTCAATTCCTGGTTCAGTCTGTTCTTAACAAAGCTTTACATTTAATCGTGTAGGTGTCCTACCATTGTCTATTCTCTGTGTTAGGTAATTCTTACCAAAAAAAAAAAAAAAATTGGCCGGTAAAATCCAACTGATACCTGTAAATTTGTCTCAAAGATGGCAGTGGAGGAATTCAGTTTCTGAAAGCTATCAGGGTTCCTTCCTGATCAAGAAGCTTCATTTTATATGTTCAAATTTAGGAGTACTAAGTGACCTTAAATATGAATAGAAATTCTGAGTGATATAAATCAGTGAAAGATGTGGACTCTTGGTGGAAGTCCAGGAGCAGAGAATGAACCCAAAAATGAGAAATCAGAACCTCAGATGAAATGGAAAGATGGAGGAGCAAGCATCACTCTTAAGGGAAATGTTTTTATTTTTGTTGTTTTGTTTGATTTTTAGTGTTTTCTCACTGACTTCTCCTTAGGTTTCTCTATTCTCCAAAACTACACTAAATTCCTCAAGGGCAGTTTGGACCCTGACAGATTTGAATTGTAAATCAAGGTTCACAGATTAGTAGCTGTGTGACATCAGCAAATACATTTAACCTTTTTCTCTTAATTTCAATTTCCCCATGGGTTAATAAAATATATAATAACATTGCTATGGGGATTAAATATAATAATATATACAAATGCCCACCGTATAGCTTGGAACTTAATGAGCATTAATATATAGTAGCTGTTTTTAAATATGATTCTTTTGAATCTCTACAACCTCAAAATTAGGTTGGCCATAGGATTGGCATTTAATTTTTGGGCGGAGGGGTTTGAATTGAGCTGGAGTATTTTAATATATCTTATTAATTTATTTATCCTTTCAAATACCCAAGCCTTCATATTTGAAAGATTTGCTTGAAATATGTCATGAAAACAGAAATGATAGGAGGGAGAAAAACAAGTCATACCATTTTGAAAACAGTGGCTGGCACACAGTAGGCATTAAATAAATATTTGCTGAGTGAATAAACGTATGTGTATATTCCAAGCTACTTAGCTCAGTAGAGGAAATTACGTGTTTTAGCCATGGGTCTCAAGTAGAGAGGTATAGAGGTGAAGAATGCAAGGGATTTCAAGCTACCAGATATGTACTAGAAGTTTTAGTCAGCTAAATGCAGAGCATTGAACAAATTATAAGTTTGTTTTATTGAAAAACTACTCTCCTTAAAGGGGAATCTTAAACAAAGTTCTATCTCTGTCTAACAAGGAAGATCTATGTATTAAAAGCCAAAGTACTTTGGAAGAAAGAGAGCAAAATATCCAAAATTTATGATAACTTGGAAAAGAGTACCAGATTTTGGGAATCTAAAATGTTGAAAACCAAGAGAAAAAAATTTGTAATGCAAGTTTTTAAATGGGGAGGTGATTCAGTCTTGCATGGGATGTCTCAAAAATGAATTCTGTCTGAGTCTATAGTGGTAAATGCTTTAGGTAAGCAATACAGTGAAGATTCTTCAGAATCCCTATAATGATGCCAAGGAGCCCAGAAACTAAGTCAGATTTTGAAAAGTGCTTAAGAAACGGAGTGAGAAAAGCACACAACAAAGATCATTCGGAATGATGTGCAAATTCTTTTTTCTCCTTAATAAGTTAACTTCTAAGAGTTGCCTAGATTTCCCAATATTTGACTTACCTTCTTGCTCCATTCTGATCCTGCTACCACTCCCACCCCTCCATTGGCACTGTCTCATTTACAAACATTAATCAAAAAGAAAAAATTCAGTCCTCAACATGCTTCTCCTTGCATCTTTAACTGTCTTACAGTTTCTCTTCAGTCTTCTGTGCCAATTCTTGAAATGAATTTCTTTAGCAAGCCTTGAAATGTTTGTATTTCTCAATGCTCTGTCCTAGGCCCTCTATCTTCCCATTCTATGTTTTCTCTTGCAACAAACTTCTCACAAGCCCATTTATTTTAATTTTTATATGCTAATTGTAATGTAGATCTGCTTCTTAAATTCAGGTTTACAACTCAGTTTTCTCCTCTGAGCTGCTTACTTGGCAGCTCCATCCAAATTCAACAGATTCTGCAGGTCCAAAACTGGATTCATGACCTTCCCATGATCTTTTTAAAGGCTGAAGCTCATTCTCTTTTCTGTGTTCACAACCATCTACTCAGTCAGTGATGCAAACTATAAACAGTTGAGCTATTCTTGATTGGTCACAGTGGTTATCACCAGATACTTCCCTTCTGAATATGTCTTAACTAAGGCCAAGTCTCCTCAGGTTACTAATCACTGTATTCCCAAGCTATCATCTCTCACTTGAACTAGATGGAGAGCCTAAAAAAATCTACATTCTGTCTTTATAGTTGAATAATTTGAAGGGATTGCTTCCAGGGTTGCTACTGAACAACTGATGTCATTCTGTCTCTTGATTCTTTTTATGCAATCTATTCTTTCTCTGCTCTGGAAGCTTTGAAGGTCTTCTATTCATTACTGATGTTTTGAAGTTTCATAATGAAATGTCTCTGGGTCAGGTCTCTATTTTGCAGGGAATTCAATGGTTCCTTTTAATTCAAAGATGACTTTCAGATATAGGACAATTTCTTAAAATATTTCATGCATAATGTTCTTTGGTCCGTATCCTCTAACACAAGATAATCAGCAACATCTGTAATTGAAAAAGTTGGTTTTAGGGGCGCCTGGGTGGCTCAGTCGTTAAGTGTCTGCCTTCGGCTCAGGTCATGATCCCAGGGTCCTGGGATCAAGCCCCACATCTGGCTCCCTGCTCCGCGGGGAGCCTGCTTCTCCCTCGGCCTCTCCCCCTGCTTGTGTTCCATCTCTCGCTGTCTCTTTCTCTGTCAAATAAATAAATAAAATCTTTAAAAAAAAAAAAAAGAAAAAGTTGGCTTTATTGTCTCTTGTCACTGTTGGAGAATGTACACCATAATGAACCATGGGGCATCTCAGGAATAGGGTGTAAGAAAGGACAAATTATAGAGTTTGGCCTTGTGGTGAGAGAGTCTGGGGAAGGCAAAATGAGTTGGGCTCTGCTCTAGATTGGATGCTGTCATGAAGTAGGGATGTTTTTGGAATATCCTTGTCATCCTCATCTCAGATGAAGCCTTGCTCAAAAGCAATTGATGAAGAAGCAGCAATTACTCATAGTAGTTAGGAAAGGAAGCTCTTTGGGTATTTTTGTGGTTTAGACAATGTTCTCATTTCTGTCTGAGCCCATCATGCTTGTGGAGTAGTTTTGTCTTTGTCTTGTTCCATCATGGTCAGAAAGTAGTTTTGTCTGATGTTAATTTTTTTGTGTGAAATTATTATGTTAAACAGGAGAGCAACAAAGCCTAGCCTACTCTGAGCTCTTGGTCACTTCCTCCCAGTACCACAGTCCAGCTCTCAGCTGCTTTTCTCTTTCTCACTTCTATTTTTTTCTTCATTGTGGAATTTATATTGTTTGGTTGTTGAACAAGGTGGGTTAGCCCTTTAATTATCTTTCACTTTTGTTTTGTCTTTGCTGCTTTCCATCTTTGTCTATTTTTGTTTTCTTTCTGGGAGATTTCCTAGATTTAACTTGCATCTTTTCCAGTGAATTTAATCTTTAAGAGTTCTTTGTGGCTCTCCAGACATTTCTTTTCATGGCATTCTGTTCTTGTTCATGCATGGAATACCTTATTTTATTGCTATAAAGAAAGGAGAATTTAAAGAAGGCTGTGCCTTTGTTTTGCTTTATTTTTATGTTTTAAGTTTTTATATCTCTGCATTTTTTGTCTTTATTCATACATCCTTTTCTCTAGTTCATTCTTCCCCCTTCTATTGATTCTTGTTTCTCCTTTGTTATTTAGCAGTGAAACACTAGAAAGCTCTATGCACAGGAGTGGTGTTTTTTTTTTTTTTTTCATATTGGTGGACTTTACTGTAGGGTGACATAGTTGGTTTGTTTTATTGGAACACCTACAACTGTTGCTATCTATAACTCTAGTTAGTTAGTTAAGTTAGTTATTTAATTGTGTCTGAATCTAGACATCATATCTGTCTGGGAGTCCAAATCTGGTTGGTAGGGATTAAGGGGAAGCAAGTGAGGTAAGGAAGCTTCAGGTTTCAAACTCATTATATATATTTTTTCATTATTTTCCCTTTTGAGTACAGCACTCCTGCCCTGTGCTTGTCCAAGTATTCCAAATCCAGAATCACATGATAGAAAGGGTAGTAGCAGCTGCCCATTTTTACATGGTCAGTGAAGTGGGAGAGTTTCTTAGAGAATCTAACTTCTTCTCATAGACTTACAGACATTTCTCCTGAGCTTCACTTGGACCTCACTTTTAGAAATTACTGAACCTCTAATATGTGTGTGTGTTTTTTTCTGGCATATATTCACATTCACTTGATTCTTGTTATTCTCATTGCTAGCTTATATATTTTTTCTCTGGGTATGTTAGTGAGCTACTACTTGTTCATCTATTCTCCACCTTCTAATTTTTTTTTTTATTCCTTAATTTTCCTTTTGCTTTATCACTGAGGATTGGGGGGTAACCAAAAAGAATTAAGGGAGCTCATGCCTCCATGTTTAACTAGAAGTTTCAGTTCCTACTTTAGAAGTAAGAAAAAATTTGATTCTGAAATTTGAGATGGTAATGGCATGGACACTGAGCTAAAATCTAAAATGGGGAATTAAAAAGAAAATATATGCAATTATTATATATTACATAATTATATATTATATATTAATATTACATAGTTATATTATTATATATATAATGGGTTGTGGGGAGTAATGTAGGAAACAAAATTGACCATGAGTTGATAATCCCATACTCAGATGACTTAATGGTATATATTAGACACAATATCCCAAAACGTATATACTAAAGCAATAGGACAAGTGGAAGTATTACATTTATTGGAGTGTAAATGTAACACAGAACTTGGGCCAGAAAGGAAAGTAATGGAATCCATAGATTTATAATTATTCTGTCTTGGCTCAATCAAAGAAAGTTTTAATAAAAATTTTTAAAGTTGTTAGTATTCTAATGAACCTGTCATCTTTCTTTGTGTTTGCCCTGGATCTGTGTCTTATTTGAGCAAGTGACCTTGTACTATGGAGCTCCACATTTCCCACAGCACTTAGCACAGAGCCAACCATGTAAAATATCCTCACAAAGACTTATTAAATTAATTTTCTTAAATCCCTTCTGGACTGCCCATTTGCCTTCATTAATTATATTAGACCGAGAGGAGATGACCTCTACTTGCTGTCATGATTGAATTACATCTTAGACTTGTGGATTCTTTGAACAATAAAATTTTTGAGGGGAAGAGATAAACTACGAGCGTTAGAGCATATTCATTTTACAGATGAGGATATGGACATTCTTTATTGAGCATGGATTTTTCTACCTCCCTCCCTAAACGCATATATGCATTCATGTCCTCCTTACTTTCTCTCATAATCATTTCTAGCTGCAAAAGAATGGATTTGGAATGAGAATGGAGATACGCCTTCTCTTTTGTCTTTTCAGCTGGTAAACTACAAATAAATATCAGTCTTAACTATTGTAATGCAAAATACAAATATGTCATGTCAAACTACTTTTTAAATGATAGATTTTCATTTTTTAATTACACCAAGTATTTCTTTTGAGATTTAAGAGATTTTAAGCTTTATGAGCATTAATACCTTTGTGATTGTGATTTGTTTGCCACTAATTAAAAAGAATCAGGAGAATAGTGGGGAGAGAATATTGATGCACCAGGAAAACTTATGAAGAAATCAGCTACTTATTTTTTTCCTTTTGTTTCAAAGATCAAAAATCCAGCACATGGCAGAAATGAGGCAAATCTGTTATGATGGGATAATTGTGACTGTAGCCTCTGTTCCATCATTCATTAACAACAGGATAAATATGAAGCCTGGATTTTGCTAATCTGATGGTCTTGGCTCTGTTTTCAGTAAACAGTATAAATTATTTCCAGAAGAGCTGTGGAGAAAAGTGTGAAATATTGCAGAATCCAACATTCTCATAAAACTTAAAAAAATTCTGTCTGGCCCAGGAGACACTAACTACCTATGTGTCTTCAGGAGCCTAGGGGAAGACATCAGACAGGCTCTCTCACACTCAGTACCCTCATCCCCAGTTCTGGTTGCACCTGGATGAAAGAGAGTCTGCCAGCATTTCTTTAGCAGGCTTATCGCTGTCAAAACAAACCAAAGCCTCATGGGGATGCTCACACTTGCCTGCTGAGGAGAAAACACTGTGTTAAGTGTTTTACACACATTATCCTATTATATCCTTACAAAGCCTTTTGAGTAGAGTCTCCATTTAACAAATGAGATTGTTAATACCATATGTCTTTTAAATGGAAAGGCTGGGATGTGAGCTTCTGTTACTTGGTACTGAAGAGGGCAGTGTAATATACCAATTCCCTGAACTGGTCTGTTGTTAACATTAGCCCTAGGACCCTCCTCATTCCATTCCATTCCTTTGATGCTTGAGATTAACTGGTGAATGAAGTAAGGTATCCCAAGTGATGTAAAGAAAGTCTTTCTAGCCCGTTGTGTCTTAAGAATACGGTTGTTACATGATAGTAGTGGCAGTTAATTAAAATATTATTAATGCTGGCTCCATGAGTGTGGGATACCTGCCTGTTTAGGTGGGTGTTGTATCTCATGTTCCTAGAAGAGTATTTGACAAAAAGAAGAAACCCAAGAAATAACTGTAGGATGAATGAATTTTCCAGGTTGAGATGACTTCCAATGCCAACTTCAGACTGCTCACCATTATTTTTGTTTTGTTGCAGAAAAGAAAGGTTGCACTTTAGAGAAATAAATGAACCTTTTAGAATTCACTGAGAAAAAAAAAAATAATAGAAGTTCCTACAAGCCACAACTAAATAGATATAAAGTCTCCAGCTGCTCCTTCAGAGTGGTTCACCACTGGTTATAAACTATAGGCATTTCTGCTTCCAATCCACTAAAAGCATTCATTTTTCTTCAGAATAAGTTTTAGTCCATTAATCACACCCCTACCAGCAATGGTTGGTGCACACATGGCAGGAAGAAAAGGTTGCCTTGGTCTAAACAACCAGAATGCTAACTCTGCCCAAAGAAACAACTTTCTTTTCAGAGAAATTGTTTGCTTATTTGATTGTTCCTAATTAATCTCTCTAGTAAGGATGAAATTCAAAGAGATACCCTACTTGCACAGGGTTCCAATAGCTGCTTTCCTTGTGTATGTGCATTTAAAACCAAGAGAGAAGAGAACACATTTTTTTAAATGTTAGGAAAGGCAAAAAGGGGGAGGAAAGAGATGTATGCCAGAAAAAGAGAGAGCAAGATACAGAAGATAGGAAGCATGAGGGTTGACAAGAAAGGGAATTCCATTATACTTCAAAGGAAATGAGTCTGAAAGTTGACTATCAGGATGTGACGAAAAATATTATGTCCATTGAGAAAAACAGTGTTGTGAGCTAATGAGTTCTGCCATATTTTCAATTATCCACATCTGAATTGCACAGCCATCTGCCATCAACTGGTCACAGTTGACCCCCCTGAAGGCATGGTATCTAGGAGGAAATAAGCAAAAGCAGATATAAACATTTTAAATGTGTTAACTCCCTGATTTGTATCACTTTCACAGTGATCCCCATTTACTTGTATGAAAAAGAGACTATTCACCACTGCATGGTGTTACTGTAGCAAAGGAAAGATTGCAGACTTTTCTTCTAACTATAGCATCCAGGCTTTGCAATAAAATAGGTAGTTTGATCATTTATATAATCATTTTTTTAAGGGAGCAATTCAATCCCCAAATTAAAGAGCCGATGCATGTAAACAGATATGATGCTCCCTTAACACTCTCATTGAGAAGTTACTTTTTAATTGCTTTGCTTATAATTTCAACTTCAAAGCCAGTAATAGCTTTCGAATTAATAGCTCATAGCCCATTTGATACACTGATATTTAATTAATGAGTTCATAACTCAAGTGGCGCATTGCTTTTCTGACAGCTTCTCCAGGTTGTTAGATTCCATACTGCTGACTGTGGTCTGCTATCCATTCTTAGAGAGGGTATTTTGCCTATGTGATCCTTTCCATTGGTGAAAAAGAATGGGCTCAATCAGAGGGAAAGGTGCCCCTTTCCTGCTCAGTGGAGTAGCTAAGCTTTGTTAGGCCTCTCAGGATAGCTGGAATTTTGTATTTTTTTTTTCAACTTTAGGATTATTCTACACTGATGTTTTCCACAATACCATTAACTAAATAATTGCACCTCTATTTGGTACCTCCTCTAATAGGGAGGTGGGTGAATGAGTCCACATCTCTGCCTTCTTCTTTCAAGAAAACTTCCCAATCCATCCCATGGCCCACGATGTTCTTCCCCCTCCCAGGACTCTCCTACTCAATTTGTAGGAGTTGACAAACAGTGGCTTTGGAGTTAAAAATGTGTTTTAAATTTTTAAAGGATTGTGGGGCACCTGGGTGGCTCAGTTGGTTAAGCGACTGCCTTTGGCTCAGGTCATGATCCTGGAGTCCCGGGATCGAGTCCCACGTCGGGCTCCCTGCTCAGCAGGGAGTCTGCCTCTCTCTCTGACCCTCCCCCCTCTCATGCTATCTTATTCTCTCTCTCAAATAAATAAATAGAATCTTTAAAAAATAAAATAAAATAAAATAAAAATAAATTTTTAAAGGATTGTAACCAAAAACAAAAAAGAGAGAGAGAGAAAGAAAGAAAAAAATGATGAAAATTATGCAAGACTTTTATAGAAAAAGTTTGCTGACCCCTGAAGGATAATTTACACCTGCCATCAGCTTCTATAATTGAAATCCTTTTTCACTGGGCATGGCTTGGCCAGTTTTCCTCTCCAGTTCACAAAACACATTTTCTCTGGGTGTTGATGACAATGATGAGGCCCCTCCACAAAGGCCGCCCCTACTAACAGGCTCTTCCTGTTGAGGAAGGCAGACTCGCAGGTCTACCTCGCATTCATCATCTCTCCTTTTAGGTGAATTTGCACCACCTCGTATTATGGCCTCTCACAGGGTTTCCAAGTAAAATAAAAGTCTCTATTATTGGATCTCCCTCTACAAAATTCCCCAGAGATGTCTTCAGTTATGACTACCAGCAATGGGACCACCATTTGAAATCAGCTTTGTTGACTTTTAAATTTTGACCTTTCGGAGGTCTCTGCTAATGAGCAGTGACTCTGGGAACATTCACATCTACACTTGTAAATAGCCCATGTCACCCACCAGGGGTTGTTTGGTTGCCAGCTGAAAGCCAGGGCGAGAGAGGGTATGACACAGGACAAGTGCTGAGAGAGGGACAAAGGACCACACCTTGGTGTGTATCAGCCAATTCCTCTTGCTGAGAATTAATTTATCCTGAACTTTTCTAGGAGCAAGTCTTCACAGGAGAAAGGAAAAAATAATACCAAAGGAGTAGAGGAAAAGAAGCAAATTCAAGTATGTCTACTTGAAGTTTAACTGAGGGCTGCCCCAGCCAGAACATTATAGATTGCCATGAAGTTAGAAGTAATTAATGATAATTGAAATAGCTGTGAGTTATTAGTAGTATTTGGATTATTAAGATAAAGATAATTATAATAAAATTAGGTACTACAAATAGTGATTGCATTAATGATTTTAACTTTAATGATTACTTTAAAAGTGTGCTAGAAATAGATTTTCTATAAATGGATTAATAATAATAATAATGATAATAATAATACCTACCATTTATCAAGTGCTTACCATGCATCAGGAACTATGCTATGTTCTGCATATACATTATCTTAACTGATTAAAAATGTGTTGATGATGTGAATTCATGCGAAGAGGGACCCTGTATGAGTTTTGTGGGAGTATATACCTAGAAAGTTACCAGAGGAGAGAATTAGCTGAAGAAAGGTTTCATTAGAATTCTACATACGAGGACTTTCCATTATAACGATAGCATTTCTGAGGTGCATCTACCTAAGATCACCAAGGAGAGAATATTTGAAATTGACTCTGAGCATCTCCATGGACTGCTGTGCAGGAGGCTCATTTCTACATGCATGGATAGGAGGCTTCTGCAGCACAAGCAACCTTGGGAGGAGTCCTTACTCAGAATTACCCACCAAAACTAAGCAAAAGGCATTTCTGCTTTGTTCTGGATCTGGCATATTTTGTCTGTTATCAACTTCTGAAAATGTTGAGCATTTGTGCAAAGGGAGTTCAGGTATGTGCAATTATATATAAAAGTTTGTGATAAACATGACATAAAACTGGACTATCCTTTACATATTGATTATTTTTTGATTCGTCTCTAAGGATGTTTCATCAAAAAAGAGATGAACAAATAATAATAAAAGGTGTTATTTTCTGAATGTTTAGAATGTGCAAAGTACCTGACAAGCATTTGGTGTGTGCTATAGGATTTGAATGAGTTGGTAAAACAATCTCCTCTTGTAAGGAACTGAAGCTCAAAGAGGTTTCTTAATTCCCCCCTTGCCATGCAAATGATATGTAGTGTAGTCAAGATTTAGGTGCATATTTATAGGATCTTTTAGCCAGTAAGCTATCAGTTGTTCAATTTGGTGGTTTGATGTAGAGTGTGTGTGTGTGTATATAAGTGTGTGTGCTTTGCATTATGAGTCCAGGAGAATAGGGACAGCCCAGATCACAGCACCAAGCAGTGTTATGCATTTAATTAGCACGTGCTTAGATGATGTTGATAACATGCAGTATTTTCCTCTTTCCTGCTCTGAGATATCTATCGCCATGGATCAGCCTCCTTCCTCTTTGTACTACTGGGAAACTAGCCTTAAGGTGTATCAGGAAAGGGAAATCATTCATCTAATTTCAGTTTTTCGCTCTGCTTTTGTTGTCTCTTTTTGTATGTGAACACAGCTGGCTGCTCTAGAATTTTGAAGATTCCAAAGCCCTCTTGTCTACTGAGTTAAAATCCTTCCCCTCCGCTTAGTCTGTGAACTAGCGTCTTTTTCTAATCGAAAGCCTTATAAAAAGCTAATGGATAAAGAAGTGTTTATGTAACTGTAGAACCACTACTTATTTTTTATGCCACTCAGATTTTGTTCAACACACCAGGGTTGGGAATTGGGTAAAAACTCTTAACGTCATTATATATATTAATACAAAACCTAAGCATTAAAACAAAGAGGGGTTATTTCTTGAGCCCTCTGGAGGTAATTTTAAAAATTCCTTTGTTCCTCCACAGAGATACATTTTGTAAGCATCAGGCTCCTTTCTTGGCACAAAATCAGGTCAAGATGGCCCATTGTATGGGCACATTAGATTGAACACAGTCACATTGAAGCCCAAATGAGGTTCCAAGCAAAGATCACTAGAAACTTCCATTACTCTTAATGATCTTTTGGAATGTATAGTACTTTTTTTTTTTTTTTTTTTTTTTTGGTTTATGGGATGGTAGCTTGCAGTTGGCAAAGCAAATCAGAGGAACACCCAAAGTTAAATGTGTGAATAAAATACAAGAAAAACATAGTAATGACTAATAAGATGTAAATGCCAAGAAATTTTCTTGTCTTTTAAATTAGACATCTGTGCCCTATTTTTACATGCTCATCACCATAAGCGCTTTAGCATGTTTTCCCCAATCTGTCAGCACAGACATATTCAGAAGGCCTTGGAGCTTTAACACCTTCACTGCTACAGAAATGCCCTGGCAGCCACTCTCATGGAACATCTGCTGAAAGCAAGAGATGTGTGATGCAGACCCCGCCCTTGAGTGCTTTGTTAGAGGGGTTGGCACAGTGCCTCTTCTCTAATGAAAGAAAGAACTGTGTTTCTGCGTCGCATCTGTAAGAAGATCAGCTTGGGGGACACCACATCTCCCTGACAGGCCTCCTTGTCATATGGATTCACCAGTTCAGAACTTGGCCTTGTGTCTGCACAGGAGGAGACGAGCAGATGAAGGGCTGTCTCAAAACCGAGCTGCCTCAAGCCCACACATGTTCACACAGCTTGCAGGAGTGTGGGCCGGTCCTATCTGCTGAGAAACAGTTGCTCTGGAGTGCTCACATCTGACCAGAGGAGGTGCCTGTGCTTGGCTTGGTGAGAGCCAGGGACTGAGGGGCTTGGGCTGCCCACTCGGGATTAGAGCCTTATCTGAAGGCAGAGTGTCTTTAGAGGATCTCTAAATATCTGACACTTCCAAAGCTACTAGTTCACCTTCCAGATACTTCAGAACCTACTTCTGCCTACCAGACCCTGGAAAAATTTGTCTTTTAGCAGTGTGAGATGGGTTTAAAAATCAAACCCCTTGGTGTGGGAAAAGAGACAGTACACCTACAATGAAGTAGAAATGTCTGATAAATTGTTCCAGAGAGAAAGATGAGGACATGGACTGGGTGAAACGTTATATGAAGAGTGAGAACAGAGGCAGAAACCTCACAAAAGACAAAGTCAAGGACACCAAAACCTATTAGTGGTTACATTATTAAAGCTCAAGACCAAATGCATATTCTATTTTAAAATGTACCTGTTCCTTTGTTGAGCATTTTACATTATATTCACCAACTTGTTAATTTAACCAACAATCCTGTGAAGTTCTTTCCATTTTATAGATGAAGAAACTCAGGCTCAGGAAAGATCAGTGATTGGCACAAAGTTAGCTAAGAGAGATGCATGGATTATAGTGGAAAGAAAATGGAACTTGGAATCAGACAGGCCTGAGATGTGAATCCTGGTTTCAGAAAGGATGAGCATTTGACCTTGAGCAAGGTTCTTCAGCTCTCTGTGCATTTGTACTATAGGGATGAGAATGTCCTTTCATGACACTAAAAGGTTAAATGACTTGCTCAAGTTTACACAACTGATGAGTCAGCACATAAAGCACAGACTGCAATTCTCAACACATGGCAAGTGGTGAATAAATGTTTGCTAGTATTAGAAGTGGCAGAGCCCAAATTTAAATCTCTCAGGTTTATGTGTTTATGTTCTGTCACCTGTTATACTACCATAATCACAAAGGATGATTGCACAGGAACAAGGAACATTTTGCCATTTATGCTTTTTTAGGCACAATTGTGGCCAATGACAATGTCAAGATATATCCAGGGAAAATTATTCATATTGATCATCACCCTATGTTTAGGAGATAAAAGCAATTTCTGGAAATGAATCTCAGCGTAACTTAGGAGAATAAAGAAACATTTCCATACACACAAGGTTTAGTCTGGTGATCTGTGCTTAGTGGAGCACCTCATTCCTTCACCCTCTCCTGCAGCTTCCCTCAGCCCAGCCCACTGATTTCAGCTTCTTCTGAGTTCTTACAGCACTTTGATACGTCTTTGATACATTTGTTCATTCATTTATTCTTTCAAAAATATCGGGCTTCTGTTTTGTGTCAGGCACCATTTGGAGTGCTGAAGATAGAGCAGTGAACAAAATAGACAAGGCCTCTGCTTTCATGGACCACACATTCTGGTGTATGGAAAGGGGCCGACAAAAACATAAGTAATAAGTAGATAGTGTATTAGTCTCCTGTGGCTTCTGTGACAAATTACCACACACTAGATGGCTTGAAACAACAGAAATGTATTCTACCAGAGTTCTAGAAGCCAAAAATCTGGAATCAGTATTACTGGGCTGAAATCAAGGTGTTAGCAGGCCACACTCCCTAAAGATTTTCTAAGGGAGATTACAGTCTTTGCCTCTTCCAGCTGATGGTAACTGCTGACATTCTTTGGCTTATAGCCACATTGGTCTCTGCCTTCGTGTGTGTGTGTGTGTGTGTGTTTCTACAGACAGAGAGAAGGGCCAAGAAAGCCTCCTAAGAAGCTTAACCAAGAAAGTCTTTTCTCACTACTCTTTGCCTGAAAACCTCTTGCTTCTTTTCTGAGAAAAACTCAAAATACTTCATCTCTGATCTTCTGTCCTTTCTCATTTCCACATTGACCCTGAACCGATACCTTTCTTTCCTTCTTTAGCCCAGTATTTAGTTCTCTGTCACCAGAAGTCTATAGTCAATCCCCTGAGGGCAAGGCTTTATATCTTATCCTTGTCTTCTTGCTCTCTGGAATATTATAGAATACACATGTAAAACTCCTCTTTGAAATATTTTATTTTTCAGATTTTGGTAATGCTGCATCCTTCTGGTTTACTTCTTCCTACCACACCGCCACACCACCAGCAACTTCTAATTTCATGTGCTTAACCCTCTGCCATGTTGTGCTAGTCCTGCTAGCTTTCTCAAAGTCTCTTTTCTTGTCAAACTATCCTGACTGTTTGAGTAATCATATCCCAACCCACAAGTACAACTATCACCCACAAGCTGAAACTGCTGTGGAAGACTCCTAGTTGTCCTTCCACAAATCTGTTGGCTCCAACCTCCCCAGTGATAAGATTGTAGCTGGGCTAGATCTCCTAGGCTCCCCTATAGTTAGGTGGGGGCAAATAAGTAAGTTTTCATCAATAAAATGTGAAAGAAAGGATCAATGCAACATTTGTGCCATTTTTTCAAGCTTCTTTTTCATTCCCTCTGTTCTTCCCTTTCTACTGGTTTGGGAATGGCTCCAACTAGAACAGTCAGCATAGACCCAGAAAGGGGAGTCACATGTCAAAGAGAGTAGTCTACAGAAAATAGTCTCTGCAGATCCTTTCCAAGATGTCTTTAAAATTTTTTGAGTCTTCCTTCCAGTACTTTTACTTTCAACTCTGCATCTGGAAATCTTCTTCAGAGAACTGAATTTGTTCACTAGAGTTGTTTTGGCTGCAAACACTTGTAGAAAGAAAAATGTGTCTGAGAATTTAGGTAAAACCTATACCCAAGATGTTAGTAGCCAATGGTGACATCTAAGTCCCAGGTTGAAATAAACGTTGAAGCAAATGTCCACTCCTAAAGAATGTTCTCCTACAGGATAATGCTGATGGTGTGATCAAGATAGCCTTTGCCTAAAATTGTACCCATTTTTGTCTTTCCCTTTCCTGTCCTGCCTCACCTGTTCACTTACAGATTTCTCTTGGAAGTATTTCCTTAACCAAGCACTTGAATACAAATTCAATCTGAGGGTGTGCTTCTGTGCAACCTGATTTAAACCACTGCTCATATCCTAACTCAGTATCTTAGCCTGTTTCCCACTCAATCATACAATAAATAGCAGGCCAAATAAGAATTCCTCTATATAAAAATGAACACACACACACCATCATCATAGGAACAATAAGAACTACGGGAACTTGGGACAGCCAAACCTTAGGACACCCAAGGTATATACTCTCACTGTAAAATGCAATAAAAATAAACTTGAAGGGACATCTGGGTAGCTAAGTTGGTTAAACATCTGCCTTCAGCTGAGGTCATGATCCCAGAGTCCTGGGTTTGAGCCCTGCATCAGACTCCCTGCTCAGCAGGGGAGTCTGCTTCTCCCTCTCCCTCTCCCCCTGCTCCTGTACTCTCTCTCTCACTCTGTCTCTCAAATAAATAAAATCTTTTTTTTTTAAAGGAAAATAAACCTTAGTGAAATCAAGAATAGTATGCTGTCACCAATCATGGTATGAACAGAGGTTCAAAAAAAATCAGGAGACAATAACAAAATCCCATGCACATAGGGGTTTGCAGTCAGAATTTGTACTATGCAGGTAGACTTAAAGCTTAAGAAAGAGAAATTGGTTTACAGAAATCCTGAGTTGGTAGTATTCTTAGCTGCCTGAAAGAAGAAACCACAAATACCCTCTGGAGAAAAACATAATCAAGCTAGGCCTCAAAGAATTCCCACAGAAAAACTACTAAGGAATATGAATTGACTGTCAAAATTAACATAACAAGAAAAGAAAAAAAATCATGAGGGAGAGCCAGCAGAAATACAGATAACAAAGAAACTCACATTTTTTTTTAGATTTTTTCAAAGCCAGTTATTGAATATAAAACAAATGTTGTATGTATTTCAAGAAATTTAAAAAAATGTGAAGGATATTATTGAGAAGGGAGATATGAATACAACTCCTATGGTGATTGTGTCCCCCAGATTCACAAGTTAGAACCTTAACACCCAACATGACAGTGTTAGAATGTGGGACCTCTGGGGGATGATTAGGTTATGAGGGTGGATGATGTACTTATAAAAGAGACTCCACACATCTCCCTACTCCTTCTGCCATGTGAAGATACACCAAGAAGTCTGCAAGCTGGAAGAGGGCCACTGCTTGGCTATGGTGCACAGTGATCATGGACTTCCAGTGTCTAGACTGTGAAGAATGAGTTACCCAGTCTGTGGTATTTTGTCATAGCAGCCTGAATGGACTAAGGCAGAAACTAAGTTAAAAATAATCAAGCCAAACTTCTATAAATAAAATATGAAATATTCAGAAAGGACAGAAGAAACAGTTATGGCCTGAAAGATAGATCTATACAAACTACCCAAAATACAGCACACAGAAACAAAGACATGGGAAATGTGAGAGAATAAGAGAAATTGAAGCTAGAATGCAGAGATCTAACATTTGTCTAGCTAGAGTTCTGGAAGAGAGGATAAATAATGGCTGAAATATTTTCCATTAATCATAAATCCTTAGGTTCAGTAAGCCCTATCAAACCTAGGCAGGTTAAAAAAATAAGTGTCCACATCTGGACTGAAAAATAATAAGACTGAAGAACACTAAAGAAAAACAAAAAAAGCAGGGTACCTGGATACAGTGGAATATCATCAGTGATTTGAGAGAAAATAACTTAATCTTGAATTTTATACCCAGCAAAATTATTTTTAAGTAACTATTAAAATTAAGTTCTGTACCTGGGAAATTTATATCTTCAAAAGAAGGGAAATTTAAAAACATTTTTTTTTTTCCCATCAGGAACTGAAAGTATTTTCTCCTACACACACACATACACACACTCACACACACACACACACACTCATAGCACATTCACTAAAGGAAATTTTCATGAAGGTAAGATGAAATAACTAAGGTACAGGAGAAATAATAAGCAAAGAAAATTGTGAATATAAATAAATATAAAACAACGATTTCCTAAAAAACGAGTAATTCTGTCTTATGGGGTTAAAATAAGGTAAAATAGGGGTGCCTGGGTGGTTCAGTCGGTTAAGTGTCTGCCTTTGGCTCAGGTCATGATCCCAGGGTCCTGGAATCAAGCCCCACGTCAGGCTCTCTGCTCAGTAGGGAGCCTGTGTCTCTCTCTCACTGTGCCTGTGCCTCCCTCTGCTTGTGTTAACTCTTTCTCTCTGTCAAATAAATAAATAAAACCTTTAAAAAAATAAGGTAAAATAAAAGTAAACAAAAACAATGACATAGAAGCTGAGATGTGAGTGATTGGTAATATAAATATCTTTGTATAGTTTGGGAGGAGAGTAAAAATAGGTTGTTTTTTTTTTCTTATTTTAATAAGAAAACATTGACATCTCTTGGGTACCAATCAAAGAAAATAGAGCATATAACTTCCAAACTGGTATAGATGAAAACAAAATGAAAAATACAATAAAAAAATCAGGCCAAAAAAAGAGAGAAATATAAAATTTTGTATAAATCAAACTATTGAAATAGTTTTAAAATGAATACAAATATATTAGAAATTACAATAATGTAAACTGATTAAGTACTCCAGCTAAGAGATAAAGATTGTTAAGTTGGATATAAACAAAAACTCAAATTTAACTATATGCCATTTACAAGAGATGCATCTAAAATGTACTAAGATAAAAGATTAACATATATAAAAGGTTCACTACACACTAATAAAATATTCAGTTCACCAGGAATGCATAGTAATACTAAATTTATGTGATCTAATAACTGACTAAACTTATATAAGCCATCATACTGGGAGAGTTAGATATACTTCTTTCAGTAATTCATAAATTACATAGGCAAAGTAGGTGAATAATTTTATAGGAGAATTGAATTGCAAAATTAGCTACATTGATTCAATTAACATTCATTGAATGTTGAATGCAAGAAATGATTAATACATATTATTATCAAGTACTCAGAGAATATTTATGAAAATTAATCACATATTGGAACATGAAGCAAATTTAAAGACATATTTAAAAAATGGTTTACAGACCATATTCTGTGATCTTAATGAATGTAAGTTAGAACTCAGCAATAAAAATATTGTAGAAACATTCTTACTTTTTAGAAATTAAAAATCTGATTTCTTAACACACAGAAAAAAGAAATCATTATGATTAGAACTAAATGATGCATATGCCACATATCAATAGTTACATCAAATAGTTGAAATAGTTGAAATAGTTGAAATAGTTACATCAAAATTGTTGAAATAGTTACAGTGGAACTTGGATGGTAAATTTTAGCCTTAAATATTAAAAAAAAAAGTCTGAAAATGAATGATCTAAGCATCCAAATTGAGATTTTTTTGTTGTCTTGGGAATGGGGAGATGAAAGTGGAAGGAAGAGTCCACAGCAAGATAAAATGAAAGGAAAAATGATGTAGACAAGGAAGAGCAGAAAAGGATGATAAACTTGTAGCAAGATTTATCAATAATAAAAGAAAATGCTCAAAAAAATCAATATTGTGATATTAAGGAGACATAACTACAGTTAGCTCAGAGATTAAAAAATTAATGAATGGACATGGTGAGCAACTTTACACTAATAATTTGAGAACTTTGGTGAAATGGACAAATGTCTAAGAAAACATAACTTATCAGATCTATCTCAATAAGAAATAGAAAATGGAAGAACAGTTCTACAACCATTAAAAAACGATCAGTATATGTATTAGTCAAATTCACTTATAAATATAGATCCAAACTTTAATTAAAATAATCATAAACTATATGTAATGAATAAAAGAACATATAGATCATGACTGCATTGGATTTTCTCAGAAATATAATATTGGAATCTTAGATTGAAATTTGGTATTTAGATTTAATATTTGGATTGGTATCTAGATTAGGAAATCTATTGAAATTACTCACCCTGCTAAGATACAAAAGCCATACATTAAGTCAACAATTTCAGGAATAGCATTAGACAAAATTTAGTATCTATTCATGTTGGGAAAATATATTAGCAAAATAAAAGTAAAAGGAATAAAACAATCTTCCTTAATATAATAAAGGATATATTTAAATCCCTAAACAAATATTCTTAATGGAGAAATATTGAAAGCAATTTGTTCAAGATTAGGGCAAAGAAGAGAGTGCATGTTACCCCCACTTCTAGTTCATGTTATATTGGTCAAAGTTCTAACCAGGCCTATAAAGCATAATAAAATTTTTAATGAATAAGTTAATTAATTGGTAAGGCTTGAAATGAAAGAATCAAAATTGTCTGTATATTTGCAGATGATTTATCTATGAAAAATCTAATACAGATAGAGGTAATTAATAGAATTAGTAAAATTACTTACTATGGTTGCTATACAGGGTCAATATATATATGTAAAAAATCAATTGGCATTTTATAGAACACAAAGAAATATATAAGATAAATTAAGTGTTGTATTTTAATAAATAACAAAATAAAAATACTCTGAAATAAATGTAATCAAAGAGTTTTAAGACATCTATGAAAAGTGTAAATTTATATCAGATTATGTTAAAAACTAATTAAATAGTGAGATAGCTCATGTTTATGGATAAAATGACTCAATATCCAAAAGATGTCTATTCTTCCCCTATAAATGATCTATAATCCAGCACAATTACAATCAAAATTCCAAGTGATTATTTTGTTGATTTTGATAAGCTGAATCTTAGGTTTATGGAAGAATAGAGGACCCAATTAACAGACCCTCTAAATAAGAACAAGAGGGGGATATTTTATATATTTTGAATTAATGGCAGCTGCTACTATTTCTAAGGGATGTGCCTCCTGTATTGCTTATTCACAAAAAATTATAAGAACATGGTTCTGGAAGGAGGGCGCCAAGTACAAGTCTTTTGTCCAGACCACTCAGCAGGTCTTCTGGGAAGGTTACCTTGCCTTTTATAGACCATTTTTTGCCCAATCCTTTTCCAGTGGACACCAAATACTGCCATTATGTTGTCTACTTATGAGTTAATTGTGTACTTGTTAGAAGACCATAGTCAGTAACAGGCCAGAAAACTGTGCTCTAGAAGAAAAATACTGGAAAAAAATCTAGAAAAAAATATAGATTCTCAGGCCTTTAGAGTCAGGATGAATTATACTACCGACATTCTTGGTTCTCCAGCTTGCAAAGGGCAGGCTCTGAGATTTTTTTGGTCTCCATAACCATGTGAGCCACTTCCTATAATAATTTTTTTTTAATATATTTCTCTATATATCCCATTGATTTTGTTTCTCTGGAGAAATCTAACACATCCAAAGGTTAGCATATATTGGTATATGTTCTGTGGGCACTTGAAAACAATTTGTATTCTGCTATTGTTAGGTGGTATATTGTGTAAATGTTGATTAGATCCTGTTGGTTGATGGCATGTTTAGTTCTTCTTTATCATTGCTGATTTTCTGTCTCATTGTTTTATTAATTGTTGACTGAGGGGTGTTCAAGTCTCCAACTCCAATTGTAGATTTGTCTATTTCTCCTTTTTTGTACTATCAGTTTTTGTTTCACATATTTTGCAGCTTTTTTGTTTGTGCATTCGCATTTAGGATTGCTATATGTTTTTGGTGGATTGACACGTATCATTATATAATTTCTCCCTCTGTCCACAATAATTTACTTTGCTCAGAATTCTACTTTATCTAATATTAATATAGCCACTCTTGCTTTCCTTTGATTAATGTTTGCATGATACATCTTTTGTTGTCTTTTACTTTCAACCCGTCGATGTTGTTATATTTGAAGTAAGTTTCTTTGTAGATAATATATTGGACTGGGTCATGTTTTTTTACAATCTACTTTGCTTATCTCTGTCTTTTAATTTGTATGTTTAAAACATTTATATTTAATGTAATTATTGATATGTAAGGACTTAAGTTTGCTGTTTTAATTTTTTTCCTGTTTTCCCTCTATGTTTTTGTTCTGTTTTTTACTGTCTTTCTATGGGTTATTTGAAATTTTTAAAAAATGTTTTTAAGAATTTCATTTTGATTTACCTACACTGTTTTTGACTGTATCTCTTTCTATAGCCTTTTCAGTGTTGCTCTGGGTATTATATTATATATATGTAACTCATTGCAGTCTAAGTTTTCGTTGGCTCCCACTGGTGTTCCATGTTATTGGTTTCTTCAGTTTCATGTCTGGGGTATATGAGTGAGAGGAAAATCCAGGAAATTTACCACTTCTTTGAATCTTGAGGTGTCTAAGTAGTCTGCTTTCTTTACCCTACCTTTTCAGGTTTTCTTATGTTTGTTGTACATATGATGTTCACAGTTTGAACCTTTTGACTACCTTCACCTATTTTACCCCTTCCTTTTTTAAAGCCAGCAATTATAGCACTCTGACCTCTGCTTCTATTGTTGCATTTTCTTCTCTGACTCTTACTCTCCTGTCTCCCTCTTTCACATATAGGAATCAGTTTGATTACATTGGTCCCACCCAGATAATCCAGAATAATCTTCCCATCTCAAGATAAGTATTTAATCACAACTGTAAAATCCCTTTTGCTGTGAGAAGGTAACATAGTCACATGTTCTAAAAATTAGGACATGGATCTCTTTGGAAGGTCCTTTTTCAGCCCATCACTGAAAGCTTTATTTGGAAGAGCTCTCTCCTCTCACTTTTAAACCATAAATATATTCAATGTAGTTTTGAACCAAATAAATATGGGATTTTTCATGGTTAAACAAGTGTAAACAAGTTTTTGGGTTTTTTTTTTTTTTTTTTTTTTTGGTTTTTGATTTTAGAACAGATTTAGCAAAATCCTTACTATGCAAATACCAGTGGCTTAATGTCTTCTTATGACAGGTCTTTTAAAAAGGAATATCAAATGCATCATTTCTTGGAGATATGTAGTTTTTTTTAACTTGTAAGGTTTATTTTTGTGCAGAATCCATTAAAATGCCCTTCTTCTTTTCTCAAACATCATGGAGATGACTGTCTTGGACTGGCTATGTAGTAGTATGCTGCATGTATCTAGAACACAACCCACTTTCTTGAGACATGTCTGGCATGTTATGAACTCTATTGCTATGACAAATGCTCCAAATGACTAGTTTGCCACATTACCTGAAAAAAAAATCTCATTCATTACAACATGGGGATAAAGCATTGCAAACTTCTACATTGATCTCAAAAATCAGAGATCTTGGTATATACTTGTTGCAAAGGTGACAAAAACATATTTGTTAATTTGTCCATTTGTCATTTATTAGCCATTCACTGAGCATCCACCATGTTCCATGATGAAAACTAAGCATTCAGCGTGCAAGGATTTGGAAAAAAAATATGGGCCTTGCCCCTCAGGAGCAGAATTCAGTGGAATCAGGGAGTGAAACCAAGGAACAGACTTGGCCTGTTTGGTAAAGAGGTTGGGAGGAGACTCAGAAAAGCTTCCATGAGTTGGTCTTATTCTTAAAGAGGGAATAGAAGTGAGATGCTAACTAGGAGAGTAGTTACAAAGGGAGAAGTTGGCCAAGTGATTAGTTAGCCAACAGAAGAGAATAGGAAAATGATCCAAGACAGATGGCAAAGTGAAGAAACTTCAGAGGTAAATTCTGAAGAGCTCTAAGAGATTTAATGATTTGGAATGGGGATGTGAGGCAAGGAGTGGCAGGAGATGAGACCGTGGAAGTATTTAGGGCTGAATCAGGGAAAATAATATTTTAATTACTATATTCCATGTAAAAAACACAGAATCATCAAAGGTTTTTTGAACTTTCCAAACTGCCCATTATTCTTCCTTGAGGTAATTAGACCTGAGGTGAGTGATCTATAGGGCTCTGTTTACCCAACAACATTTATGTTTATAACCATTGTCCCAGCATAATCATCAATAGTGTACACTTTCACTTTCAAAAGTATCCTGGCTTGACTTATAAATTATACAATAACATTTAGACAATTGCATTATTTACTGAAGAAACATAAAAGCATTACATAATTAATGGCGTGTCTCATTTTATTCCTTTTTACAATCCCTGCCATCTGAGAATGGACTTCGGAAAACAAAATTGGACTGATCCTTAGAAAAGGAGGTTGGGCAACTTATTATACCTCCCTACCCACAGGTTCTTCATTTGGGAAATAACTATACTAATACTCATCTTACGGTATTATTATAAGAATTAAAGCACTATGCATGCATAAAACATTAATAGCAGTATTTGGCATAAACTAAGCACGTATATAATTTTCTATTATCTAAGTGGTTTGCTTATCCTAAATTCTGATCTTGACTTTAGCTACTGTGTAATACCCAGAGAGTCCATGAGGGGTCAGCTCTTTCAGAAGGTCACAACTTACCCTGCTAAAACTGATAACAAAATCGCCATCAATACCATTACACTTGACCCAGTTTATTATTTCCTCCAGTGTCATTTCCCCCACTAGTTTGTGGGCTCCCCAAAGGCAGGGCAAAATTTACTTCTTACTCAAAGTTACATCCTTAGAGCCTAGCAGATGCTAAAATAGATGTTTTTGAAAGAAATAAAAAAATGAATGAATGAATGAATGAATGAATGAATGAATGATTGAATGAATGAATCGATCCTTTTTTTGCGTGTAGTAGAGGGAGGTTCCTGGAGCATTATCTGTAACGTGGGTTCTCTGTGTTTTTTCTGACATCCTAGAGAACCAGAATGATACCTCATATGACTCTTAATAAATTGCCTTAAGTCATTGGTCTCAATCAGGGGCTATTTTGCCACCCACGGGACATTTGGCAATGTCTGGAGAGTTTTTGGTTGTCACATTTGGAGGAGTGTTACTGGCATCTAGTGGGTACAAGCCAGGGATGCTGCTTCGCATCCTACAATATACAAAGCAGCTTCCAAATAATTATGTGGCCCCAAATGTCAGTGTGCTGACCTTGAGAAACCTTGACAGAGTCATGGATATAGCACATAATTTGTGTGACCTTACCACATCTTTTTGATACACCTCTGATTTCAGTTTAATGCCAGTGCCCTACTTTAAACCCACATGATATTTCTGACTTTTTGTTTGTTTGTTTGCTTGTTTGCCTCAGGAATTTATTTCCCAAAGGCTTAGGAACTTGGTTAGCCTAAAATTATGTGTACTGGGCAACCTGGGAATGGGAGGAAATTAGCAGTCTTGGAGGACAACATTAAACAATGTGGGATAGAAGTTGGAGGATAAAAGGCTGAGCCTCCAGATATTTCAAAAGGCAATTTTTTACCTCCTTCTACATGTTTTATCAGATGTTTCCCTGTGGGATTGAGTCCCAGTTGCCCCAAGTGGTAATCTGCACACTTCATTGGATTTTTCTCCTTCTCATTCTTGCTGTCTTTGCTCCATCATTTCCACTCCCAGATATACTACTTGTAGTCAAGTCCCTGTCTTGGCTCTGCTTTTGGATGAACCCAAACATAGGCAATGGATCTTCCTTTAAAAAACAAGTAACAATTCCCAGAAGTAATGTGGAAGGGGTATGAAAATTTAGCTATTCCAAATCCACTGTTGGACATACTGGAAATATAATAGGGGAATGAAATAGTCAAGCTGAACAGGTTACTGTTGGTCAATTTCATTGATGTCAGTCATTTATCTGACTAAGGCACAAGAAACGAAGGTTCAGGTGCCCTGAGTACTGAGGCAGTGCTAGACTAATTACTAATTTAGAAGTAGTATCTACCACTCTTGCTCACTCCTTATCTTACTTTCCCTTGACCTGAGTAGAGTGTGAGATATGGGGCAAAGAAAAAGCCCTCGCTATTATAATAGTCTGAAAAGAGGAGATGAGACAATTGGTATTCATTTATAGCATTTTCTCCTGCGCAGCCGTCACAGATGCTCTTTGAATCACTGCACAAATTTATAGACTCTGTCATTCAGTGGAAAGCATTAATGAAACCCTATTGAAGGCATTATATTGTGAAAAAGGACACAGAGAAATGAGGAAGACATATAAGTCTTCTAGAGTGAAACAGAATCCACAAGAGAAGTCTCATAGTATAAATTTATGCATAATTTTCCTGAAGGCTGGTAAGAGTTGTCTTAGCAGGTAGAGTTATCTGGGGACCTTGCAATATTGTGATCCTGACATCGAAAAGCTTTCAGGGTTCAACGCGATCAGTCATATGAGTGCCTACATGCAATATTATTCTGCCTGGAATTCTTCATGCATTATATATAGGTTAAAAGAGGTTGCCATAAATAGTAGGTTCATAGAAAGGACAGATTGAACGTTTGAACTCTTTGCAAAAGAAAAAACAAGTGAGAGAGAGAGAAAGACTGTTTTTCACTTTCTTCCTGGACTCCCCATCACCCCTCTAATGTGGGAGACCGCAGATGCAACATTAGTTCAACATTAAAATCCAATAAGCCTTTTTCTTGATTCCAGTCTGGCAGTTCTCCTGCATGGCTGACTGAATGGGTTTCTAAACAAATTGAGTCAAATGTTGCTTTTGCTTGACTTAAGATTGATTGGTAATTAAGAGATTTAAAATGGTACTTTCCTAGTAGAGCAAAGTTGGAAAAGGGCTTTTCAGGTTTTTTGAGACCTTCAGAGGATTGGGGATAAAAAAAAAAATGATAGTAAAGAGAAATAGATGTTTTTGAAGGGTCTTGGTGTCAAAAGAAGAATGGGATGTGGTTTATTTTTTTGAACATACCTCAAGCATGGGACAGATACATTTAATGATGGAAAACCACTCCATCATTGGAATTATAGCGGGTAACAAGTGCTTTATCTTCTAGAGAATGCAGAAAAATAAATGTGTATCCACCCTCCTCCTCAAATCAAAATCAGTGATTTATGGACTGACCATCATATATGGGATGGAATTGACTCTCTCTGGTGGCCTAGACAATGTTTGGTAAGTGAGTGCAGAGACTGAAGTAGGGGAGAATGGAATCCTGGAAGAAGCCTAAGGAGTCCTGGGTGGGCAGGTCATCTCAGGGTGAGACTAAATAGATCGTAGAGCAGATTATTCAAGACTTGATAGAGCACAGCTAAGCATTACTAAAAATCACAGTTAAAGTCACCCCTTTTGTATACCTGTGAAAATGTAGAAATTTGTGCATAACTATATTGTATTAAATATAATGGAAATTATAAGTATTATAAAATATGTGTTTATTTGTTTATCTCAACCCCTAACATATGCACTCTGATAATTCTACTGTGTCTATTCCAAGGTGATAGGTGTTATTTATTTTTATTTCTCTAAAATCTGATGCAAGCTTCTATAGAATTTGGTGCAAGCTTAAATCTTCAATAATATTTAGGGCCAATCAGAAGACATTATTGTCATTGTTATTGTTTGAGGGGAGCAAGGGCATAGAGAACTTTATCTGGTTTTATATTTTGAGGTTCCTGGAAACGTCAAAAGTACTTCTAATGCATACATTAATCTAATGAAAGTTTCTGGAGAATAGATAGTTGCAAGATGCCAAAGGAAATAAGACAATCAATTAGACAGGAATCCTATCTTTAAAAAGCTTATATATTCTATAGGTAATAAGATGGTACTGACCCTGTAAGGTAAAACATTATAGGGTAAAAAAATACAAAGTATTTATTAGTTGGATTAAGTAGAGACTTTTAAATGGGAGAAACATCAGGGAAAGCCCTGGGGAATAGACAAAATTTGACCTTAAATTGGAGGGTTGGTGGGGTTTGAATTTGTATTATTTGAATGTACTATGTGAAGAATTAAAAAAAAAGAGTAGAGTGGAGAAGAGTAGGGATAGGTACACAGAACATCAGGTGACTTGGTACAATGTACAGACTAGAGGAAAATAAAAGATTAGGGTGGGAGAGATTGTCTATGATTTGGATGGTCAAGGGCCTTATGTGGCAATTTGAGAGTCTGAGGCTCTACCCAATGATCAATGGAGACCTACTGAGGACTGATGAACTGAGTTACGCCCAAGATAGATTCATTCAGTAATAGTATTTAGGATGGATTCAAATAGGGAGATTGGAGTTAGGCAGTCTGAATTTGCATTGAAAGTGTGCCAGAAGAGAAGTACAATGGGCAAAAGGCACTGGCTCAGTGGTGGAGAAGAAAGATCAGAGAGCAGGTGGTTTCACACATGCTGAATTCAAGTACCACCATCAAGTACTTCAATGAAGAGGACCTGATTTTCAGATCCTTTGATCACCCATCATTATGCCAAAAATACTGTATGTAATGAAACTTTTTTAAAAGTTAGTTTTTAATTTCACTAAGCTCTATATTAAACTTAAGAATTACTTTCATGCTCTAAACAAGTATTTTTCAACCGGGGCTATACATTTAAATCTCCTGAGGTGTTCTTAAAACTGAGAAAGCCTGGAGAACCACTCTATACGTGCTTGGGATAGGGCCCAGGAATCTGTATTTGCAATGTTCCAGAGCCCATTCAAATGCGTATCCTAGCAAAATTGGACAATAGTGCTCACTTTGTAAGTTTATACTCCCATGTGGAAAATGTTCCTATATTATGTGCTGCCTGTGTCTGCAGAAAGGGACAGTAATTAATGCAATCACAGATACTTAAGTTGGGTGATTCGTAGAACATTTTTAATTTTTAATTTTTATGAGATCCTTAAAATAGTTTATGGTTATGCATTTTGAGACGCTTTTTTCCCTTTCTTTACTAGTTAGTGACTAGCATTATTCTTGAAAATCCATTATTAAATGCTTATTTTTGAGTTATTATTTTAATATCTCACTATCATTTGATTGGTTGGAGTTAGAAAATGCTTCTTAGTGCCCATCCGAAGCAGGTTTTTTGGTTTTCAGTGTGTATTTTAAACAGTGTCCTAAGAAGGGGAGCAGAGAGCACTCTGAAAATGGTTGTCATACTATTGAATTGGAATCTCAGTCAATTGTGTCTAAAAATATTAAATTTTAAACACAATCAAAAAATATTTATTCTGAAGAAAAAATATTCAAAAAGAATCTACAATCAACCATTTCATATTTCTGTGATATATAGGCTATTTCATTTTGCCTTCTGGTTCCTGTTCATATATGTATAGTTGCAGAGTTATTATGTAGATCTTCAATAAAATTTCCTTCTTTTTCATGAATTAGATTAGTTGCCATTATATCGCTAAGATTTTTCAGCATTTTAATGTATTTGATTTCACAATAACATTTTAATGAGTGTGTAATACTTCATCAAATATATATACTATAATTAACAGATAATTTCCCCCATCAGTAGAAATTTGGGTTGTTGTTTTTGTTGATAAATAATGCTGCTGTGAACATATAGTCTCTTTTCCTTTTCAATTAAAATATTTATTAAACAATGATTTATAATACTTACTGTTGGGGAGAGATTCAGATGTAAATAAACTATCTGGCTTCAGGGAGCTGACAGTCTCCTAGGAAATTATATGAACCATACAATAATATCATAATAGATGAATATACAAATATGAAAACACAATGGAGGAAAACTTAATCATTATACATGGATCAAAGACAGTTGACAGGAAGAAATAACACTTGCATTCAGTCCTAAAGGATAAAGAAGGGTTTAGTAGGAAAACAAGGTAGGTGGGGAGCCCATTCTGAAGAAACTAAATAAGACTTTTGTGGAAGTTTGAAGCTTATGGAAAGGAATAGATGTTAAATTGGTAGGAGCAGATTGTTTGGTATCATGGTAGTTTAGAATGGTAGATAATGCATGTGAAAAGAGAGGAAAGATCATAATCTTCCTTATTTTTCTTTTTAATAAAATGCAAATAACAATACTATGGGGTCAAAAGGAAAGAACAATTTTTATAGCTCTAGATATGTATTGCTAAGCACACAATATTCACCAGCGTATCATAGGTGTTACAAATATAATTAGCAACTTAGGTGTACTGCATAATGCTTTGGTTAATGTCACATGGTTAAGTTTTTTATTGCGGAATATATCATACACACTGAGAAGTACATACTATCTATAGCAGAGTAAAATAATAAGAATTGAGTACACATGTATCCTCCAACACTGAACTTAATAAATAAAAGTTTTCCAGTGAATCAGAAGCCCTTCCATCTTATCTCATCCTCTTTACCATTCCCTCACAGGGGTAACTACTCCCTTAAATGCAGTATTGCTTTTTTAAATCTTTCTATAGAGTTCTAATATGTATGTATATAATTCTAAATAATATTGTGTGAAATTTATTCCATTTTAAACTTTGCATATGTAGAATCATATGTTAAATATTCCCTTGACCAGCTATTTTGACTAAACATTTTATTCTTGAGATCTGTGCTGTGACTGCTTTGCTATAGTTCATTTCTTTTCACTGCTTTATAATGCCACATGAATGGAATATATACCACAATTTATTTATTTACTTATGTATCTTGTCTATTGTTGATGAACTTTTGCATCATTATTGCTGTTTTGAACATTCCATACATGACTCCTGGTGGCCAATCTTTCTGGGATATATATCTAGGTATAAAAAGGCCAGGTGTAGGTAGGTGCATCTTCAGCTTTACTAGGTGATGTCATACTCTTTCCAATATAACTGTGACAGTTAACACTCCCACCACCAAGTGTGGAAGTTTCACTACTGTATTGTTCCACATCCTCATCACTACATTGTCATTTGGGTTACTCCAGTGCATATTCAATAATGTGTCATTGTGATTTCATTTTGGATTTCCTTGATTTTGAGTAGTATTGAAAAGCATCAGTGTTTTTCAACCATTTATGTTCCTTATCCTAGTCACTACTACCCCATTGTACCCTTTGCCATTTTTTTTTCTGTTGGAATTTTGGAGTTTTATAAAAATACACTTTATATATAATTGGCTTATTATGTTTCAAGTTATCCCAATTTGTTGCTTGTCTTTTTTCTTTATATGTTTCCAATGGGCATTAAAAAGAGAACTTTGTGCAATCATCTTATGTGAGACAGAAGGACATGCTTCAGAATTGAAATAGCAAAGTAGATTTATGTAGGGAGAGAAGCAGGTCCTGATCACTTTGTTTGAACCCTGAGCCAAGGTGTGCCTAAATACTGTCCCTGGAATACCCAGATTCTAGTAGACTCCATTTTTGACTCAAGCCCATCCAGGTGAGGTTTTCTCTTAATTGCAACTTATATTGTTTTTAATGAACAGTGATATCTATTAGCTAGGATTTTACTTACACTACTGCATATCACTAAGTTCTAGTTACTATACAGTTGTTAAATAAAAACCCAACTAACTTTCATTTGTCTCATTTCAAAATCTGGTGATTTTTCTCTGCACAATCCCTCAGGATTCTTCATTATTTTTCCAAGCATGTTTCTTAGTTGCCTTGAATGTAGGCAACTCTTGAATGTAGGTCTTTGTGAACCAGAACAAACTTCTCCCTTAGGGATTCTGAGAGGTAAAAAAAAAAATGCATTTCACATTTCTGCTCTGAAGGACATTTTCTTCAAGATGAATTGGTAACCTTCAAATATTGGATGACTGACTTTCCCGTCTAATTTAGAAAAGAATGACTTCAAATCCTATGAAAAAGACATCGCCTACCAAAAGACTCCTCTGTTGGGCCAGTCTCTCCCCTTGGACCCTGGATCTCAATCCTCCTTGCCTTGTCAAGGGCTTTGTTCCTTCATTTATTTTTTCTCTTCTGTCCCAGTAGTCTCTGTTCTATTGTTTTCTTATTTCTATAAACAAGGAAACATGCTTTAGAATCTCTCATTAAGAAAAAAACAGAAACTAACAAGCAAAACAAAACTAAGTCCCTTTTCTCCTCGTGTCCCTCTGGCTATATTCCCACTTCTTTGCTCCCCTTTTGGAGCAATACTTTTCAAAACAGCTTCCTATGCATGATGTTTCCAATTCTTTCCCTGTCAGTCAAATCCTTATCACTCCACTGAAAGTGTTCTTATCCATGGTCACTTTTCTGTCCTTGTCCAACCTGACCTCTTCAGTTTCTCCTTTATGAAGGATGTTCTTCTCTTGGCGAACACCACACCATACCCTCTTCCTGGCTTTCATTTGACTAAGTTTCTTGACTCATTTCTCTTCTTTTACTATTTGCCTAATAGAGGAACTGCATCACAGAATAATATAGAGGCTTACCTATCTTCATTTTTACCCCTAAGGTGATCCATTTCTTACCATACCTTTGATGGTATCTGCATGGTAACAACTGCAAGATTCTTATATCCAGTTGAGATTTCTCCACTATACTTAAAGTACAGGTTATAGACTTGTCTACTTCATGTCTCTATTTGGATATTTCAAGGCCATTTCAAATTTAACATGAACAAAACTTCTTATTTTGGAACTTTTCCAGGAAACACTTTCTCCCTTGTTCTTCCTCATCTCTTTAAGAGTGACATTATTACTCACTTGACCACATCACAAACCTGAAATACATCCTCAATTCTTCTCCTTACCTCATTCACAAAATCAAATTTATTGACAAGTCATGAGTGTCTCCACAAAATATGCTTTGCACTTGCTCTTTCTTCTTGACATGAACTTCTACAATCATATTTTCAGAAACAATCATATCTCATCAAGGCAGTTTCTATAGCTTCCTAATTGGTCTTTCACATTTACTTCACTATGTTTCATTTTCTTCATGACAACCAGACTGATATTTTTTCCAACAGAAGTAAAACCATGTCATTTCCCAGTTGGAAAACTATCAGTGACTCCCATTTTAGAAGAAGACTCAAACTCCTTTTCTTGGCCTATTTGGCCCTGCCTGATCTTGTCCTGATCTCTATCTACTCTGACTTCATGATAGTTTCACCCTCTTTTGGTCTTGTCCTTTCTGACTTCAGAGACTGAATTTTCCAGATCCTTTGCCTGTATTCTAGCGCCGTTATGCCATACTTCGTTCTTACAAGACTGGCTCTTTCTCATCCTTCAGGTTTCATCAAAACTGACAACAGCTCCATCTCAAGTAGTTCACCTGGGCATGTGATTTTTCTATCACCCTCCTTTCTTATATTAATGATAGCACTTGCCACAAGTCTAGAATTATTCATATGTTTGACTAGTGCATTGCAAATACTTAATAAATATTTGTTGAATGAATTAAAGGCAATGATTTACTAGAATTGAGAAAAAAGTAGATGTATACATGGAAATCATCAGTTTCACATTGTCATGAATTTCTTTGCAAAGCTGTGACTTCTTTGCCCTGGCACTATTTACCCAGGTCTATAGAGCATAACCTGGAGGGGTGCTGTAAGGTGCTTGCCTCTATTTTGTAGGAGGTTGGACTAATTTTCCAATAAAGTTAAAGTTTGTATGAACTAACCTACATAATTAAAATACTAACAAAAATGTTTAAATGACAAACAAATCATATTGCTCAAAAAGTAGATAAGCAAGAAAAGTAAGGAAATAAGGAAAATTTTACTTGGCAATAATTTTTACACCTGTTGTGAACCTGCCAAATCTCATTTCGTTCTCTGGAAACCAGCTGGTACTAAGGTGGTCCCAGTGCCAGGTGCCCAAAGCCAATGGATTGGTATTCCCCAGTCAAGAGGCTAACGGGCAACTATAGAAATTCAGGTTTATCTTCCTAAACTTTTCTATTCTTTCAACATTTTCCTGAGAAATATTTGCTAATATATTTCAGAGTCTGGCTGCAAATTTCTTGACATCTGGCACTTATTTAAGCTTTTTATATTTGTGTGTAGTTTTTCTTTTTAATTTATTCCAATTCTTCAAATAGGAACGTGAACTTCAAAATTACAAAACATGATGATCTAATAAAAGAAAATTGAAGTGTTTATGATTTTGAGGTTATTTTGGGTCTACATCTGGAGTAAGTCTAGAAATGGTATAGTTTATAAGCTAATTTAAAGAATATTGGAACATAGTGAAATGTTCCCTGAATCACCAAACTTGGATGCTCATTTTGTTAACCACAGTGACACTCACCTTAATAAATGGCTGAAGGGCTAAGGATCCATGATACCTTTCCTATCTTTATGAGTAAACACAAATTTGAAGAATTGCCATACAGGAATCACGAAAATTCATTACAAAGAAACAAACTAGGACATTCTTAACCATACCATGTATTGATATAAAATGCGTGAAAGACACATGGCTAGGGCTAATTAGGCACATACAATAGCTGAGAAAAATAAATATCCAAAGTTGTTGTTCATTGTACCAGGAAGTTCCAAGTTTGTGAACTAAGTTATTTATTCTAGTTCTCTAAGTCCACTGCCAGATAATGAGAAGCTCGAGAAATATGGCTTATTTGTATTTACATCATGGATATCTGACAAAGCTTTTTGGCATACAGTAACAATTTTTGGAATTAAAGAAATATTATTTGTCTAACCTTCATTTTTTGTCAAATAATTAAATTTTACAGTCACTACTTTTAGCTTGAGTGATAATGGCTATCATTTCTGCTTTTTGGTTTTGGATTGTGTCCTTTTGGGAAGAGGCTACATGAAATTCTATAAAGAAGTGAGCATATATCTGACAGACCCTTTTCTTGCCCTAAATGTACTTTTGTTTATATTGCAAATATGCTAGTCTCTACTTCCAATTGTTTGTTTGTTTTAGAAATGATAGTATGATAAAAATATAGTATATGTAAAGGTAAACATAGATCTGTTTTAAATAAATGTTATTGTAAATTTCAGACAAAGGAAAATGGCATATCTAAAGAATTTTCTGATGATAAAGCTTTAAGCAGATGTTAAAGCTCTAACAAATCTAAAATTTAGGAGCATCTTTTACTCTTATTAACCCCATAATTATGTTAGAGATCAGGGCAAGAAGACTGAACAAAATTATCCAAAATTTTGATACACTCCCTATGAATGCACATAAGTATATATTAGATAGGAAGAAGAAATAAGAGCCACAATGAAGCTGTTTTTAACTAAAGCATAAATGTACATCAAGAAGTAAAACAACAATGTGGTGATTTTTAGGGATGCTACATGGCAAGTAGGCAACAAGGTAAATTGCAACAAGGCAAATTCCTGTTAAAACTTGAACTGCCACTTAAGGACTGTGCCTGATCCATGTATGGTATTTATTTGTTGCTGTCATTTTGCTTTTTACTTTTTCTATAATGGGACAATATTCTCTCTGTCCATGCTTATCACTGAAATGAAGGAAGATTAGAAGGCTAAACTTAAGAAGGGGGTTGGGAGAAATTTGTTATTTAGAAATTTGTTATTTAGATCAGGGAGATATAATCAGATTTAAATTATTGAGTAATAGATAATAGCTGAGATTTACTGTGAGCTATTGCAAATTATCACCAGGCATTTCTACTTTTAAAGTTATTCTAGGGGCACCTGGGTGGCTCAGTTGGTTAAGCGACTGCCTTCAGCTCAGGTCATGATCCTGGAGTCCCAGGATCGAGTCCCGCATCGGGCTCCCTGCTCAGCAAGGAGTCTGCTTCTCCCTCTGACCCTCCCCCCTCTCATGCTCTCTCTATCTCATTGTCTCTCTCAAATAAATAAATAAAATCTTTAAAAAAAAAATTTAAAAAAAAGTTATTCTAGATTTTATCTTAAATGTGATATGCAAATAATGGTAGGGATTTATTATTATTACTAGTAGCATAATAGAGATATTGGTGCAAACTAATTTAAATGCATGCTATTTAATGATCTCACAGATATTTCTGCTCATTAAAAACCTAACTGCCGGGGCGCCTGGGTGGCTCAGTTGGTTAAGCGACTGCCTTCGGCTCAGGTCATGATCCTGGAGTCCCGGGATCGAGTCCCACATCAGGCTCCCTGCTCAGCAAGGAGTCTGCTTCTCCCTCTGACCCTCCTCCCTCTCATGCTCTCTGTCTTTCATTCTCTCTCTCGCAAATAAATAAAATCTTAAAAAAAAAAAAAAGATAAAAAAACAAAACAAAAACCTAACTGCCCCCAACCAGCACGAATAGTGTCTCTCTTCATCTGCTGGCAATGAATGGAACAATTAACACAGTTCTGAAAATGACACAGATTTTAGGAAGCTGATTTTATTCAAGAAAGTGTAAGAAATGTCTGTCATTATAAACAATGCTTTGATTAAGGAATCTGTTGTATTTTTATTATTATTTTTTATTTATTCATTAAAGACACAGAGATACAGAGAGAGAGAGCCTGAGCAGGGGGAGAAACAGAGGTAGGGGGAGAAGCAGACTCCCCGCGGAGCAGGGAGCCCGATGCAGGGCTCGATCCTAGGACTCTGGGATCATGACCTGAGCTGAAGGCAGACGCTTAACCATCTGAGCCACCCAGGCGCCCCTGTATTTTTACTATTAAAAATGAAGCTATTTAAAGTTGTCAACTTAATTAGAAAAATTTTATTTACAATAGAAGATATTATAGGTGGTAGCTTATAAGGAAGAGGTCATAAGAAACCACTGTTAGTTCTATATGAGATGTAACTGCACCTTCTGTGCATCTGATACAGCATATAAGTTCTGCCCAGGTATAGGTTAAGCATGTGTTTTGGCCTTAACCTTATGGATTCTGATCCAACACTTCCAGGTAAAACCTGGAGATTTACACAAGTGCTCGACGGGCTTCCGATTTTGGTTCTTGAAGGAAACCATATTGAGAAGAATAGATTTAAAATACCCTCCCCACCATCAAAGACCTGGAAGGTGTCTCCATAAGAACTTCCTCTTGCTCTACTGAATTTTTCCCCTTATCCCACATGTTCATCTTTACACTCTGAAATGTTTTCAGATCACCTTCACAAGTAAACACTTCTTCCCAGTGCCCACTACCTGTTCCTTATTGCCTTAGCACATTGAACTATATTTATTTTATTTTATATTGTTCTCAACTAGTTTGTAAGCATTTTGAGGTCAGGGACTGGAACTCTTTTTTTCTTTTTATGTATTTTTTTTTTTAAATCCTTGATGCAAAGGATACTGTCTAGTATATTTGATGCACTCTCTATATATTTATATGTATATATTACATGTACATACTGAAATGAGTGGATAAAAACAACTAATCATCTAGGGTTATCTCTTTATAAACATAGCTCTGGCTTTGAAAGAATATGAAACACATGGAAAACATCATTTTGTAGGATCTGTGTTCTTCCTCTGTGCCCTATTTCATCATCATTTTGCATTCTCTGTGTAATTTTTAAGAACATAAGTTCTTGGCAATATCCTGGTTTATAACTTAAGTAGCAAGTGTCTGAGAGTCCAGAGTCATTAGTATCTATTGTGTATATCTATATTTAGTATCATAAAATCTAATGGAATCCCAAATTACTGATCATAAGAAATGGCTGATTTTTAAATACTGAAAGTAAAACATCATGCTAAGTGCTTTAATTATTTTTTCCTTGAAATGGATGGTTTTATTATATCTGACACTATTAAGAAAAATGAATTCTTTGGGGAACTAAAATCTGAAAAAACTGCACATTTTAAGTGCTTTCTCTTTGGGTGAAGATTTATTTTATTTTAATGTGGGACCACTTAGTGAGTGAGGAGGTTGTAAAAGACTTGTGTGCACATTAAAATTTTACATGCTCTGTGTTCTTAATATTTTATAATGTATATCATTATATATTTCCTGAAAAAGCAGAGGATCCCTCAGAATGGAAGTAATAATACTTAAAATTGCTATTTGTGTGTACCTACTATGTGACAAACACTCACATGCCTGATTTATGCAATATATTTGGAAGGGTTCAATGGGATATGGTTTTTCTTGGTGGTTGGCTTTCTTATTGAACAAGAGACTTAAAAGTTTGAATAGACCTTCTAAATTGCACCTGCTTGAGTTCTTTAACAATACTCCTTAAGAGGATATATTTGTATTCATCTGATTTTTAAGAAAGACCTATGATCATGAGAGATATGCTTGATTGAACATATAAAATGAAAATGGGACATAACTTTTGAAATTGGAACTGCTTTGAAAAATCTAAGGAGAATGGTCACTGCAACAGTCTGGGTTTTCTCTTGATATTAAGAAGCTATGTGCCTATGTAATCCCACATACATTGTTGGCTGGAAACATGTTACCTCTTCAACTGGAAACACTTAGGCAAAACTAAAAATGCTGTTAGTCAATAGGATGTGTAATCTCCTCCTGTATAATTGAACTCAACCTGGTTTAAGGAAACCTTTCTGAGGGAGACCTTCTTGTCATGGAAATACATGGTAGGTTGAGTGAATGTAGGTTCAAGGTCAGATTTCATACTTAATATAATAGATGACTTTGTATTTCCATTTTTCCTTGAGGATCCAAGGCAGAGGATCCATTTTTAAGTACATCAAGTATGAAATATTTTGCAATAATTTCTCTTGCATTCAGAATGTATTTGGCTTTATCTTGTATCACTTGAGTTGATATAATCCCAAGATGCAGCCTCTCTCAAAACTTCACCTACACATTTCTTTCCCAGTTTGAAAACAAAAGAGTTTCTGCTCCACAATTTTCTCTTTTCTTCTTACTCAAAATGAGTAACTATTGCCAGTAGCTACTGAAAAAAAAAATAAAAAGATTTGGATGAAAGATTATATTTGCAAAAATGTGACTAAGTTAAGAGGATGCATGCTGAATTCTACATTGCTATTAAAGGTATATTCCAGTAGAGCTTTAAATTCTAGGAAAAAGGATTTTCTGTAGAAAGTATGTATTTTGGAATAAAAGCTTAGATTCAAATACTATTCTTGCACTCATAGCTGGAGGACTTGGGAAGGTCTACTTCTCTGAGTTTCAATTTCCTAATTTGTGATATTTGTAAAATCAAATTATATCTACTTCAAATAGTTGCTATAGATGTAAAATGAGTCAAGAGATTTAAGCACATACTCCAGTGTCTGGCAGACTTTAGCAACCTCGGATATGTTAGTTTGCATTTCTTCCAGCCTGGACTGAGCGTCTTACTGGTACTGGCATTGAGAAAAACAAAGCAAAACAAAACAAAACACCAAGTCAACATTTAATCAAATATACACAATACACCTCTGTGCTTTAAAGCTTTCACAAGTGTGTATAATCAGTTAAACAGAACAACACAGTAACCAGTCATACAACAGATGCGTTTCATTCAATACATTTCCATCATAGCATCATAAACATACTGCAAATTCCCCTCCCCCCTCCTTTACCATTACTCTGTGTGTGTGTGTGTAGGTGTGTGTGTGTTTATGGCGGTAGAAAAACTGAATAGTGTGGAACATCTTTATTAGAATCATCGAATTCTGAAGGATTTTTTAAAGAAACATATATGTGTGTGGGGCGCCTGGGTGGCTCAGTCGTTAAGCATCTGCCTTCAGGTCAGGTCATGATCCCAAGGTCCTGGGATCGAGCCCCACATCGGGCTCCCCGCTCTGTGGGAAGCCTGCCTCTCCCTCTCCCACTCCCCCTGCTTGTGTTCCTGCTCTCGCTGTGTCTCTCTCTGTCAAATAAATAAAATCTTAAAAAAAAAAAAGAAAAAAAAGAAACATATATGTGTGTTTTAAATTTATATATATATATATACATATTTTTTTTGAGAGAGAGAGGGAGAAAGAGAGCATGCATGAGTTGGGTGGGGTAAGTATGGGGAGAGGGAGAGGGAGAGTAAGAATTATATATACACATGTTTTTTTTTTTTTTTAAGATTTTATTTATTTATTTGAGACAGAGAGAATGAGAAAGAGAGAGCACATGAGAGGGGGGAGGGTCAGAGGCAGAAGCAGGCTCCCTGCCAAGCAGGGAGCCCGATGCGGGACTCGATCCAGGGACTCCAGGATCATGACCTGAGCTGAAGGCAGTCGCTTAACCAACTGAGCCACCCAGGCGCCCTATATACACATGTTTTAAAGAGACTGTTGCTTAAGTATATTTGAAAAAATTATCAGGGAAATATTATATAATAATAATATAGATAGATAATATAATCTATATCTATACATCCATCCATCAATCTTTGTCTGATCCTCTCTTGGGATCTAAATCTCAGGTTTTGTGGTCTCCAATCAAAATATCTATGTGTTGTAGAAATCTCAGGCAAGAGATTTTTCAGAAAAACACCCAGAATGGGTAAAAGACGTGGACCTGTGGGAACTCAAATACAAAACTGCCTGCCAGATATTACTTCCATTGTCCAGGGCTCACATCGGATGTAGGATGATACTGAGGATGAGTTCAATGTGCTGAAAAGGTGGAGGGTTCTAACCTCTATCTACACATAGGGAACTGGGTTCTTGTTTCCTACCAAGCATGAGATGCATTTGGTTTCTGTTTCTTGATTGGCATTGAAAATTGGACCAAATCATCTCTGTGTGGTCCTGACTTTCCATAGATCCTTTGGGTTTTTCTTTCTGTATTACTCAGAAATCATGCTCATGACTTTGAGGATAGGCATTTCTCTATCTATTTCAAATTTTAAAATATATTTTATCTATCATGTCTATATGTCTTGAATGGAGGGTTAGATTTTACATTCCTTACAATTTCCATTTTATAATTTTCTTTTTTTTTAATTTTAAAAGGCAAAATTCCTGAGCCATTATTAATGTGTATTATTTCTTAGTTATAAATATAATGTGTTAGTTATAAAAATAAAAACATTTGTGAATTACATTTTCTTAACATATTTCCTAGAAAATAGGATACTTTGAATGGCTTTAAAATGTAGTGCCATGATGCTAGCAGTAATCTTTCAACCAAATCATGCAAAAACATTTAAAAAGCAATTGTATATTAACTATTTTCTTCCATTCTTTTAATCAGTCTGGGCACGTTTTGAGTTTGTTCTGATGGTCACTGATCCTCATATTCCATTATCCAGGCCAATTTTGTAGCAATATTGACTGACAAATTACACATTTTGATACGTTATTAATATTTACAGAACACCCATCCCAGGTTTATCACTAATGTCACCTTGAGTGGAAGAATGATGCTCAAACATTATTTAAATTTATGGCAACAAGCAAAAGCAATTATTATTATTTTTAGTTTAGAAATTGATGCAAAGAGTTCCTCTCAAATGGCTATTGCATAGAATATTCATAACCCTGGATTGCTGTCACCTTTTCTAAGAAGAAAAGGAGTTTAAGAAAGCTAGTAACCACAACCACAATTAAAGCAGAAGCTCTAAGAGAAAATGCTACTCATTCTCATCTTGCTTTTCTGGAAATAAACTTGTCCCAAGACTCTTAAAAGACCAAGGGAGAGGAACATTGCTTTCTAAGTTACCCCAAACCTGATAACATAGTGGTTGGGGGATGGCTTTCTTTGCAGAAAGACAAAGAAAAGGAGGAGGACACAGAACTTTCCAATGAGCTACAGCAACTGTAGTTCATCTGCTGCTCTTCTCTTCAAGATGACCCTGACAGAAAGGGAAAAATAAAACACGGGCCTTCTTTCTTCTTGCTGAGAATTTCAGCTATGCACATTGCCATACAGCCAAGAACTATATTTCACAAACTCCATTGCAGATAAGTGTGGCCATATAATTAAATTTTGGTCAAGGCAGAATGAGAGCACGGCCTTCATTTTGACTAAGTCATGTCCTTACGAAGGAAGAGTGTGTCCTCCCCTTACAATTTTTCCCTTCTTGTCAGAAATGTGCTTTCATAATGGTGGGAGCTGGATCTGTCATCCTGAAATATGAGAGAGAAGTTTTAAGGTCCACAGAGAAACAAGATAAAAAATAGCTTTGATCTCTTACAACACAGACCCATGGCACCAGCCTTGTTGTGACAACCTGGACTTTTATATTAGAGATAATGAAATACCTATCTTGTGTGAGGCATTGCATTTTAGTGCCACTCTGTTTTAGTACCTTAACCTGTATCCTAATTAATATGCATCACAGACTAGGATAATACCAGTCTGCAAAAGTTAATACCAGCTATAAAATGTATAATATATAAAACACTTGAAATCAATGATAAAAGATATCCCACTGTTGAAAAATGTACAAATATTATGAACAGGCAACTCATAGAAAAGGAACATTGAAAAGCAGCTTTGCATATGAAAAGTCATTCAACATCCTTAATAACAGGGGTTGTAAATTAAAACAACAGTGATGGTTTTTCAGTAGTCAAATTTTCAATCAATAACATTTTTGAAAATAGCAAGTTTTTGGAAGGGAAATTGGTACTTTCATAAATTGTTTTGGGGAGTGTAAATTGTTGCAACCACTTTGGAAAGCAATTTTGCACTGTCTAGTAACATTAAAAATATACATACTCCATGTCTCAATAATTTCCATTTTTGGATAAGTGCATCCCCTACTGCATGGTTTATTGTAGCAAAAAAATCTGGAAATAACTTAAATGCTGATTAGACATAAACAGATATTACAATGTGGTCTATTTATAGTATGGGATAGACCCAAACTCACACATAACACACACATACATAGTGAAACCATGGAACTGAGAGAGAAAAGCAAGCTGATATGGATAAATAGGTAAGCACTACTTATCACCACTGTTTAAGCACATATACAAAATAGGCCATATTATATGTATAATAAAGACTAGAAAGATCTTAAATCTATGATATCTGTTATCTCTGAGAAGGAGCATAGGTAATGGAACTGGCTGTGAGAGGAAAAACAAGATTATCTCCAAAGATATATTTTTAATTAAATACATGACAAAATTAAAAAAAAAAAAAAGGCAAAAATGTAAACAGCCACCAATTTAGGGTGTTGGAAACATGAGTGTTTGTTGTAAAATTATTTCTAGTTTTCTGACTTTTTTTCCCTAAAAATAGCACTGAAAAGTTTTGATAAATATTATAAAACCATTGTTAGAGGCTCCCACATTTTATTTTGGAAAATTATATATCACCTTGATAAACATGAAAATTAGAGGCACTGTTCTGTGAGATTTATACACACTGAGGTAGACAGAATTTTCTAGAACCAAGTTATTCAAAGTTCTGAATATTCATATGTTCTAGTTTCTGCCTCCATGCCCAGAAGAAACCTAACTTTGAACATGTGAACAGACTCAGCTTATGATTTTTTTTTTTTTGCACCCAGGACATTCCAAAATATTTTCCATATTCTTTAGCTTTCCCTCCTGGAAACTCCATTACTTTTATTTTTTTAATTTTTTTAAACAGTATACAATATTTCTTTATTAACATAACGTATTATTTGTTTCAGGGGTACAGGTCTGTGATTCATCAGTCTTACATAATTCACAGCGCTCACCATAGCATATACCCTCCCCAATGTCCATCACCCAGCCACCCCATCCCTCCCCGCCACCTCCACTCATTACTTTTAAAATTGACTCCGTCCTCAAAGTGAAAAAGGTACTTTTATCTGACTACTTAGTATAACAAGACACGGTGATCCACTGAAATGATTTTGTATGCGGGGAGAGAGGCTTCAGAATTATATTTTGTATAAGAAATGCCTTCAGAACAATTAATTTCAAAGTGGTGATTAAAGACATCCTGGATGTGGGTATGTGTGATTATGAGGTAGTGAGAAAATTGGGGGAAGTTCTCTGCATATAGGATGTTTGCACTTCTTTTATTTTATTTTTTTTAAGATTTTATTTATTTATCTGACAGAGAGAGACACAGTGAGAGAGGGAGCACAAGCAGGGGGAGTGGGAGAGGGAGAAGCAGGCCTCCCGCGGAGCAGGGAGCCCGAAGCGGGGCTTGATCCCTGGACCCTGGGATCATGACCTGAGCCAAAGGCAGATGCTTAATGATTGAGCCACCCAGGTGCCCCTGCACTTCTTTTAGGGACCCAAAGCAGAGACCCAGGAATAATGAGAGCACAGAGTAGCACTGGGTGCCAACCTTGGGCGAGCACTCAGTCGGAAGAGGTGGGAGATAGAGAGGACCCAGGATAGGAATCAGGTACCAAGCTGGAGAGGAGGCAAGACAGAGTTCTCCACAGACAAGAGAACTGCCTGTCACATTAAGGAGGTTCAGAGAAGAAACCAAGCAGGTAAGAGAGACGGGATGTATACTGAAGAGCAGTGGAGGTCAAGTTTGTCTATGTAAAGTCGGCTCTGGTCACCCAAGATCATGCAAGCCAGGTTAAAACTGAAGTTCAGTCCAAGGTCAAGGGCCCTGGAAATCTCCAAGCTTGGGAGTGAAGACAGTCACATTGGGGACTTGGGGGCCAAAATGAAAACCTTCGGTGCCTCGATAGTGATTATTTTTCTGTGTTGGTCCCAGGTAGAACTGGAAACTTCTGGTTAAAGGGTACACTTAAGAATTGTAACCAACAGCCACAAGAGTCTAGCAAGAATTCCTCAGAAAGAAACCGAGTTTAAGAAACGCAGATTCAGTAACTTCAGTTGCCACTTTGAATGTCAACCCCGCAGCTTATTTTTCTTTTCCTGATAACGACCTGGTTAAGGAGAAAAAGTGGTACATGTGGAGCTTCTGCTTGCCTTTGACTACGAACAACAATGCAAGTGGGCAGTGTTACTGCTGTGTAACTTACAAAGCTGAGGCACAGAGACTGCCAGCCAGTTTCCCAAGGTCACACAGGGAACTGGGCTTTCAAGCCCAGATCAAAACTCAGGTTTGGAAGGTTTAGAATTCTGTGTTCTTTCAACTGCCACTGCTTCCAAAGAGCCAAGTGCTATTGCACCAAATACCACAGTGAAAATAGGATTCCAGCCACAAACTCTGGTTTCCAGAGCCTTGTGTTAGCCACTTGAGAGTATGCTCTGCTCTTTTTGTGAAGGAAGCCTCAAGACAGTGATTTAGAAGATGAAATGGGCAGTACTACTTGGAGCGGGGGAGAAGCACAATTTGACCAAAGACAAGCATGGCTGTATCTGGAAATAAACGCTCTGCTTCACTACCTCCTGACTCTATGTGGATATTCCCCTGGGAAAACACAGGGGACTATTACATGCAGTACTTAGGTTATCAGTAAGTGCTGGGTACAGCTCTGTGGTGGGCGTCTCTCTGAGTTGCTGAAGCAAGAGATAAGCTTGAGGCTCATTCAACTGTGAAATTGGTTAAAGGGGAGAAAACAAATATCACCCCCCAACCCATACACACATACATACTCGATGCCAACCATCTTCATAGGAAAAAGTGATTCTCCTGATATTGAAATTAACCATTTTGTTACTGCCATGGGCTTCTCCCTGCGTTTGTTTGAGAAATATGGAAATAATTTTTGGGGAGTTCAAGATACTTCTAAAAGTAAATCATTACTGGAGAGCCAAAGTAAAAAGGAATTACAAATTATAATTGAGAATCTAAGATTCTTATTTTATTTTATGTATTTGAGAGAGAGAGAGAGCATGAGCAGGGGGAGCGGCAGAGGGAGAGGGAGAAGCAGGCTCCCTGATGAGCAGGGAGCCCGATGCAGAACTTGATCCCAGGACCCTGAGATCATGACCTGAGCCAAAAGCAGACGCTTAACCTTCTGAGCCACCCAGGGGCCCTTATAATTGAGAATCTAAATAAAGTCTATAGTTTAGCTAATCGTAATGTACTGATGTTTATTTCATCATTTTGGCAATGTATCATGGTTGTGAAAGATGTTATCATTTAAAAAATATAACTGAGGTCATTTGGACAAACAGGGTATATCTTTCTTGAGATTGCCTTAGTATAGAGGTCAGAATCCCTAAACTCATGTTTGGAAAATGTGCTCTGTATTACACCTGAAGGGCTAATGCTTGGGCTAGAACTGATGCACTCTTTATCCAGTAAGTTTCCACACATTTCCTTGTTTACTAACATAGGACCTCATGCAATGGGAAACTTGCCCTAGCAGAGCACAGAACACCCAGTTCAATGTACTGATGCCTAAGCAGCTTCCTGAACCTACCTAGCCTTTGGTGTTGCACTATGGACCTTAATTGTCAGGAAATGTACATATATATGCCCTTACTCTAAAATGTTCTTGGGCTTTCTTAAATGGGATAACATCCACAATTTCATACTAATTTCCTACAGTTAAGTCTGCATATTACTTTCTAGGTAATTGACTTTCTTTGTTAGATTTACTATTTGTTAGAGTTTATGATTATTTAGAGTTATTATTTGTTTGAGTCTGACTCTCTTCTTTTAAGAGAGGAACTAGTTAGAGGTGCCTGGGTGGCTCAGTCGGTTAAGCATCCGACTCTGGGATTTGGCTCAGGTCATGATCTCATGGGTCATGAGATGGAACCCTGCAGGCATCAGGCTCCACACTCAGTGGGAGTCTGCTTGAGAGTCTCTCTCCTTCTGCCCCTCCCCTTGCTCGCATGTGCTCTCTCTCTCTCACTCTCTCTCACTCTCGATCTCTCTCAAATTAATAAATAGATCTTTAAACAAAGAGCTAGTTAAAGAGTTTCAGAAGAAATAAGAGGATTTTAATGAGGATGAAGTAACTCTGGGTTCAATAGAGCTTTTTATGCATATATAAATACCTTAGTTTCCTCAAACAATTGTCGTTAGAAAGTGGGCCATGGATTTTGGTTTGCCTGGAACAGTCCTGATTTCTACTTGTTATCCCAGTGCCCTCTTTCACCCACAAAAGTGCACCATTTGGGGTGATTAACCAAATTGTCACCTATTTAGATTGAATAACAGCACTTCTTCCTTTTGCCACAAGGAAATAGTGATCCCGTAGGATTAGAAGATTGACATGAGGCCACTCAGATCTCTTAGCACTCAAGCCAGGTCTTAGAATCATCTCTGTAGTTGGCTAGGTCTCTTAATAGTGAATGAGGATAGGTGATAGATATTAGCATTTAGGTGACATTTTGTGAAAACGCAAGCATGAGCTGTTCACCTGGGCTTAACACTCAAGCAAGAAAACCAGAGTACCCCTGGATCAAAACTGAATGTCTTTATGTGATCTGTGTCACCAGGGAGGCATTTCAATCAGTGATGTCACAGACGCATCTGAATGAGAAGCACTTGCCATGTGCTAACTATTTTAATAATATAAATTCTATTTAACTTACAAGGGACTTTATCACATGGGAGTAGGGGAACTAGCTATTCATAATAGTGAATTAATTGGGAATTGCTTCCTCAAAAGCAGCTGTGTTTGCAGCTTCAGAACACCTCCTCCCTTCCGTTCTCCTCCTTGGCTGCCAGTGATAGGAGTTGAGGAGTGTAATACGCAGTAAGTGTTCGCAGACACAAAGCAATCTAGTCCTAGGGCTGGATGGGTTCCAGTTCTTATGAACTACCCACAGCAAAGCTGCAGCATTAAATATGACAAAGCTCCTCCACATACAGCAGCCGTGATAACAGAGGGCCCTTCGCAGCCGACCTTTAGATGAACTTAATTACAATCAGCAAGAGAAAAATGCTAGGCCTTTCATACAACATAATGGAGTTGCTCTAATTTGTTTACCAGCGGTGCCCAGCAAGGGCCTGCTCCCCGCAGAAGGCTTTGGTGTGCAGAGATGAATCCAGACAACCGCATTTTAGAGAATCTGGCAGATTAGGCTGTGAGGTGTGCATATTACAAATGGAACAGGAGTCCTGGAAGACAAATCCCTTTTGCAGTCTGCTTGTCACTCTGGGGGTTATTGTCTAACTGGATGTTCCAAATTCATTCAGTGCTACTTAGGAAACCATTTAAAATCATCGATGGCAACAGGCAACAAAAGTTTCTGATTATAAGGGTCTTGTAGGGATTTTGAGTGACAGATAAGTAATTTTCAAGCTCACAGAATCGACATTTCTTACGTAACAACTTAGATTTTTTTTTTTTCCTTTTTAAACTAGGAGAGAAGAGCAGAATTTCTTTTTCCTGTTTAATATCTACTGGTCTAAAATAAAATTCTAATATAATTTGAATATACATTAATGAAGAAGAAAGTGATTGGAAAATCTAAAATTATTTCTAAAAGTCATAGACTCTATTTCCCCGTTCTTCTCTTCTAAGGTAATGTCACACACGTGCACACACACACACACACACACACATTGTATACCAGAGAACTCTGGCTGCAAGTGCAAGATTAATATTAGGGTAGATTTTATGTATTTTTCTTTGTTTACCTTACAACTTGGTTGAAAAAGAGTGCACCACTGTCACTGTAAAGTTTACTGATTTTATGGTGGAGGCTTGGTAATTGAATGCAGAAGTAAATGCTTCGCCAGCTAGCAAATGGCAGAAGGATTGAAGTATTCCACATTATATATTTTGTAAGCAAAAGCACCATACCGTGAGCCTTTGTGTACTGGTGAATTCTGGCTTGCACTGAGGGTTGGGTTTGGCCACCTGTACTCTAGGGTAGTGAGACTCAAACTGTCTGTAGTGAAAAACTTTTTTTTTCTTTAATTTTCATTCTCTCATGTACTGATAAAATAAAAACAAATTGCAAGGGAAAGATTACTTAAAAACTATAACAAGTAGGGGCGCCTGGGTGGCTCAGTTGGTTAAGCGGCTGCCTTCGGTTCAGGTCATGATCCTGGAGTCCCGGGATCGAGCCCCGCGTCGGGCTCCCTGCTCGGCGGGGAGTCTGCTTCTCCCTCTCCCTCTGCCTGCCTCTCTGCCTACTTGTGCTCTCTATCTGTCAAATAAATAAATAAAATCTTTAAAAAAAAAAAACAAAACTATAACAAGTAAGATAAAATGCAAAATACAAGTCCAATGTTTTAGTTAGTATTATATTCAGCAGACATTAACATTACTTTGCCAAATTGCTATAGAAGTTTCTAAATGTTTACTCTCAATTTCTGTGTTTATTTAATCACAAACTGACAACTTCACATAGACCACAATTGATTAGCAGTGCTCTAAGGCATATTGAGTTTAATATTCTCGTCTTCTTTCCATGCTCTAGACCAGGGATTGGCAAACTTTTCCTGACAGGGTCCAGATAATAAAGAGCACTGCTTTGCAGGCTATATGGTCCCTGTTGCAACTACTTTACCCTGCAACTGTAGCATGAAAGCAGTCATAGACAGTATGTCAACCAATGACCATGGCTGTGTTCCAATAAAACTTTATTTATAAAAGCAGGCTACAGGTCAGATTTGGCCGGTGGACTGTAGTTTGCTGATCCTTGCTTTAGATAGTCTGGACTATATTTCCACATGCCCTAAATATTTTATTTGTGTTTTCAAAAGACATTTTTAAAACAGAGTACTCACAGCTGTTGCTGTACATTTTAAACACACATTTTGCTTTGGTTTTCACACCTTTTGGAAATGCTACCAATAAAAAGTTATAATATTTTAAGGATTAAAATTTTCTGGAGGGAAAAAAAAACAAAAAACCAAAAAAACACCATGTCAAAGCAGCAGAGAAAGAACCCAAACCAGATTCTATAAGATGTAAACTTTCTTGCTTATAGCAGCTGGGAGTTTTCAGTATTAGCCAGTGTGGGTGGAGGGTGGTGGGGTGAGAGGGTCTCTGAATCTTTGCACACTCAGCACAAATCCCACAACCTCTTTCATTCTGGCCTTCATTATGGCTCTTCAGACTGTTTTTAAGTGGAACATTCTATGGGGGAGAGATTGTGGCCCTCTGTGAGACCTACCTTCCTGTTTCCCCTAGAAGTGGCAAACATTACTTCCCCCACAAACTCCTACCATTTATCAGTTGAAAAGGGCTGTTTATATGTTCCTTTACCCTCATAGACTGAGCTCTTGGGGATAGATTCAAGTCTTTCCAAAGACTCTTCGTTATTCCCAATGCCTAGCATAGAACTGGAAACACATGAAGAGAGAGATATATATAAATAATATTACATAATGTTAATTTATATATAAAATATGTTATTAAATATTATGTAGGTATATCATGATAAAATTACATATATCTTATTTTTATAATATAAAATTATAAAATATAAAATTATACATGTAATAATATATACATATATAATATATATGGACATAGATCATATCTATGTATATATACACATCTGTGTGTATGTGTGTGTGTATGTGTCAGTTTTTAATATGTGAAGAGAATAACTTGAAGTGGATAATACCCACGATAGTTGCAAAATGCAACTGGGATTATATATAAGGAAGTGTTTGGAATCTATGAGTAATTACGCAAATGTGCTGCTGGGATAGCCTTCCTTTGTTAATTTCTCTCATTACACATGTTAGAATAGGATAGTTCGGATACTGAAAAAATTCAGTTGCTTACACATTATTACTTTTTACTTTTTATTACTTATAAGCCAGGTATATCAATAAGAAAAGATAGGTATACATATGTATAAATCAGTGGTTTTGCTGCCAACCCCTAGGAACTTTTACTTTTAGAAACAGGTTTGCAATGTTGAAGGAGGGGGCATTTCAGACAGTCTGAGAAGTTGAGAGCTGAGGAGGAGTACCTGCTAATAACTCTGTCCTTCTGGAAAATGTGAAGTCTAGAAGAAAAAGAAAGAGCAAGGGTGGGCTGAATCTGAGAAGAGAACAGATGGGCCATGGTTATGCCTGCCAGAGGCATGGGCAGAAAGAAATGAAAAACTATTTCTGCTCTCCTTTCCCTCTAAACAGAGAACGTGTACACCAGAGCTCCTTGTGGGTTGGGGCAGATGGGATGCTTAGAGAAAAAAAGTCTGCCAGTGCCTTCCTCACAAGAAGAGGAGGCAAGCCCATGAGCCTCACTTCCTCAGAAACCACAGTCTGGCCTCTGCTCTGTATTTTGGCAAGGAAAACTTATCAGGAAAGGAGGCTATTAAGAGTCTGCAAATAGAGCAGACAGCATGTCCCATTCTCTAAGAATTATTCCTGATTTGGAAAGATTTATTTGTTTCAATACTTTACTATAAGCAACACTTTATAGTTTTCACTCATGGATACTGCTGTGATACACCACAGCCCTGCCTCAGGAGTCTGGTCTCAATCCCTGATACACTAGCATCACTGAACTTGTTGCAAATTCTTGGGCACCACCAGACCCACTGAATCAGAAACGTTGGGGGTGGAGCTCAGTAATGTGAATTTGGTGCAGGATGAAGAGGCTGAGGGTTGAGAACCACTCACTGTACTAGCATTTAGGGATATGAGCTCTCAGTGAAAATCTTGGATCACTCCTTTACCAGCGTTGTGACTTTGTGCAGATTTCTCACACTCTCCAAAGCCTGTATCTTGGGTTGTTGAGAGAGTCAAATGGGATAATCCATGTGTCATTTCTCAAGCCACTGAAAGGCAAACAGACAAACACCTCCAAACAGATACCTGTTTATGAGAGAGAGAGAGAGAGAGACAAACTCAGAGCAGCCACTCAAGTGTCTTCAGGAGAGAAAAGCAATAATCTATTTGCTCCTCCATATTTCCCAGCCTCCCCTGAAGTTAGTTTGAGGCCTGGTAACTAGTAACTAGATCTGGGGGATGGCCTGTGAGAAGTGATGTGTGTCACTACCAGCCAGAAGCATTAGAGCAGGGGTCCTTCCTTCATCCTTTAGTTCCCCTGCCATGAAGCATATTTCCTGTCCTACTCCTGTGAGCCAGGAATAAATCTTTGTTGTGTTCTGCTACTGAGATTCCAGGAGTGATATGTTGTGGCAGCTTGCATAAATTATCTGGGTCAGCAGCGTAGAAGGAAAAGCAATGAGAAAGAGTTAAGATTGACAGCGAGATGTCAGCTAGGGTGAAGCCGGTTCAAAGAGAGAGAATGATATTGTCTCCTGATGATAGGAAGCAGACACGGGGCCGTGTCTTTATTTCCATAAGTCCTGGGAAGAAGACAGAGATCTCTAAAAGACTAACGCCGAAGGAAGGACAGATAAATTTCTAGAGCATTATTGTCTAATCAATGGCTTGTGAACATGACCAAATCAGACAGGTATTCTCATTCTTTAGTTGTAGAACAAGAAGGGAATAGGATGGATTGAGCTTGCTTCCCATAAAAACCTACAGATTCTACCTGTTAAAAACAAACACTATGCCAAGCCTCTTAATGGATTTCCTGTCTGCATTTGCATATTATCAACCCATTCTCTGTAATGCATTTCTTTTTTCTTGCACCAAAAAAGGGTCAGAAATCCATTTATGATGTGGTTTCCTTCCATTTGCCCCTTCCAGTTCCATCTCTTGACCTTTCTCTGAATTCCTTCTTAAGTTTCAATCATACTGGACCACTGGTGTTTTACTGAATGCATCCTGCCCTTTGTAACATTACTATATGTATCCTCCGGCAAAGTTTGACTTTTAGGAGCCAGATTGTGATATTGCTTCTTTCAGAAAGTCTTCTCTGACTCCCTAATATTAAATAAGGTGTTTATCTTATGTGATTTCTCAAGGTATATATTTAATGCACTTCCATTGAGGAGGGAATGACACTTCTCCTATACCTAAGGATGGAGAGTTCAGGTCGGTTGGAGGAATCTTCCTATTCAGAAATCTCTCTCTTTCTTTTTTTTTTTTAAGATTTTATTTATTTATTTGAGAGAGAGAGAGCACAAGCAGGGGGAGCAGCAGAAGGAGAGGGAGAAACAGGCTCCCCACTGAGCAGGGAGCCGATGTGGGGCTCGACCCTGGGATCATGACCTAAGCCAAAGGCAGACACTTAACCAACTGAGCCACCCAGGTGCCCCTACTCAGAAATCTCTTGGTGGACACTTTTAGTCACAATAACACAAGGCATGTAGATGACCATTGTCCTGGACATAAGAAGCCAAAGGAATCTTTATTGGCTTGAAACTGCAGTTTGGAAAACTGGTATCTCGAGAGAAGACATAGATTAATCTACATACATCAAGAACCTCTTTCTCCTGCTTTTTCTTACAGCCTTTATTTTTGTGTTTCTATCTGGGATTATTTTATTTAGGTCTGACTTAAGATCAGAATTTATTTTAATTGAGGTATGCTGGTAATTTTATTTAGTCTTTAGGTTTCTGAATATATATTTATTTCTAGTTAAATTTAAAATATATTTTTACTATGTATAGAATTCCATACTGACAGTCATTTTTTCCAGAATATTAAAAAAATCATTTGTCTTCTGTCTTCTATAATTTCTGTTGACACGTTAATTTTACTGTTGTAATTTTGAAGCAAAATCTCTCCAATTTTGCTATTTTCGGATTCTTTTCTGTAGATTTCAACAGTTTTGCTTTATTTGTATACTGGTATGATTTTCTTTGTATTTATTCTGCTTGGGGTGTGCACAACTTTATGAAACATCATGATATTGTATATTGATGTCTTTATCAATTATCTACCTAACATTTCTTATTTCTTCAAGCATTGCTTCCTCCCCTTCTCTCCGCTCTCTCTTTCTGTGATTCCAATTACATAGATTTTTTTTTTATTGTAATGAAAAAAATGTAGGTGACCTGAATCATATTATCTTTCTCAAGAGAATGTTCACCATTTTTTTGCTATGCAGATAGAGAGAGAACCTACTCATATGCATTCTTAGGAACTGAGTTGATTTGAGGCAGGGTTACATTTTAGGTGAGTTTTCTATTTATATGATTCATTGCTTCTCCTAGGGCATATCCCTGTAGGAATTATAATTAAGAGCCTGTGGTGTTCATTGGAGCCTCTTGCTCTACTGGGTCCTGAGCTCTAGTTCCTTTGTCCCTCAGGACCAAAGACTGACAGATACTCTTCTCCACTTTTTGGAGGGTTTTTGTTTTTTGTCTTGTTTTGTTGTTTTTTCCTTTTCTTAGCTTGTTAGTCTCTTTGAATATGCAACTTAAGAATTTGGCAAGTATCTCATTGTAGGACTCAATGATATTCCCTCCCTCTTCATGAAGTTTGTAGCTACCCAAATCTCTAGGTTTTCATTTTCACTGTTTGTTCATTTTGGTTTTTCTCACTAATTCCTTGAAAGTTCTAGTTCATTTCATTTTTCTCTACCTTTTAGTATCAGATCCTTTGTTTGGGCCTTTTGTAGATGCTCAGCCTCTTGCCTAGTGCCCAGAATCCACAAAGGCCCCAAGGTGAAAAGCAGCTACAGAATGTTGACTCATGTTCTTGAAGTTTGCTCTGCTGTTAGATCCTGTTCTCTCAATTCTTCGATGCCACACAAAACTTTTAATGTCTTCAAACAGATTTCTTTTCCTATTTTATCTGGTTTTCCTATTTGGTCCTGGTGATGGCATTATTTACCTACAAACTAGGCACCCTCACCTCCCATCTTACCTGGAAGAGGTAATCCTCAATGTCTTGCAGTTCTCTGTTTATTAGTGAACTTAAGCATCAGATTATACACTTGGTGGCTGACAAGATACCATAGTCTATGTATTATGCATTCTTATAATTTCCATGTTTATGTCATATCTTTTTATGTTTCTAATTAACTTTCAGGAATTATTATTATTATTTTTTAAGTAGGTTCCACACCCAGTGTGGGGCTTGAATTCACAACCCTGAGATTAAGAGTCTCATGCTCTACCGACTAAGCCAGCTAGGCACCACAGGAATTACTATTTATATATACTTTAGATGTTAATTCTCTGTCCTTAGAAATATTTCAAAGGGCTAATAATAAACTTTCACATCTCTGCTTACACCATGATACCTTCCAATGAACAGAAATTCTTTTTTTTAAATACAGGGAATTTAATTATTTTTCCTTCATGTTTTGCTTTTTTATTTTTATTAAAGAAATTCTCCCCTACTCTAAGGGCCTCCTTTGATATCCTTCTATGTTCTCTATTATTAACTTCATTATTTTACATTTCCATTTACAAAGGATTTAGGCAATAGGGAATAGCTGTGAAAACTGAGACTCAGATCTTGGTTTTTAATATTATTCTCCAATAAAAGGAACTAGTTTCCTTGGAGAGATGGTTGATTCTATGACTAGGACTGCAAATATACAAAATAAGCTGGAATATCTTCCATTGTCATAATGTAAGGAAATAGCACCCCCACTCACACACACACACACACACACACACACAAGATGGATGACTGTACAACTCTCAACAGAAACAATGCAAGTGAGAAGAGAGTGGGTAAAATTATTTAAAGTATTAAAAGAAAAAAAAAACTGTCATCCTAGATTTTATACCCATTGAAAATATTTTTTTCAAAAACTGACATGAAATAAAGAATTCTTCATAAATACAAAAGAGAAAAAATTCAGCAGCAGCAGACCTGCATGATAAGAAATGTTAAAGGAGATCCCTGAGGCAGAGGAAAATGACACCAGAAGGATGTATGGACACCAATGATACCAAGGAAGAGGAATATTCAACATAGTAAGTATATGGGCAACTATATAAGATTTTTTAATTATTTAAAGATCTTTAAAAGGTAACAGACTGCTTAAACAAAAATAATAGCAATGTAGTGAGGATTTATCATACATTTATATGGAAAAGTTATGGCAACACTATCTTAAAGTCCTGGAGGGACAAAATGGAAGTAGAGTATCATAATATTCTTATATGTGAAGTAGTACAAATAGCAGTTGAAAGTAGACTGTGATAAATTAAAGATATATACTATAAGCCTGAAAATGACCACTAAAATAACAAAGAATTATAGCTGATAAGCCAGCAAAGGGTGTTAAATGAAATAATTTAAAAATCTATTAATATGAAAGAAAGCAGAAAAAGAAAAAAATGGGATAAAAATTAGAAAAATTGAAAAACAAATAGCAAGATGATAGAGATAAACCTAACTACATGAATTATCACATTACATATAAGTGGTCTAAACATCCCAAGTGAAAGGCAGCAGTTCTCATTTTTGATTAAAACAATACAAGACTCACCTATATTGCTGCATGCAAATAGAATAGTTTAAAAATATAGCCATTGCTAGGCAAAAAGTAAAAGGAAAGAAAAGCTATACTTTGCTCACATGAATCAAAAGAAAGCTGCAGTGGCTATATTAATATCAGACGAAGTATAATTCAGAGAAAAGATTACCTTGGATAAAGAATGTCATTTCATACTAATAAACGAGTCAATTTATCCAACATTCCTAAAAGTTTATGTATTAATACCAGATATTCAAAATACATGAGGCAATAGTGTAAGTGCAAGGAGGAAGAGATAAAACTAAATTAGAGCTGGAGATTTCAATAACCCTCTCTCTCCATGACTGATAGGACCAGTAGATACAAAATCATAAAGGACATACAACACTTGAACAACAATATCTACCAACTTACCTACTGACATTTATAGAACACTCCAACCAACAACAGAATACACATTCTTTTCAAGAGCACATGAAATATTTACCAAAATAGACCCCATTCCAGGCCATAAAAAAAAAAAAAAAGCCTCAATAAATTTAAAAGGATTCAAGTCATACAAAAGTATGTTCTTGTGCCACAATGGATTTAAATTAGAAATCAATAACAGAAAGCTCTCTGGAAAATCCCTAGGTATTTGAAAACTATATAAAACAGTTCTAAATAATCCAAGAACCAAAGGAGAAGAGGGAAATTGCAACATGTTTTGAACTGAAAGAATCACAAAAACACAACATATCAAAAATTGTGGGATGTCATTAAAGGAGAATTTAGTGGGAAATTTATAGCACAAAGGCATATGTTAGAAGAGATGAATCATCTTAAGTCAATGACCTCAGCTTTTACCTTATGAAGTAAAATAAGAAGAGCAAAATAAACCCAAAATAAGCAGAATAAAGGAAATAATACAGTGAATTTTTTTTTTTTTTTTTAAATAGAGACAACTAAATCAAAGTCTGGTTCTTTCAGAAGATCAATAAGCTTGATAAAACTTTAGACAGGCTAATAAGGAAGAAGAGAGAAGATCCAAATTACCAATATCAGGAATGACAGTTGGTGTCATTACATATCCTAAGAGATATTAAGAGGATAATATGAGACATTATGAAAAATTTGTCAATAAAATTGGCAACTTAGATGAAATGAGCAACTTCTTTGAAAGACATAAACTATCAAAGCTCAAAGATGAAATAGATGATCTGAATAGACCTATCATCTACTAAATAAATCAAATTTATACTTAAAACCTTTCTGTAAAGAAAACTCCAGGCCCAGATATTTTCACTTGTAAATTCTACCAAGTAATTAAGGAAGATATGAAATCAGTTATACACAAAGTGATCTAGAAAATTGAAAAGGTGAGAATATTCCCAACTCTGTGCATGAGAGCAGAGTTACTCTGATACCAAAACAAGACAAAGACATAAAAATTACCACAACAAACACTTGAGTATAATATCCCTCATAAATGTTGATTTAAAATTTTTATTAAATCCTATCCAATAGTTTTTTTTTTAAAGATTTTATTTATTTATTTGAGAGAGAGAGAATGAGAGAGAACACATGAGGGGGGGAGGGTCAGAGGGAGAAGCAGACTCCCCACCGAGCAGGGAGCCCGATGCGGGACTCGATCCAGGGACTCCAGGATCATGACCTGAGCTGAAGGCAGTCGCTTAACCAACTGAGCCACCCAGGCGCCCCTATCCAATAGTTTTTATGTAAAAAGGGTAGTAGATCATGATCAGTTCTGGGGTTTATCCCAGAAATGCAATGTTGGTTTAGCCCCCAATGTCCATCAATGCAATTTAACATATTGACAGACTAAGAAAGAAAATATATGATCATGTTAAGAGGATGCAGAAAAGCATTTGTTAAAATGCAAGATCCATTCCTGGTAAAATTCTCAGCAAACTAGGAATAGCAGGAAACATTCCCAAACTGATAAAGGAAATTGATGAATAACCTATAGCTAATATCTTACTCAATGTAATTAAAACTGGTGCAGCCACTTTGGAAGACAGTTTGGTGGTTACTTATGAAATATAGTCTTACCATAAGATCCAGCCATCATACTCGTTGGTATTAACCTAATGAGTTGAAAGCTTATGTACACACAAATCCCTCACAGAGATGTTTATAGCAGCTTTATCCATAATTGCCAAAACTTGGAAGCAACCAAGATGTCTTTCAGTAGGTGAATGGATAAAAACTGTGGTACATCCATGCATTGGAATATTATTCAGCTCTAAAAAATATGTATGACGAAACGATGGAAAGACATGGAGGAAACCTAAAAGCATTTTACTAGGGAAAAGAAGCCAGTCTGAAAAGGCTGCATACTGTATGTATGATTCCAACTATACAATGCTCTGCAAAAGGCAAAACTATGGAGACATTAAAAAGATCAGTGGTTGGGGCACCTGGGTGGCTCAGTCGTTAAGCGTCTGCCTTCGGCTCAGGTCATGATCCCAGGCTCCTGGGATCGAGCCCCACATCGGGCTCCTCACTCTGCGGGAAGCCTGCTTCTCCCTCTCCCACTCCCCCTGCTTGTGTTCCCTCTCTCGCTGTCTCTCTCTCTCTGTCAAATAAATAAATAAAATCTTAAAAAAAAAAAAAAAAATCAGTGGTTGCTAGGTGTGAAGGGAGGGGGTGATAAATAGCCAGAGCACAGAGGCTTTTTAGGGCAGTACTCTATATGATGCCACAATGAGGGACACATGTCATTATACATTTGTCCAAACTCATAGAATATACAACACCAAGAATGAACACACACACATGCACACGCGCGTGCGCACGCACACACACACCCCCCAAATATATAGTTGTTTCACCAGACAAATGCTTTGTAGGACAAACCTTGTGGAAATCTTAAGGGAATGAATGCAGGTCTATAAATTGTTTTTCTGATAGTTTGTGAAGTGGCTTGCAGCTGAATAAACCTGAAAATCATTCAGAAGATGGAAAATCTTAAAGAAGGGCATGGATGCTTATTTTTTAAAATGAATGTTAGGAAATAACAGTGGGCAATAAAAATAACGTAGTGATATGTAAAAATGGCATGCAGCCTAACTTAGTCACCAAGCCACCCTCCTCACACAGATTCATTAGTCTCCGCATCAGTTTTGCTACTGAGTATCTTTATAGAAATGCATGCAATGTAATGGAAATGTACCTGTACCTTATTATACAAGTCTTCCGAATATAAATAATGCAAGAGGCCTGTTCTTTGCAAAAAGATGTTGCGTTAGAAAATGAAAACTGTAAACAGATTTCTAGTGATAGGTATTATATATGCTGCAGACGGCATCAAGCTCTAATGCATGTGCTAATTTTAAGCACGATGCATACACACACACACACACACACATTCCTTTAACTGTACTGGATTTGATTTGTTTTTTTTGTTTTCTTTTTTCCCCCCCTTTTTTCTTTTCTATTCCTCAGTGAATCTGTACAGAATCTGTAATGTGAGTGTTCTTTGTTCATGATATTGTATACAAGGTTCCTCTGAAAATTAATAAGGCTGTCTCCAACTCACAGCCCTATTTACATACTTCTCCCCTACCAGTTAGCTTTTGATTTTCCTCTGTATCTCTTTATCTTCAGGCTATAGCTGAATGGTTCCAAATTCCAAAACAGCCTTTCATATGGATCCCACATAATACTCTTCTTCAATTCTGGACCGTGTATTTGGGGTATTTACTCCTATAAGGTTCATCTGATTATTTTATAGTTCTTTTCCTCTAAAAAGTAAAATATACTTTTCATATACTTTTTTATAAAGTGTCAAATTAAATTGATAAGGTACTGCTAATGGGTTAATAAAAACAGAATTATGTAATCATAATTAGGATTATAACCAAGAGCTTTCCAATAAAGCTATAGGGCAACTAACCCTTTAAGAATATAATATTAAGCCAGATCTAATTTAGTAGAGTGTACAATTAATAAATCTTGGTCTCTTTTTTCCTTGCTACTGGGATCATCTCTGAGAAGAACTCTGTGAGAGAAACACTTATCTGCTCCTTCGAGGCCCAAGATAACTGAAGTCTTTGATACATGGACCTGCTGAGGACGGGTTTCCAACATTTTCTCTAATTGGAATAACTCTTGTTTCCCAAGAAGGTTTTATTATACATCATTAGTTTAGTGTTTATAGGACCATTATTTAGTAACTCATGATTTTGAAGTTGGGATTAGCAGTCCCTTTTAACCTGCAAAATGTATATCATTCCCCCTGGAGAGGGTATATTCAGCTCTTAAAAATCCATGCCCTTTGACCTCTCCCGGATTCTGAAAATTCTCTCCTCCCCATGAAATCTCATCCCTTCTCTGTAATTGCAAAGACATCCTAGGATGGGCATACACACATCCTTGTCTTTCTAGTCAGAAGAATAAGAAAGCTCACATACTTAACTCTGTTAGATTAAATCGGTTGCATCTTGGATGCCAATGCAAAGTCAATGGAGAACCAGCCACTAAGAAAGCTATAATTAAAATCTTGAACTGTCTCAAAATGTAAATTGGAAAAAAAAGTAAAATATTTCCATTTTAAAGCTCCTCCTGGGCATTTCTTGTTGGGGAAGAGTGGTGAAGGGAACGAGGATGCTTTCGTAATAGGTTGCTCCTCACGAGTCAGTAAGCACAGAAGTGCCGTGTGCAAGCAACATCAAACAGGGGACAGCTGCCCTGCTTTGTACGAATTGCACACCTGTGTAAAGTACCAGCTCTGCCATGGTTTTGAGCAGCTGAACAGACTTGGTGGCAGTTAAGAAAACTTTTATCTTCCTCTAGGTGGATTTTTACTTTTCTGTCTCAGAAAATGAAAGATTTGCTTTTGGAAGTGGGATCTGTGTTTGACTCAATAGTTACCATTTGGAGGATCAGGAAGAGTGATCCATATCTGCACTTCACACTAATGGGGAGATATCACAGGGGCCAGGCAGGGACTGAACACAAGGCTTATCCTCACTTGTTCTCACGCCATCCTCCCCTTTCCTACGTGCGCTGTGGTGTTATTATAGTATGAATTACTTGTGCTTTGGAAAACATACTGAAGCAAATCGGTATATAGATTTTCTCAGTGAGGGGAGAACTGGATGGATTTTAAAGTCAGATAAGCCCACTCAGATAAACAACTTGGGTTTTTCTAAAAGGAGGAGGGATTCACATTGTTAAGGTGGGAACAAGAGACACCGTCTAGGCAGGTAATGGACTCCAGACAGGGGAGGAAGCTGGAAACTGCAGTATGACCACAAGACAACTCATGAGAAAGGTATCATTTTTGTGCTTTTTGCCCCCTTTCGACCAGAAGGTTAGTCATGTGCAACATGCAGTTCTTACTCTGAAATATTCCTGAATACATTGCGAATCCTTTTGTTACCCAAACTCCCCAGTAAAACCCATATTGCCCTAGAAAGCGGTGATTGTATTGTGGGGAATTAAACACTGAGCACTTAGAGTATAGCCTGCCCCATATTCTTCCTGCCTGACTTTGAAGTCTGTGAGGAAGGAGCAACATCTTGTGGAGGAAAAGTACAGTATGGAAGCTCTAGGTGGTACCAATATTAGTAGGCCCCAAGGAAACTGGGCAAAGCATGAATTCAGAAGCATACAGAGGAGATGAGTAATAGCCCAGGGACGCAATTCAGGGGCTGAAGGAAAACAATTCCCTCTTTCTCAAACACCTCACAGGAAATTTACCCTTAAAACCAAGACCGTATTTTCCTATACACCTAAAAACTTGACAGCAATGTTTAGACATTTATTAAATATCTTTTATAGATATGATGAACTCTCATTATGGCCTTTGAAAAACACTGAGATATGCAAGGTGATTTTTCCTCTTTAAAATGTCCCAAGACTATGGTGCTTTTGGGATCTGCTTTGATTTACCTTATGGGCTTTGTCTGTGGTACCAGCCCTCAGACTCACTTCTTTCCAAACAGTAGGCCTGTCCCTACAGATTTATTCCTTTCTGTCTAATCTATCTGTTCTAATCAGGTATGAACTAGACGGCAAGTATGGTGAACTAGAGTATGGGAAAAAGATATTGTAAGTTGTGCCTGAATGAATTGTTTATGAGTAAAAAGCAGATCAGGTTTTAGGTTAGATGTCAGCTTCTCTGGGCAGGGACCTCCCTGGAGGTACTCCCGAGAGGCCACCTAGAATTCCCTGTATAGTCTTCTCTCATCTCTCAACACAGTGCACCGTGTCTTTGTGTTTCCTTGACAGTCTCTATCCCCAGACTCTATGTTCCTTGAATTCTGGGACTGGGCCTATTTCAATGACTGTTTAACCCCATCCCCATCACTTATCAAAACGCCTGGCAGAGTGTAAGTTTCCAATGATGTTTTTAGACCCAAAAATGAATGGAACATAATACAACATTTAAAAAATTATGTTCTCCAGCTCACGCCTCTCTCCTTCACCCATGTCCATAAGCAGCACCCCCCCACACACACGAATTACTTAAACTAGGGTTCTCGACTCTGTACTTCGGAATCACTGAGAGAAGTCTATGTTCTCATGTCTGGGCCCTACCAAGAGCAGCAATTCGATAACCTGTGAATACTTTTATGTATGTATGTATCTGTTAATGTTTCACTGCTACGAGATAATTAAAATGTGGAGCCAGAATTAAGAATTGCCGAGTTAGTCTATTTGGTTTTACATGGTTCACCATGTATTTTGTAGATACCATATTCATCATATTGTTTCTTTTCTCAGTTTATTTGAATATTTTTTACTGTTTTTTTGAGAAGTGAATGTAAATGGTATACTTTCAAAATTTTTTTCATGTCTTTTTAGTTACCAGTAAGTACAAATGAAAATTTGGTTAAATATATAATTATTGGCTACGAACATTTTTCCTCTTCAGCAGTTTATAGAAGTCCCATTAACTTGTAGCATTTACTGGCATTGAGGAGAAATGGGATATATTAGAGCAGTTGCTATATTTCCATGAGTAACTCCTTTAGCCTTGTAAATATAATATCCCCTTGAGTGTCTTTGCAAATAGGAATTAGATAATTTCTAAACTTTTTTGATAGAATAACTTTGCTTCTGTTTTAACTTTTTGCAGAAGGTGGCATTGGAATTCATTCTTCATATTGGTTGGCTTCTTTGAAACTGTTGAATATTTTCATGTGTGGCAGTTTTTCTCAGTTGGGACTATTTGTCCAAAATTGGGATTAAGCATGGTTTCTGATGGTTTCTGTCAGAAGTTTTGTGAGTTCCTATCCAATCTCTTAGGCCCCAGTGAAGGGACAGATGCTTAAACCAACTCTTTCTTTTTTTTAAGATTTTATTTATTTATTTGACAGAGAGAGAGATAGCGAGAGCAGGAACACAAACAGGGGGAGTGGGAGAGGGAGAAGCAGGCTTCCCGCGGAGCAGGGAGCCCGATGCGGGGCTTGATCCCAGGACCCTGGGATCATGACCTGAGCTGAAGGCAGTCGCTCAACCGACTGAGCCACCCAGGCGCCCAGTCTTTTTTTTTTTTAAATAAATATGAGTTCCAGGTGCTCACTAAGTTGAAGAAAAGCTACAGCTGGAGGCTGCCTGGCCAGCGAATCACTGCTGGGCCAAAGGTTGTCTCCCCGTGTACCAGGGAGACTACGTTACTATTTCAGAGGCTGCCCATGGGCTGCACCTGTGGCCTCAAGACAAGCTGGGATTCATAGGAGCACACTGCTCTTTTGTCTGGAAAACAACTTCGCGGACGTTTTGCCAGGCAGCCCGGTTTCTCTTGGTGGGAGAAACTACAACAAAAGTAGGGGAGCTGGCCTGTGCAGTGGATTAACGGGAGCTAGAGTTGTTTTCAGGAGAACTGAAAAAGGAGGCAAAGGAAGAAAGAAAGGGCTCAGGAGGAAGAAGGGGCCCTTGGTCTGCCTGGATAGCTAGGATGCCATAGTTAATGCCGGACATTGAATTTTAAGTTGTTCGCTGTTATTTGCTGTGCTTTACAACTCCTTAGTCATACCCAGATCCTTAGAAAAACTCATGACAAAAAATGGGCTTGTGTCACTGGTGTTTTAAGGAACGTAGATGGAAGGACTGTGTCGGGTTGAAGTGCCCTCACAGGGCCTGTGGAGTAAGAATTGAGGAAACAAGTTTGCCCTATTCTTAGGTATCTTCTGAAATATGGGGCAAGATCCTGGACTTTCTGTGATGTGGTAAAAGTAGAACTGGAGTCATTTTTATTTTCATTAAACAGCACATTCTGGAGGAATTGGAGGCAAAAGATTGTTTGCTTTTGGAAATGGAAGTGAGTCAGCTCTTGAACTTTTCAGAATACCCCAAACAACTATCATTATGCTCTTTACCTAGGATGTGGTTAGAGCCAAGGGTAAGTTAGGACTGAGTCTTCAGTCACTAAATCCTAGAACTCAAGACTCAGGACTGTAATTCAACTGTTAATTCCCCAATTCCTGCTTCCTTCAGCCCCAGCTTCCTGATTTAGGTGGTGTATGCATGATTCCTCTGGACGCTCTGTCTGCTCTGCCCAGATAGACTTTTTATTCAGATGTTTAAGTGTTGCAATGTTTTTCATAAACTTCTATCTGCTATAAGTTGTTATATGTCTTATAGGAATTATCTTTTCTATGGATGGGACTCCTACATAGCAATGATTTTATTTTATGCTCTGTATTCCTGTGAATCTAAGAGGGCAGCTGGATAACCCACTATGTCTCTTGTATAGTCAGGCTACTTCATGTTTTCCTGGGGGAAATTTCAAAACTCTCTGTATTTGTTTAAACAAATGATGTTTTTCTTAAATGTAAACAGGAAGTAGTACAACTATGGTGCTATTTAATTAGCTTATCCCTAGGGCATTGGGATAGAAATCAGAAATTTTAAGGTACTGATGAATTTATTCTGGGGAGAGATTGGTGAATGTATTTGTTTCCTATTGCTGCTATAACAGTTACTACAAACCTAGCATATTATCTTACTGTTCTGGAGGTCAGAAATCTAAAATGGGTCTGCAGGGCTGTGTTCCTTCTGCAGGTTCTTGGGGGAAAATCCATGGCCTTGCCTTTTCCAGCTTTTAGAGGTTTCCTGCATTTCTTGGCTTGTAGCCCCTCCCTCCATCTTCAAAGACAGTATCCTAGCATTTTGAAATCTCTGTCTCTATTTCTCTCTCTTTCATTGGCCTCTACTTTTGTCATGACATCTCCTCTGTGACCTCCCTGTCCTGCTCTCATAAGTCACCTAATGAGTATATTGTGCCCACCTGTATAACACAGGATAATCTTCTTGGCTTAACATCCTTAACTTAATCACATTTGCAAAGTCCCTTTTGCCCTATAGGGTAACATACTCACAGATTCTAGGGATTGGGTGTGAGCATCTTTGGGGTGCATTTATTCCACTACTACAGTGAATGAAAACCTCATGACCTGTATGCATATGTTAGGACAACTGTTGAGATTGGCAGTGAATAGAGAATCCTACCTCAGTATTAAATTGTTGGGCCTAAAAACTGCTCCACAGAACAAACACCAGTCTCAGGAGCCATCTGACACCATGGAATAAGGATACCCACAGGTGCCCCAAATGATAACCTCAGAAGATAAGGAATCATTTCATCCAAAACATTGTGCTTGCTCTTACCTCCAGCCTCCAAAGATCCAATATTGCCTACATAGAAAATTTTAAGCATATCCCCATTTTTCTACTCATCCTTCAGATCTTAAAGTTAATTAATGTTGAAGCATTGTCAGATGGAGTTTTGCAGGCCTGATGATTTTGGACAATGCTTTGTATGTTAGTACCTCATTGTCTCTGGAGTTGCTTGCTGAGTAATCTTAGATGACTAATAACCCCATAATTAGATAAATAATTGATATGGTTCAGTTATCTGCTACTTCACAACTTTATTAATATTCGTGTTGGAGCTGTAGATGCCTTTCTGCCCTTTACCTGCCTGGGAGAAAACTTAATCCTCCACAGATTTGGTGAGACGTGCCAGAGAACCCTTGCTAGAATCCAGGATATGTAAATTAGCCATCTTGTTCCCAAGCATTAGCAGCTGTTGTTTTTAATCATTAATGAGATGGTCAGTATTTGCTGTAGGAGAGTGAAACCAAGTGAATGCGTTAGGTGTTCATATCATTTAAAATTTATTATTCAAGAATTCTTGACCAAAGTAGCTGAGTTGCCTAGAGGTGGCTAGAAGACCGCTGGCTTTGGTGGTTTGTGTCTCTAAGCTATGCATGGGGTTGTGTTGTTGCATTCTTCTTAGTGGTGGGCCTCTTGCAAACTAGACTGTAGTCAATAAGGAATAATTAACAACTCAGTGAACTATCAGTTGAAATAATAAATGACAGTATTTTGCAAATGCAAAAGACACTTTTTATGATTAACTGAAAAGCATCATAGAAATGTTAAACTACAGAAAATTTTATACATGGCTGGATTAAGTACTAGGAAACCGTAAAAGGCAAATGGGTAAAAGTGGTGAAAAGGTACAAACTTACAGCTATAAGATAAATAAGTCCTGGAGATGTAAGGTACAGCATGGTGACTGGAGTTAGCAATACTGTATTATATATTTGAAAGATGCTAAGATCTTAAAAATTCTCATCTCGAGAAATTGTAACTGTGTGATGATGAATGTCAACTAATTGTAATCACTTCACAATATTTGCATGTATCAAATCATTATGTTGTATCTGTAAAACTAATACAATGTCACATGTCATCTGTATGTCAATAAAAATTTAGCTCATCTCAGTGTTGAAAGGGAAAACTAAACAAAATACCTGCCATTTTTTTCTTAAAGGCACTATCTTAGAACTCCATTTTATTAATCATTATTTTTATATCTTTAAAATTATCCATATACATCATAATCTTATTTTAAGCGAGAAAACATAATTTCTATTTTTGTCTATGTGTTTGATAACCACACTCAAATTGTCTTATTCTCTGACATAATATGCATATAATTTTAAAAGAAATTTATGAAGGAACTATCACAAGCAAAAAAGGAATCTTTGGTACTGCACTGCAGAAGACTGGAGAAAGAAATCAGCGTTTGCTTTGAATATTTCTTAATGAATTAGCTTCATGGGCTTAGCACAGAAGTATATAAGAAATTAAGTATTTACTCTGTTGATTCAAATTATTAGTTCAGAAAGCTATAATTAGATGATTAGTGATTTAGACTATAGAGCTCCAAGTGGTAGGCTTTATTTCTCCAGAACGTTAAGCTGTTTTTAGGCAGATGTTTTCACGTGATCAAGATACATGTCATGGTTCTACATATACCAATATAAGTTTGTTTTATGCTATCAGTGACTTCTTTGTGCTTTAAAAGAATTGGTAACTATGTTAGCCTGTGCAAAGTTTGCAATTCAACAACAACAACAACAACAAAATAAAGTCAGAAGTAGGTGGTATAGACAATGTCCAGGAAATAGGAGGGATTAACAGGGAGAAAATTTTCACCAACTGTTATCATGGACTCTTATTTACTGCTGAGTCTGGCATTCCTTGAATCTGACATTCAATTAAGATGATATAGCAAAATGGGTATGTTATTTTTGAAGTCTGAATGTTTGCTGTAGATGTTGGTTTGACAGATAATTGTGGAGAAGATCAATACTCCCTGATTAGAAACAAGTTGGTCTGTACAGGGAGACATGGACATGCTAAAGATGGGCTTGTTAACAAAGGCCACTCATCATAGGGCTGTGATGCTCCATTGGTTGGAGACATTTAAGATCATTTGGAGCAAAAATTCTCCCTGACTACTCACTCTGTTGCCATTTTAACTTTTAATCAATCAGCTGATTCCTGATTAGTCAGAAACTTGAACTCTTTATAGCCATGAGAATGAAGATAAATAATCGGTGGTCAGTGACCATGTTAAATGACTGGCTTATTAATACCTTAAGCAAGTAGGGTGAGGAAGAGACCAACTGAATCCAGCTGTGATAGCTGGTTGCTCAGTGAAGACATATAGCCATTGAACCTATGACCTTGCTGGAGGTGTGAGGTGGGTAGCAGCTGAATCTACCAAGAACACCAGCAACTTCACACGTACAAAGTCTTGCCTCCCCACTTCTATTCTTAGAACATTTAGGAATTTTCCCTATTCTCACCTGTAGGAAGACTTAACACTTTGAAAGTGTTCATCTTTTTTTTTTTTTTAAGTGGGCTCCACGTGGGGCTTGCACTCATGACCCTGAGATCAAGACAGACCTGAGCTGAAATCCAGAGTTAGACCCTTAACCCACTGAGCCACCCAGGCACCACAAAACTGTTCATCTTTATAAGCGGATTAAGAATCAAGTCATCAGAATATGCAAATGTGGCTCTAGGTCCATTCGCTTCCAGCAAGGAAGGGTGGTGGTAAAGTTGTCAAGTTCCACATGGTTTTATAGAAGTGGAAATCAGTAGTTATCACCAGTCCTCCCAAGTAGGAGGAAGTGATGTAGGAGAGTGCTGTGCTGGACACAAGGTAGCTCCTCCAGCTCATTCTCAATGCTTCAGTGTCCAGCCTTGTCTGTACAGGCCCCATTCCAGTGACCTTTCTTGTAGGCTATGTATTTAAGACCTTGAAAGGGCTGTAATCTCCCCAGTCTGATTGAAAGTAGAAAAAAAAACAGTCCCCCTTCCATTCTTGAAGGAGTTATTTGTTGCGATGATTAAATAAGGTGTTGCTTTAAAACACTTTGTGGTCAGAATCAGGCAGTTGAGACACGTTTTTTTTTAAGCTGATTTCATGTAATGCTTTTCTGGCAATAAGAACCATAATGCTTCTTTTTCCTCAAGGAAGTAATTTTAAAACTGCTCAAATCCAGTACAGTTTGCATATTCAATGAGTAAAAATGATTAGAAATACAGGAATAATCTTGTCAGAGAAATGTGTCACTCTTGCTAGGAAAACCGGAAGTATGAAACTCTTCCCTCCCACTAGCAGGGGTTGGGGGAGAGAACTGCATTCTGTGAAGTCATAAACTATAATTTCAAAGTTTAAATGAAATCTTTTGGAATACAAAAGGAAGCCTTGAACTAAGTTTGAGGTGGATGCTGTAGAGAACTGAACTGAATAGCTTTGCTTACAAAAATGAAAGTACTTTGGTTTGGTTTTGTTTTTCCTTTGTTTTTAGGGCAACGGAGAAGAGAAAGCCAGTAGGGAAAAAAGGGAGAAGAGAGACTGAGCAAGTCACTTAACTGTGTGGAAAAAAAATGCTCACGAGGATAGGAGAGACATTCATTGCCTCATGTGAAGTCTCTGGAGTTGTGAAACATAAGCCTGCTTTGTCTCAAGACAGAATGAGTTCCCTGCCCTATAGAATTAAATTTCATTGTGCATGAGTACATGCATGAGATCATGGGGGCATGGTGGCTAGGATAAACAATAGATCAGTAGGTAGGTACATAATAGATAGGTACTCGTGAAAAACGCTATGAAGATCTCGTGGAAGTTTGATATAGCTACTGTCTTATACTGGGTGGTCTGGATAGGCTTGCCTGAGAAGGAAGGGCTCAGGTCTACAAAACACTAAGGTAATGGAGTTCCAGTTTGAGCAGATAACAAGTTCAAAGTTAACATTCAGGTGTCTAGGAGTATACATCTTTATTAATCATAGAGCAAACATTCAGTCAATTTCTTCAATGAATGATCAAATAAAAGGACAAATGAAAAAATAAACTCTATATAAACAGTTTGGCTTGACCGTGGTTTCCAAACCAAAACAAATTTATAGTGTGTTTTCTCATAAAAATCTAAAATAGGTTTATGGCAGGTAGAAATTATGAATAGGAGATCATATTAGTAGGAGCAGCCCTCATGATGAACTGTCAGAATTAATGGAGATAGTTAGTCATCTCTGATTTTAAGTGGGACAATCTCTGTTAGGCAATATGGAATGTGCCACTTGAATAAAATTGTAGTTTTATGAATAACTTATTCCTAAATTTGGGGGTTCTTCAGGGCTACTTGCAAAACAAATCTGAATCACAGTCTTCAGGAGGTTAAAGTTTCCAGTGGAGGAATGCTCTATTTTGTCATTGTGTCATTTAGAATTGTTTTATGCATCTCAGTGCAAAGTAAAAATGTAAAGGGATCATCACTTAGTAATAAACTGTAGACTTCTAGACAAACATTTTAACTGATTTATATCTGTTTTTCCTCTAGGATAGCTATAGTATTTGATATATCTGTTCTCCAACTGATCAGTGATAGCTGGGGGAACATTTCCTTAGCTGTATGCAAATTGACCATGAAATGCAGAAAGCCGGGCTATATGCCCACCGAGTGAGATCTGTTATGAATATCAGCTGTAGAAATACTGAGCCATTCATCAAACAAACAGCGCACTGAAGACCTTAAGAGTAATTGATTGGTCGAGTCACATGGTAGCGTCAGGATATATACTTAAAAGAGCCCTGAGCACTCCTGGGATGTTCAATAATCAAAAGTAGCATTATCAGAGACGAATCAGAAATCAATCATTACTTCATTGTTGGATACATAGAGATAGCTCCACTTAAAGTATTTGTCTTGCAAAATTTCTGAGAGAAAAAATATAGAATTTAAATAAGTTGTTGACAAACTAAAAAGTAAAAGTCAAGAAAAATTATTTCCCTATATTCAGGAAAACAGGATTTAAACCATCTTATTTTGGGTCACTACTATATTTTTAGGCTTTCACCTCCTGACATCTAAGCAAAGGGGAAAATGTAAGAATAGAGAAACCTAATTTCCCAGTGATCTATATGAAGGTCAGAAAATACGTAAGGTTACTGAGGAATGGGGCATTTGTATCAGAAGCTTTGACAAGTTTGAGAAGAACGTTGAGTCTCCATTCCTACTTTCTGTCAAAGAGGTCAGGAACTCTCTCAGGAACCGGACAGATGGGGTTTAAATCTGAGCTCCGGGTTCCATTACTAATCCTGTTTGATGTTGTGCAAGATACTTAACTTTCACATCTGTGTCCTTATATATAAAAGCTATCAATTATTATCTTCAGAATTATTAAAAGGATTGAGGTAATGTATTCCTAGTATTTAGTAGCTGTACAAGTGTGCAAAAATGACATTAGTTATAATAATACTAGTAACAATAACCACATTTCTTCCATAAACATAAGAATGAATAATTATAGAAAAAGATGAACAGAAATGTAGTGGAAGAAAGCATAAATGTGTCAGAACAATAATGCATGCAAAACATTGGAGATTTTTATGGATAAAATCAGGACTTTGGGATGTAATTTTGGCAGTAATAACTCAGGCATCCTCTGGCACCTCTGACATCCCCAGCTCTTGGCTGGGAGTGGGGACAGTGGAGGGCAAAAAATGATTCTAGGAGCCCAGAACCTGCTGCTGCTGCTGCAGACTTACCTTATCTTCAGTCCCCTTGAACCTTAAGAGCCCAGTGCTGGGAAATTAACAGCTGCACCAGGGGAAGCAAGTGCTTGTCAAGGTTAGTCCTCAAGAACTCCAAAGACTACAGTGGGTGAATTTTATGCCAACGTAGAGAAAGATCCCACCTGTGGTGTCTCATTGAACCAGTTTATGCAGACTAGTAAATACGAAAGCAGTTACTGAATTAACTGGACTGAATGGATCTGATTATTAAGGGGAAATATGTTTGTTGCAGTGATAGCTGGGGGAGCATTTCGTTAGCTGTATGCAAATTGATCATGAAGTATATCTGGACAAGAAAGCCTGGGGGGGCGGGGGGGAGTCGTTCCTAGGACACTTCAGAAACTCCATACAAGGACTCACTTTTCAGGTATGGACGTTTGAGTTGTTCAAGAAGTATAAGATCCTCAGCAACGATGTGCTGGCTGAAGGTAAAGGAATCTGGGAATGTAGTGTGAAAGATGGAAATTAGAAATACCAACTGTGGCCATATGATCAGTTGCGGAAACAAGAACCAGCAATGCATGTGTCTTTTCTCCTTTGTTATATACATATTTTTAATATATTAAATAATTTTTGTTCTCGCACTTACTTTACATAAGGTATGTTACTGGCTTTATACTTCATAGTCTAATCTTTAGGTTATAGTATCTCAGGGTGGGATTTTGACAGGATCAAGAATGAACAGTGTGTAGGGCACCTGGGTGGCTCAGATGGTTAAGAGTCTGCCTTCGGCTCAGGTCATGATCCCAGGGTCCTGGGATCGAGTTCTGCACCGGGCTCCCTGCTCAGCTGGGAGCCTGCTTCTCCCTCTCCCTCTGCCTCTCTCCCTGCTCATGCTCTCTCTGTCTCTCTCTCTGTCTGTATCTCTGTGTCTCAAATGAATAAATCTTTAAAAAAAAAAAAAAGAATGAACAATGTGGAGGAATAGAAATGGACACTGAAGGAGCCACGGGTTTCCTCTCTAAGGGAGGGAATGAGTAGGTTTCATGTGTGCAAGAAATTGTTGCACTACATGAAAGAGAAACAAGTGGATCTTCCTATTATCACCGTTGAAGGTGATGAATATGTATAAGACTGTGTATGACTGTGGAGTAGCTGAACGTTTGGATTGGCCCTCTTGACCTCTATTTTGCATTCCTTCTATTTGGAAGATTTGGAAAGGTAAAAATAAATTTTCCAGACTCTTGCAGCTAGGGTTCTGGGTATTAATTAGTTTCTACCAATTAAATGTACTCACATAAGATTAGGACAACAGACCCATCTCTGTGTGTCTATGTTGGCGGACAAGTAAACTCTACTACGCATTAGTGTCTGGAGGGGATTCGTTTGTCATCAGCTTCATGGGTTTGAGACCATCGTGGTGGTGACAACAGAGCAGTATAAAAGCAGATACTTCCTGCTGTTGGGTCTGTGTCATGAAGGTGTCACCTTGAAGAGTAGATTTAGTAGGAGCCCCTTGACTTCAGCTCTCTCGCCTTTTCAATGATTTCTACATTAGACCCAATTTTGCTTGAAAAACCTAGAATGGGTTTGTTTTCCTGCACTGAACCTGTGTTGTTTAGGAATTTCTTTTCAAAGAGCTACAGTAAAACATCTGGAACAAACAACTTGAGACCAAGTCATATTACACGGCTCCAGGTGAATCAGAACCTCATCATTAGGGGCCTGGCATCAAAGAGGAATACAGAAGATTCAAAAACAAAGTTGTTTGATGAGTGGATGGATGAGAGTACTTTAAGAAAATAAAAGGGAAAATTAGTAGGAAAAGGGAGTTATTTGAGATGTAATCTGCTTCTAAAAATATAAGTGACTTTTAGAAATAATTAACAACTGAATGAATTAAGGTTAATAGAGAATGAATTCTAGAGAGAAAATTAGAGCTATTTGTTAAGTCCTTACTGTGTACAGGCATTGTACTAAGTGATTCTCAAGCATAATCTCATTTAAGCCTCATAACAACTACATAAGGTAAGTGCTATTATCATTGCCATTTTGCAGATGCAGAAACTAAAGTTCTCAGGTATTAGGCTCTGTAGTATTTAACACATGTGTTAGACCATGGGTTAGAACCCCCCAAGGTTTACCTTTAGATCCTGTCTCAATGATTACACCTTTTTGCCTCTCAGTGATCTGTAGGGCATATTTTCTGAACAGGTAACTAGAGAACACGTCAGCTAGAATGGTACCTGAAGTTTGACTTGTCTAGTGGTTTTCTGCTAGTGGCAATTTTGCACGTAGCAGATATTTGGAAGTGTCTGGAGATATTTTTTAGTGTCATGCTTGGGGGAGGAGGTGTGCTAGCTGACCTTTAGTGGGTAGAGGCCGAAGTTGCTACTATATATTCTACAATGTGCAGAATATTGCCCACAAGGAGAAATTCCCTGATTGAAAATGTCAGTAGAGTCAAGATTGAGAAACCCTGAGTTAGCCAAATATTTCCCGAACTGTCCTATGGAATTTCTGTATACTCTGTAAAAAAGCTTTGTGGTTTAAAGAAAAAATTGTGGGGGCGCCTGGGTGGCTCAGTCGTTGGGCGTCTGCCTTCGGCTCGGGTCATGATCTCAGGGTCCTGGGATCGAGCCCCGCATCGGGCTCCCTGCTCAGCGAGGAGCCTGCTTCTCCCTCTCCCACTCCCCCTGCTTGTGTTCCCTCTCTCGCTGTGTCTATCTCTGTCAAATGAATAAATAAAATCTTTAAAAAAAAAATTGTGAATGCTAGATAGTCTATTCCCTTTCTGAATAATCTCTATGAGGATTATATTTTAAATCTTATTTTAACATATAATTTAAAATTCTGAAAAGTCCTCCAACAAAGACACCTGCTTACCTTTTACTCCATAGAGAGATGCATAGTTTGGATTGCAGATGGTGGTGCTCATGCCAGTCATAAGTGACTTAACCAAAGTATTGGGAGAAAGAGCCAAAATTAAAATGCTATTCTCTTGACACCAACTCTAGAAACTGTGAGATATTTTTTTTTTTTCTGGCAAAGTATACATTACCCTTAATTTAAGGAGTTGAATATTTAAATAAAAAAATGATCCAACAAAATGTAATAAACCACAGATTATAAATCCTATTTCATCCAGTTGGCAGAAATCAAACTTCGTATGTGTACAAGATTTTATTATCGGTATCAACACATTCCTCCCAGTTGAAGGCAGAGAGACGATGAAGTGACTATGCACCTATATAGAGGTTTTATCTATTAGCAGCCTCTCTTTTACCACGGGGTATGACAAATAGAGTTAGTTTTATAAGCAGGACAGGGGCTAATGGCAGGTGATGAGTTAACCTTACAAGGCTATTTCTGCTTGCCAGTCTTATCTTTGATTATTAAGTTATATGCCTGCCTTGGCCTTTGTTTTCTTTGGAAAACTGACTATACACACTATGTTCTTTCTTTACATCCTGCCACTGTCCCATATTGCATGTTGGACTTGCAATGTCCTCATGTTCCCTTGCAAGATCCTTAGAAGAGTAGAAGGTAATATAAAACTATTGAGCAGTGTTTTCCTTGAACTGAAAGATGCAGATAAACCATTTTTCAATGACGTCTAAAAGGAACCCATCAGGGAAAACAAAAGCCTTCGAATGGTATTTCTCACTATGCTCCAGATTGAATTGGAAGAGAAGTGTCTGCCATGCCGATTTCTGACTCCTTTTCTGCACAGCCTAATGGATGGCTTGGCATACCTCTGGGTTCCTTCAGACGGGCACAAGTGCTTTTTTCTTTGTCATAATGAGATTTAATCAAGCAAAGCCAAAACCATTGCTGCAAGTTAAACACTCCCCAGGGAGGGGGAGCCAATGACTCGGGGAGTAATGAACCTCTATTTAACTTTCAGATTTTGTTAATAACAGTTTGACTTGTACTGGTTGGAGCTAATTAGTTGCTACAGCTTCTCCATTAGTGGCTTATAAAATGGGGCTTACCTTGAGCATGTTAAGCAATTTTCTCAGTGTGGGTCATTTTAGAGAAAACAGAAGGAAACTAAGTGTCTTAAACATGCACGATTATTGCATTTTGTTGTGGTTTCCTTTCATATGGAGTTTCAGGAATGTCTGCAGATCCAATTCTGACAACTTCAGAAGCGTGTACTAAGATTAAATAACTTGGGCTTATTTGGGGATCAGCCCAGTTAGTTGTGAGGCATTAAGGAATGGAGTTTATCTGTATCTCATAGACGACCTAATGTGGTGTAAATTCTGTTTTGGTAGCAGTATGAATTTACACTGACGTTCTGTTTTGGTAGCAGTATGAAAAGTAGGGTGCTGGTGATATTGAGTAATAAGCTGAAGCTTCTTAGAGTGAAAGGTATTCACTGTATCCTTAGGCTTATGATGTTTGGCATTGTTCCCAAAGCAGATTGCCTTCACCATTTAAATTCTCTTCTAGAATAGTATTCTCAAGTAAAACCAGGGAAGGAGCTTGATTACAACATAGCATTTAAAAGTCGTTAAGTGTCTGCCTTCGGCTCAGGTCATGATCCCAGGGTTCTGGGATCGATCCCCGCATTGGGCTCCCTGCTCCACGGGAAGCCTGCTTCTCCCTCTCCCACTCCCCCTACTTGTGTTCCCTCTCTTGCTGTGTCTCTCTCTGTCAAATAAATAAATAAAATCTTTAAAAAAAAATAAAAAAGAAATAAAAGATACTGGAAAAAGGATCACACAATATCAGGGCAAGGAGCAAAGAAAGAATGGTTATGACCTCAGGCCCTGGTGGTTTTAGAAGGAGATGTTTATGATAATTATGGAACGTGCCTTGAGACCAGGATATTTTAAATCCCAGTGTGATATTCTAAACCCCAATGTCACTAGATTTCAAACTGAATTTGGAAGTGGAGGCCATCCAAAGTAGGAGTGGGAGACAGAAGGGCAGCCTAGTACATGCTGTGGATCAGTAAGGTATGGGTGCATTTCCCTCAGCCCATGGTCTCCTTTTTAGCCTGGGCTGATCTTGTAAACTTACATCTCTGGGCTGATTACCACATGTCTTTATGTCCTATGTCTCATCTTCTCAATTTCTAAAGATTTGGAATCTGATCTTTATGGTATTTGGGGTTCTATAATGAATAGAATTAACATGCTGTTAGGATGTATTAGCTAGGTAGCTTGATTTCCTAGTAGGAAGGGCTCTAGGCTATTTTAAGTCCTGGGCATCTGATGGTGTAGGAAAAATTGAGGAAGGAAAGGTGGGATGGAACTTGGGGTGGTCTTGACTTAGAGCAAAATTAGACTCACAATGCCATCTACTAAACCTAGTAATATACCAACATTGGGTTTTAAACCACTCACTCAGCATAAGCAGGCAAAGTTGAGTAAACTTGGTCCTGATGTTGCATACTTGACTACTGCATCCATTCCAGAAGTCTATAAAACCTTCATTTTTACAGGTGTCACATCTTAAAATCTGAGATATGACATATTCAACTGTATTAACAAATTTTCAATTAAGCAAGATATACCCAAGGGTTGTAACCTCTCCATCTCGGGTGCCAGAATGCAGATGTTCTTAACAAACAGAATGAAAAACTAATTTGGTGACATACTTAATGAAATGCATTTTTAGTTCTGGTTGTTCATTTAACATTAACAAAATGGGTTAATCCTTCAAATGACACAGAAATCCCTCCGTGTGGCCATGAGTGTATCTGATAGTTAACAATCCAATGCTTACCCATCTAATGCGTGATGTGCCCTAGAAAGCGGTCCTTAGTCCTTAGGGAAGCTGGTGCCTTGTAACAGGTTTAGTCTGAGAACTCTTTGGAGTAAAACGGACCCAGCACACATTGTTTTTAGGCGCTGAGGATACAAGACCTATATTCTAAAGAAACACATGAATACTTTCTGTGAGTATTTAAGGGTTTGTAGCAATACACAAATGCTCCAGTGACATAATATCCTATTAAAGTATATTATTCAAGTAGAAAATTTTGGAACCCAGAGGAGTAGAACTATGTCTTCATTTACTTTGTACTATCCTCTATTCTTCTCTCTATATGGGCTCTAGAGGTGGAGCATTTCTTCCCTAGGGCCAAAAGCTTCTCAGCTTTGGCAGAGATTGTCCTTGTGTTCTGACTGGTTTACTTATCATAGCTTTCCATTTGCTACATAAGGTAATGTAGCAAAGAGGAGTACAGAATGCAATGATTTTTATGGAATGTGAAAGGAAGAGACGGAGGCTTTGGGGAAGATAACAATCAAAACTCTCTATGAATCCATGGTTTCTTGAGGTTTTTTGAGGGTACTGGAAGGCATAATTGTGAGAAAACTGGAAATGGAAGAAGACATTACAATATGGAAACCAACATTCTCCATTAAGGTCTCTTTAGAATCAGTTGAAAAGTGTGTACTCCGTTTAGGTGCCGCTAGCCCTGGGATATTAGTATAGTTCAAGATTTCATAAACTAACCCTACATCGCCCTCAGGACAGGAAGAGGCCACTACTAGGAAAGGTCCTGGTATTAAAGTTTTAATATTGTCTACTGTTGCATCTTTATCCTTTGAGAGTTTGTTTATTAGAACCAGCCCTGACTCATTTAGGTCTCACTGTGGCAAATAAATGAAGAGATGAGGTCAGGATACACAAATTTTTAATGTATTTAATTAACCTGGTAGTTTATTAATTATAGAATTAATATATGCCTGTGGGTAAAAAATAATCACTCTTCAAAGAAAATAAAAAATACAAATTAAAAGTTTCCTTCCCCCACTCAGAAAACTTAGTTTCACTCCTGAGAGACAAATGGTATTAACGGCTTTTTGTTTTTCTTTTGATGTGGTGATCTTTTTTCTTTAAACAGTGAACTCCTAGATTTGTTTTGTGACATGTCATCAATACATAGAATTTTTGAAATGACCATGAAAATTGGAGATGCATTATATTTATATCATTAAACACCTACCCTCCCCAACTTTACTGCCTAATTGTTAGAACATACATTGAATGAGTGAGAAAGTATTTCATTTCTCTTTTGACTGATGTCATTAATTAAAATGATAAGTTTAAGTTATTTTTTCCTGATGTATCAATTTTAGAATCTGTTGCTCTTTGCTTAATGAAAGATGTAGAATTAGGGTACTTACTATCCCTTACTAACATTCCCATTAATCCTTTTCCATTTTTTTTGGTCATTTTGTTATTTTACATCAAGGGTTATAACATCATATTATCTCTTGTATCTATAATTGAATTTTTTATTGTGTCTGCAGTTTGTTTTTAGAATATGACCTCAATATAAAACTTCAAGCACAATTAAATAGAATGAATGTATCTTTAGAGAAGAAAATGTAATCTAATGTCATTAAAAGTTGCTTAAAGAAGAATCTATCTAGTGTCCATAACTGATGAGCTCTCATTTCTGGATCAGGTTCAGTTATCAATCTTTTAATCATGTAAACAGATTTCTTTTGCATTTGTTCAATACCCCATGGCTATTAATGATTTGACTGTATCTACACATCTATGGAAAATATTTTTCATCAAAATTTTGAAGATCTAATTTTTCTGTAGATCCGGTATTACTGATATGAAGTCTGATAGTCTGGAATAAGTAAATTGTTTTACTTTTGAGACACTTTATAATGTTCTCTTTTTCCTTAGAGTTGTGAAAAATCATGAATGTCCAGGTTTAATGGTATTTTTTGCCATTTTTTTCTTTTTCAAGTTCTTAATTAAATTCCAATAACATGCAATGTTTCAGGTGTAGAATTTAGTGATTCATCACTTATATACAACACTCAGTACTCATCACAAGTGCCCTCCTTAATCCCATCACGCATTTAGCCCATCCCCACCCATCTCCCCTCCAGCATCCCTCAGTTTATTCTCTGTAGTTATACCTCTATATTCACTATAGTTATACCTCTATAGTCTGTTTTCTGGTGTGCCTCCCCCACCTCCACCATTAATTCTATTTCAGAAAACATAGACATTTAATATCTAAAATGTTTTCCTCTATATCTATTGTTTCTTTGATTATTTCCCCCCTTCCATTGTTTCTGCTTTTTCATTCTGGAAATTTTATTAGGAATAAGTTGAAAACTTATAACTAATTTCTCAGTCACTTACTTTGCATACTTATTCCGTTGCTTTGTTCTTTGTTTTTCTATATTTTGGACACTTATTTCAACTATATTTGCAGATAACCATCTTGCTTTTTTATTCATGTCCATCTTGTAATTCAGATGATCTACTCTTTGAAAATTTAAGCAACTTACCAAGTATATATTTTACAATTAGTACATAACACATTATATAGTTATCTTATATATATGATGTATATGGACTTATACATTTTTAGTCTCAGATTAGTCCATTTAAAACAGTCTGGTACTGTTTTAGGAGTACATTTTTAAAACTTGTGTCTGTTTACTGGCTTGTCTATTTTCCTCAGACAAGGGTCCTTGTTTACTCTTGTTGGCATTCTAATTCAAATTTATTTTTTTTTCTTCTCAGATGCTTAATAATTTCTAGATATGTCTGGATATCTGTGAACAAAATAATTATGCTAGAAGGAGATTACAAAGAAAAAAAAGCAATCATGGTGGGTGCCCATATTCTGCATAAGCTGGAAGGCTTTCTCTTTTTGAACTGAAATCCAATATGAAAATAATGACTTTTCTTTTTTTGTCCTACAGATTTTCTTTGGTATTAACAAAAGTAGGAATTTCTAGTTAGACAATTACATCATCACTGGAAGCACAATATACAGAAATGATGGCTCTTTCGAGGAAAAACAAATCTCATTTAGATACAAAATCCAAGTATGTCAAAGTTATTTTTAGTTTGGAGTAGTTGTAACTCATAAAATATCAGCTAAAAATAGGAAATCATACTTCATAGTTGATATTATTTTAGTGTGCTTCATGTTCAAAAAATTTTATCAATATGTTTGGGTATCTAATCCCACTAATAGGAACATTCTGTGAAAAGGCAGTTTTGTCTAGGTCTGGGAGTAAGCCCTATATCTAGTCATTTATTTATTTAACTAGTGTTTGTTCCATTTCTACCATGTACCAAGCATGTCACTGCAAACTGGGTTTACAGTGGTGAACAAAACACAGTGGATTTCTTTCCAGGGTAGATGAGGAAGATCTAAAACAGACCGACAACCAATAAGTTATAGATGTAATATATGATGGAAAATTATAAGGTTCTAAGAGAAACTAAATATGAGTAATCAAATATTCTCCTTTAGGGAAGTGATATTTAAACTTAACAAAATTAGGAGGAGACGAGAAGGGCCTCTGATAATAGAGTGTGGTCATGTGAACACTCCAGAAAGATGAAATAGCAGATGGGAAAGCCTGATACAGGAAGGCAGCTATGCTCACCACTATACCACCAATGTGGGAAAGCCTGATACAGGACCAGACAAGTATATTATAGGATTAATCAAAGGGCAATGTCATTTGGAAGGAAGAAAATTTTGCAAGGCAAGGTTGGAGAGCAAGAGAGAGGCTACAACATGCAGGAGTTATCCTAAGGAAAATTAGGAGTTACTGGGTTATTTTGGAAATTAGAAGTTACTGGATTATTTAAAATGTTTGGGTAGAGTGATCAGCTTTGCAATTTAAAAATCAATTTGCTTCCCTGCAGATGGTGAATAAGTCAATCGGATAGAATTGAGAGTCCAAAAATAAACCTATATGTCTATGATCAATTGATTCTCAACAGGGTACAGACACTTCATTGGAGAAAGAATAGTTTTTTTCAACAAAGGATGTGGGCAACTTTAATCCATATTTAATCCAGATGTCATATTATATTCAAAGATTAACTCAAAATGGGTCAAATCTAAATGTAAGAGAAACAACTATAGATGTCTTAAAAGTAAACATAAACCTGTGACATTGGATTAGGGTATAGTTTCTCAGATATGATACCAAAAGTAGAAGTCACCAAAGAAAAAAGTTATGGAAATTGGATTTCATCAACATTAAAACTTTTTTAAAGTCAAAAGACACTATCAAGGAAGGGAAAAGACAAACCACAAAATAAGATAATATTTGCAAATCCTATGTCTGATTTAGGTCCCATATTTAGAACATTAGAAGAACTCTTAAAGCTCAACAATAAAAGACAAATGATCCAATTAAAAAAATGAGCAAAGGATTTGAGTAGATTTTTCTTCAAAGGAAAGAGACAACCAATAAGCAAGCACAGGGAAAGAACATCACTAATCATTAGGGAAACTCAAATCAAAACCATAGTAAGTCACTACTTCATAAGATGGCTGTAATCACTAGATGAATAACAGTAAGTGTTGGTGAGGATATAGTGAAATTGGATGGCTTATGTAACGTTGGTGGCAACCTAAAATGGCCCAGCCACTTTGGAAAGTTTGGCAGTTCTTTAAAAATTTTAAACATGGAGTTAATGTATGACCCAGCAAGCCTACTATAATGTATATACTCAAAAGAATTGAAAACCTATGTCCACACAAAATTTGTACAGAGATACTCATAAGCATCATTATTCATAATAGTCCAAATATGAAAACAATCCAAATATTCATCAGCTGATGAATGGATAAACAAAATATGGCATATCCATACAGACATGATTCCATTTACATGCCTCGTTCAGACTAGGCAAATCCATAGAAATAAGAACTAGCTTAGTGGTTGCCAGGGGCTGGGGGAAAGGGAGAATGGGAGTGACTGCTAATGGATACAGTGTTTCTTTTAGGGTTATGAAAATAATTTGGAATGTATGCACAAACTTGTGAATATACCAAAACACTCTGAATTGTATGCTTCCAAAGGGTACATTTATGGTGTATGTGTATTTGTTTCCTAGGTATGCCATAATGAATTACCACAACTTGAAATGGCAGAAATGTATTTTCCCACAGCTCTGGTGGCTGGAAGTCCAAAATCAAAGTGCTGGCAGGGCCATGCTTTCTCTGAAGTCTCTGGGGGAGAATCTTCCTTAGCCTTTTCTGGCTTTGGAGGGCATGGCTGTTTCTTTTCTTTTCTTTTTTTTTTTAATATTTTATTTATTTATTTATTTGAGAGAGAGAGAGAATGAGAGAGAGCGAGTACATGAGAGGGGGGAGGGTCAGAGGGAGAAGCAGACTCCCCGCTGAGCAGGGAGCCCGATGCAGGACTCGATCCCGGGACTCCAGGATCACGACCTGAGCCGAAGGCAGTCGCTTAACCAACTGAGCCACCCAGGCGCCCGGCATGGCTGTTTCTTATAGTTTGTGGCAGGATTGTTTCAGTCTCTCTTGCCTCCTTCCCTGTGTGTCTCTGTGTGTCCACTCTCTCCTTCCTTCCTATTATAAAGGCATCAGTTACTGGATTTAGGGCCCACCCTCAGTATTATTTTATTCTGAGATACTCATTTAAATCTGCCCTATTTCCAAATAAGATCACACTCTGAGGTGAGTGGACATGAATGTAGGGGGGCACAATTCAACCCACTATAGTATATAAATCATCTAAATTAAAAAGTAGATAGTAAGGACTACAAAATAGTTAAATATCAAATGCCTAGTTCAGGTCCTACACTCTTGTCAAAACCTTCCTTAATTACCCAAGATGAGGAAACAGTCTCCATTAAATTTCATATTCTCAGTGCCTTAAGCAATGAAACAAAATAGCACTTATATTTAGGCAATACTGATCAGGTGAGTACACCGGCCAGAAATATGAACAAAATAGAATCAATCTCAGCAGTTCTGGACCTTACTCTTAACCATGTCTTAAACCAAAAAGCAAAGTAACCATGTTTCAAAGATTAATATGTTTTTCTTTCTAATATTTATGTTACATGTTATATTGTTATATACGTATTCTTTCAGTTATATGATCTTTTCCCTGTGACCAATTTGGCATATATATAAAACCATTATTTGAGCACTGTTGTGCTGGGCACTATATCAAGCCTGTGTTAGTTCACTTAATTTCTTACAACAGTATTATAAAATGTACACTTTATATTATCTTAATTTTATGGATAAAAAAATACAAGAGACTATGTGTAGCTAAACAACTCTCTCATGGTCACACAACTATTAAATGAGTTTCAGAATTTATTTTCCATGGATGTGGATTTCAACTTGATGCATCTTTATCGTTCATCCACAACATGCAAGTTTGTATCTGATTAAAGAGTAATTAATTTTCCTAAAGGAAAACTGCTTTTTCTGGTAAAACATGGTCTCCTTTTAACATGACAAATTTCAGGATCTAATTGTATTGAATTGCCATTTGGTTATGCTTTTTACATTGCAATTCACTTTTTAATGTGTTTTCATTTGATTCCACAGCAACACTGAAACAGGGTTTAATAGGAATTATATTCCCCATTTTACAAATGAAGAAAAGAAGGTTCATGTAGAGGTTATTCAGCTAGCCCGTGGGCTTACATTTACTATGAAGCTGACTCAACTGGCTTCCAGGCCAGTTGTATTATCCACAATATTATGTCTATCTACGTTTCTAATGTTTCATTAAGGCTGTGAATAATTCACACAAGTAAACTTTATTAGTAATGTCTCCACTCTGTCAGATAATGAAACACTATGAAGTTCTCTATTTTTATCTCACATGAATTGTTCGACTCTGAGCTGTCCTCACAAATTTCATTGTCCATCATTACAATGCTGCCCTAGATCTCCGGGGAGAGAAACTTTCCATTCCTTCAACAACCCAAGGATAAAAGGGACTAGAGGATACAATGCCCAAACAATTATCAATGGAGACCTAAGGTATACTGATTGGACACACACTAAAAGGGGGTGACAGACTTAATGTGTTAAGAAAACAGAGACAAGAATTTATTTCATGCCATTCTGCTTTGGCTCTGAATAGAGTCAAAGCTAAGATGTCAGTGTTGGCAGTAAGAAAGAGGAGGCTGGGTGAGCTGGCATGTAAAATTAAGGAAAAGGAAGAGAGCCTTGTAAGCATGAAATTTACAACTCTAAAGGGTTCAGTGGCCTCCCTCCCCTGGGCAATTAACGAAGGTTCCACACAAACATGCATTGGTAGATGGGTGGCTCTGAACCCAGCCTTTCCTGAAACTGATCAATAATTGTAGAAACTTCAGCTGATCTGGGAGTAGGGGCCCCTGGGAAGAGTCACTGAATAGAAAGCGTGGATTTCTGAGATGTAATTTCAGAACAGATTCAGCAGTTTAAAATGCATGGTTCAAAGAGTCTCAGAGAAAATGGCCTTTCACTAATGGGAGATTGAGAAAAGCAAGTAAGAAGAGCTGAGGTTTTGAAATATTTGAGGATAAGGCTGGAATAGTCCTTGAGGATAAGACTGGAATAGTCCCTCTGACTATAAGGAGTTTGGGGCTGAACTTTAAAGCTTCCTGGGCAGCTTTAAGCTTGCCCTAAGGCAGAGGCAGTCTCCCCAGTATACCATAAAATATCTCTTTGGTTTTACTAATAAAAATAATGAGCTTTGAAATTTTCCTTTTCAGTTCCTGTTTAATTACCTAGAAACACACTATGCTTCAGGGCTCCACCCACCACGGGTAAGGTCTTATTTTCATACAATCATAAAAATGTTTAATTTTCCATTATGCTCATAGAATTTTTCAATAAATTTTAATTATTTTCACAGACTCCCCGAGTACTGCATTATCTAAAAAATATGATTTTGGTTTAAAAACAATCAAGATAAATTTCGACCAGCTATACTCGTAAACTTTTCTCAAAAAAGAACCTTTAGGTTGGGTTTTTGAGTTTTCCAGAAATTTCACCATACATTTCCCCAATCCTCGCATGCACATATGGACTGGGAGCCTTGATCATCCACTAAATTGTTCTCGGCTAGGTGCTGAGAGCCTGGTGAGCAATTAAGTTTGTATTAAGTAAATGAGTGAATGAATCAAGTGCCCATTTCATCTACCAAGATTTTCAAAGATGTAGCTTTCTGGAAGGCTTTGAAATCTGCTAATGCATTCAGGACACCAAACACTATAGCATAGGAGAAATCAGGACCCTGATTTTCATATGCCATCATATCATTGAGAAATTTACGGTGTTTAAGGTCCTAATTAGGCACATGGAGTAGATATTTCACAAATTTTGAAATGATTCTGAAAATCAGATGGCATTAGCCACATGTTGCTGACAGGATCCTTAAGCCCAGAGAGGGCAAGAGAATCCCCAGGTTCCTCCAGCTTCTCCACTCCATGACACTGTAAAGCCTTGTTTTCTTGTTTTTTGTTTGTTTTTTCCCCCGGCAGGCAGGGCTCTCTCTCCCTCAATTACCTTTTTATGAGGTTTGGAGAAATATCTTGTTGTTTGTTTCTATATTTTGGACTCTAGGATAAACATTTTACCATATCAAAGCCAAATTCCCACTGGTATTATTCCCCTGAGCTGCTTCACGAAACAATGAACTGGCCATGCTATCCTAGGCCCTTTTTCTCATTTTTGTATTCTAGCAGCTGGATGAATCTGTGTTCAGGCTCCTTGTAAACATAAGAAAACCCTGCCCTTTCATTTGGACAGTGCCTCAGAACAAGTGATTTTTGTGACAGGGTTTATGATTTTGGTCTGGTGAATGAATAAAATTGAAGACTTAGAGGATTTGTCTGTTCTTAGGTCTTCAATGTAAAATGTTTCTAAAGCCAGTGTTCCTGCCTCACAAATGATAGTCGAAGTGTGCAGCACTGTGATACCAAAGCTTAATGTGGCCAGACCTTGAACTTTCTGTCTCCATCTGACTCGCTAACGTTTAGCGGCTGGAATACAAAACGGTCTGCCGAGGCTCTGCCTCCCGGGTGTCGGCAGGAGCAAATGCTGAAGGACTTTCAACTCAGTGGGCTTCACACAAACCTTCCCCCAGAGAGAAAATCTAAGCAGTGCTTCCGGCAGGTGCATGATTTGGTTCAGAAGCAGAACACATTCGATTCATGAGCAGGAGGCACTAACACAGAGGTTGGGGAAGAAAGGAGGGCTCAAGCCGTGATGGAAGCGATAGTGCACCTGAGTTCCGACGTTTGCACTGCCTCACCCGCATCTCTCCCCCGAGCTTTGAGGTTCCAAACAGATCAGAGGGAGCAGGTGAGGCAGAGGGTGCCGTGTGGAGCAAACCAATCCCAAAACATCCTGGAGAGGGAAGGAGGCACTGCTCCCTCCAAAGAGGGGGAGAAGGAGACTTGCCTTTGGTTTTACTAAGGAAGAGTGTTCCAGGACCTTGTGATTAGCTCGAAGGGCAAAAGGCATTAAGTGGGTATTTTCTGATTTCCTTGCAGAACAGTAGAAGAAATCGGTGGTGGTGGGGTAGGGGTTGCAATGCTGCGAGGCTCCTCCTCCCCCTCCTCCCCCTCCTCCCCTTCCTCCCATCTTCTGTGTCATCTTTTCCCTTTCTTCTTAAAACACACACAAACTTTGTTGTTCTAAAATAGGCTTGGCAGAATTTGTAACAAAGTTTTTTTTTTTTGAACACAGCCGTGCAAGTAAAACTTAGTTTGTATGTTGCTTTCTAACAAATCAATTTTGTTAAGTGACTGCTAGCTGCTAGGACTGGGGCTGTTTTCGGGTTTGGGGAGGGGTGGATTTTCATGGATTTAGGGACAGGCTAGTGGTTTGTGTTTGCTCACCAGAGGACCCTGGACATCAGAAACTTGTCATAATCTGCCCTGTTTCATCATCCCATAATGAAGACTATGGCTGGACTCTAGGGATTTGAATGGCAATCAGCACAGGACCCGTGGCAATGAAAATGGAACTCCATAAAGGCAGGAAATATTTGGATGTACCAAGCGCTCTGCTTAGCTCTCAGGGAGTAGTTGGGAATACAAAAATGGATTTAGCCTGGTGTTTCCTTTTGTTGGCTGCCTCATTTTATTTAATTTGTATGGTGAGAGGAGTCCCAAAACATAACTCCTTTAAGGAAAAGTCAGATTGGGCAACGCGAACATTGTTTTGATCCTTATTGATACAGATCTTCCCAAAGGTGGGGTATCAGATGCGTTCAAGTTGCTAGCCATATTGATCCTTTCAGCCCCTATGGAGGCCAGGACAAGCCTTGAGGCAGCCATAGCCCTTGAGCTTATCACCTCTGGCTTCAAACAGTCTCATCAAATTACTACAGTGTGCTATACAAATATTATTATATTCTGAGTATACCGATGTAATCAAGACCCATGCTACCTTCTAAACTCTAGACATTTGATGCCAACAGACATGCCAAAGAATAAACAAAATAGTAGAAGCCCTCCTTTTCTAGTCCCACAAGCCTGTATTCATACTGCTCAAGAGGCGAGTTTTGCCAAAAAATATCCTGGAACTTTTAGATTATTGTTACATGTTGGAATCAATAGTAGCAGCCCTTTACAACTTAATTTTTCCCATAAAAGATTATCTGTTTGAGAATTCTTCTTCTTGATCGTATGTATGTAGATGATGCATCCATTTGAACTGCTGGAAGTTATACAGCTGACTGTCGCTCCATTTTATTTCACTATGATGGTCATTTAGACTAGAATTTTTCACTGTAAATGACAATGCTGCTGTGAATATCTTTATGCAAATATGCCACAAATACTTCAGGGAAATGGTTCACGTGTGTGGGGGGGTGGTATACTCCTCCAGGGGTGTGTTGGGAGATGCACATGTGTAGCTTGCTCATGGTGATGTCTGGAGGACACTACTGGCAATTGATTCAAGGGGGCCAGGGATGCTTCCCATTCTATGATAAATATCTGGCATAATAAAGAATTAGCCATCCGAAACACCGATACCTCCCCTCTGGATAAACAGCATCCTAGGTTGTGTGCTTAAACGTGAAATTGCTGGATGCAATAGATGTAGTAGATTCAGGCTCAATGTGCATGTAAAACTTGTTTCCCTGTCCTATAGCAAAACTTGGAAAGTTAGAAGCTCCTTTCTGTCTGCAGTTGCAGATTTGCCGTAGCTTTCCCAGTCGGAGGTTCACACGGAGACTTGGAAGGGAAACAGCAAGGTGAAGGTGGACTGCTCTGCTCACAAGCAGGCACAGAAAGAGGCCATTTAGTTATTTACCTTTCCTGCAGCAGATGCTGTCCCACTGTCAAGAGCCAGCATACAGGCAACGTTTTTTTCCCTGGGAGCCGGCAGAAGTGTTGTGGGCTTGGAGCTGACAATTGTGATGACGGCTTCCTGACCGTGGGGTAACAGCTATGCGGTGCTATGTTCCATCTGGTTCCCCAGGGGCCTTGTTGTGGCAAGGACATAGCAGCATCCCAGGTGGGCCAGAGAGAGAGCTGCTGTGGAGTCATTCCCAGAGGCCCTGTGTGAGGCCCTTCCTTCAGCCTTTCTGAGAATTTTGTATGCCCCTACTCTCCTGTTTCGAATTGCTTTCTGCTTCAGACATCTAGATTTGTTTTCATTATATTCAACTGAACCACGGCCAAAGCACTAGGTTTTAGGAATTAGATATCTTTGTTTTTACTAGATTCTGCCATATTGCTCTTTCAAAATATTGGATCAATTTATACCACCACCTATATAAGTTCCTGTTTCCTCATACCCTCAACAACATTTGAGATTGCCAATTGTCAGATTATTACTATTTCTCCTCCTCCTCTTTCTCATTATTGTTATTATTATTTGTCCATCTGATAATTGTAAAATAGCAAACCGGTGTCTCTCTTTAAGTGCCCTAATTATTCGTAAACTGAACAGTTTTGTTTTTTTTTTTTTTTAAGATTTTATTTATTTGACAGAGAGAGACACAGCGAGAGAGGGAACACAAACGGGGAGTGGGAGAGGGAGAAGCAGGCTTCCCGCCGAGCAGGGAGCCCGATGCGGGGCTCGATCCCAGGACCCTGGGATCATGACCCGAGCCGAAGGCAGACGCTTAATGACTGAGCCACCCAGGCGCCCCTGAACAGTTTTTTCATGTTTACTGTTTGCTTTCCTTTTTTAAGTAATGCCAGATGATCTTGCAAATCTATTGTGCTATTGATTTGTTTATAATTTTCTGTTTTTTAAGAGATTTATTTAGAGAGTGAGTGAGCAGGGGGAGGGGCAGAGGGAGAGGGAGAGAGAAACTTAAGCAGACTCCCTGCTGAGCACAGAGCCCCACGTGGGGGCTGGACTTCACGACTCCGAGATCAGGACCTAGGCCGAAACCAAGAATCAGACACTTAACCAACTATGCCACCCCGGCACTCCACTATTTATTTATAATTTTCTATGTCAGGATGTAGAAGTTCATAGTGTCCCTGCCATTCCCAGTCATTGGCTGGAAGCATCTCAGGGGAGCATGATCTCGGGGAAAACTCAGCAACGAATTCCAGAGCTCAGTAGCTGAGGCCCTGGTCATCCCTGCTCTGCGTGGTAAGACGTTGGTGAGGCGCATTCTTACGGCTACCACACTCCTCCCTGTGTGGTTCAGATCTGCTTCTTCATACAGGTCTGGGAAGTGGCTCCTCTGTGTGTTCCCTGTCCTTCTTTCCTAAGGGGAAAATGAGAAGAACAGGGTTAATGGGATAAACTAGAGGCCCCCTTGCTGCAGATGATCCCAAACTGTAACTGATGCTCCACTCTCCATTCTAAAACTCCTCCGCCTGCAGCTACCCAACTCATCCGGTCTTGGTGGCTCACCTCGTGGTGTGATCCAACCCTTTGCTTCTGAAGGTCCAAAGTTTTGATAGTCATTCTCTTGTCAGTTCTGGATTACTGCACATAGCCATATACACTTAATTGTAGGAGGAGAATACCAGGAGGTGTCCAAGTTCCACAGGTATTTCTCCTTGCTCCCACATTGTGTAAAAGGAGTCTTATCTCATCCTGATGATCAAGGCCAGTTACTCCTGCTAATATTGTGACCCCTTTAGTGCTTGCTTTTCCCTGGGCACAGAGTCCAAAGTGCCCTGGTAACCGGTATAACTTATAGTTCAGTAGGATTCTTAGCTGTGTACTTTAGCAAGAACGTACACCTTTGGGGACCAGGATCCCTAACCCTGAAGAGCCTAGAGTTATAGGAACAGAAATCATAAGTTCCCCCAATGAATCATTGGGAACAATGGTAAGTGGGGCCACCCATACCTCTACCCCCTGGTTTCTGAGCACATGTATCCTTCCTTTTGGGGACAGACCACTATATAGAGAGACATTGAATAGATGCATTGTGCTGTGAAGAGTCATGCTTTACTCATTTCAGACTTTCACTCAGAGCTGGCATTTCAGTTTCACCTTTAGGAGGTCATTCTTGTGTTCCATAAAAGGCCAGAAGCCTCCTGATGGCATAGTGTATAATATAACCAATGAATCTCATAGTCACGGGCCACTCCAGCACCTTTTTACATCCATCACTTAACATCAGTCTCCTGATCTGATGAGATATGTAGAGAAGTTCATGCCCATGGCTCAGGCATTCTGTCAGCCCCCAAATAGTGGTGTTGGCTATGACTGTTGCTGTGTGGGCAGGAGAGGAATGCCCATATTCACAACTTATTTATTATCCCCATGAAATTGAACAGATGGTCTTTTCAGGATAGAAGGAACTCCATGTAATCGACTTGCCAAAGTTCGTGTCCTCGAGGAATGGTGCCATATCGGGTATTCAATTGTTGGTCTCTGCTACTGATAAATCAGGAATTCAGAGGTATCAATAGATTTGCCTTGGTAAGTGGGATTCTGTGCGGTTGGCCCATTTACAGCCTCTGGCTCTGTCACCATGACCGCTCCACTCATGTGCTCATACCAGTTGTGGATGGCCGATGACAAAGCATGGCTAAAGATAACTGGCTCAGTCACATTATCTGGTAGTTCAGGCAAGTGCCTCTCCTGTGCTTTATGTTCTCCTATGAGAGTTAACAAAATAATTACGTTTTGTGCCCACTTCTGTATGAACTCCACGTGCCTCTACCTGGAAGGTATCTCCAATATTCCAGTTCTTTTCCTCCAAGGCCCTTCACTGTCACTTTGGGTCATTTCTCCTTCCACAAAAAAGACAAGTAGGTTAACTGCTCATAGTTTAGCCCATTTTGGAAATTGTCACTCTTGACCATCTTTCAGGATGACCCCTGAATATGGATCTGCAGCCATGGCTCATTTTCAGTTTGTACCCACATACCAACCTGAACTATTCATAGACCAAGCCCAGTTACTTCCTTCCTCCTTCAGCTGGTTGCATAGGAACCACATCTGGTCATTGGTACAAGTTGATGGAGGGGCACTGGTGTAACTCTGCAGGTGACGCGAGGTCTGGACTACATGTTCACGGATGTAACTTGTACCCTCTGGCTCTGCACACGTTCATTCCCAGGTGCATATTTCCATTATATTATAGACAGCTGCTGCTAGGCCTACCAGAGGTGGTGGGCTGGGCAGAACCAAGCTCATAATGGGAAATTCCAAAGGCATTGTCACTTTGGGCCCCATGTTCAAGTGCCCCATCAGTGAGATGTCAAAAGACACTTATTTCTTAAAGGACTTATAATTCTCTTGTAGATAATGTGGCCCCAGAATCCCAGGGGCCTACGTTGTGATTCTGCACCAGAGCTTGCCATAAGGTCCATACTGCATCCTTTCCCACCACTGACACTTCCAACACCATGGTGTTTGCTGGATTGTGTGGTCCAGGTGGCAGCACTGATCACACTATGGTTTGGACCTGCTGCAGTGTCCTTTCCTACACCAGGAAGCCCAACAGTCTTTCACGTTTCCTGGTAATTATGAATGTGTTGCCAGTAGACCAAAAAGGGTCTATCAGGCACTGTGTTTCCTTCTTTGTGATGGAAGAGGCAAACTGCTGCAATTTGTGTTTTACTTTGAAAGGAATATCATGGTACTCTCCTGACTCCAGAATCCCCCACATGCCACTGAAGTCTCCAGCCCCTGAGTCTTTTCAGGGTTTATTTTCTCTTCTCTGGGATGCACATATCTTACCAAGGCTTATACAAGACTAGCCACTTCTTTCTCACCTTGCCAACTTCGCATGATGTCGTTGGTGTTGTGGAATATTGCGACATTCTTTGAGATGTCCAGGTGGCCCAGATCTTTTAGAATTCCTAACAGAGGACGAGAGACTTAACATAGTCCTGAGGCATAATCATGAATAAATACTGTTGTCTGTCCTACGTGAATGCAAACTATTTCTGATCTTGTTTTCCAATTTGAATGGAAAAGAAGAACCCATTTGCCAAACCAAGGGCTACATCCCATGTACCTGAGACCTTATTAATCTGTTGTAGTGACAATAGCACATTGAGTGCTGCAGCTGTAGCTGGGCTTAGTGCTTGATTAAGTCTGGCAAAGAATACAATCATCCTCTAGGATCCATCCAGTTTCTAAAGGAGCCAGATTGTTGAATTAAATAAAGATATGGAAGGGACCACCACACTTGACTCTGAGGTATTTAAAGATTGAACTCATCTCTACCATCCCCTGCAGAATGTATTATTTTAAAAAATAATTTATTGATGTGAAATTCACAAAACACAAAATTTATTGTTTAAAAATGAACAACTCAGTGACATTTAGTACAATATTGTGCTGGATGTTACAGTGTTAGGCAATCATTACCCCTATCTAGTTGCAAAACATTTCCATCACTCCAAAGTAAAACCCCTTACATATTAAGGAGTTTGTCCCTGTATCCCCCTCCTCTAGCTTGTGACAGGCAATAATCAGTGTTCTTTCTCCATGGCTTTATCTATAATGAATATTTAATACAAATACAATCATACAGTATGCGACCTTATATGTTGAAGGTTCATCCATGCTGTTGTATGTATTAGTACTTCATTTCTTTTTATGGCTGGATAATATTCTGTTATGTGTATATAATACAATTTCTTTATCCATTCCTCCATTGGTGAACCTTGGGGTTGTTTTCATCTTTTGGCTTCACTATTGTGAATAGTGCTGCTATGAACACACATGTATGGATATTTGAGCACTGTTTTCAATTATTTTGGTTATATACCTAGGAGTAGAATTGTAGGGGTCATATGGTAATTCTATCTTCAACTTTTTGAGGAACCAACAGACGTTTTTCAGCACGTAGTCAAGTCATTTTGCATTCCCCCGGCAATGTACAAGGGTTTCATTTACTTCCTCTAATTGCCAATACTTATTTTCCATTTTTCCGATTCCAGTGATCCTAGTGGGTATAAAATGGTATCTCACTGTGGTTTTGATTTGCATTTTCATAATGACTAGTGATGTTGAGTATCTTTTCATATGTTTGCTGAGCCTTCGCATATCTTCTTTGGAGAAGTGTTAATTCTAGTACTCAGACCATTTTTTAATTTTGTTGTCTCTGTTGTTGAGTTGTCAGCTATATGATTTGCCAACATTTTCTCCCATTCTAAAAGTTGTCTTTTCACTTTCTGGATGTTTTTTGATGCTCAAACTTTTTTTTTTTTAATTTTAATGACGTCTGACTTATGTATCTCTTATTTTTTTGTGCATGCCTTTAGTGTCATAGCTAACCAGGTCATTGTTATTTTTGTGTTAACTTCACTCACCAAACGACTTTCACATAACTGTCCTGTCCTGTGTTTCTACAAACTTATTTTAAAACTGGGTTTTGTTCTGTCCTAATATGGCATGAGCTCAATCTAGTGATCATTACAACTTTTGAGTGTGCTTTAAATAACTTTCTTTATTCTTTAATGTTAAAAGTGATATGAGTACTTTCAAAGGGATAAGTGTAAGTTTCCAAGGTGTCCAATTTACTTAGAAGTTTAAAATCTTGGGGCTAGAAATACATTTGAGGTCTCACATCTCAACTTCTATCAATGCAGGATTCCCTTTGATTCTGTTCCTCATGGATGACTGTAACACTTGAATTCTTCTAGTGACAGGGAGACTAGTGTTTCAGAAGGGTTAAGTTGTGTTATGAACAGCATTAATTGTTACAAAATTTTTTTTTTAAATGACATAAACTCAGGGGCACCTGGGTGGTGCAGTTGGTTAAGCATCTGATTCTTGGTTTCTGGTCACGTCATGATTTTAGGGTCATGAGATCAAACTGAGCACAGAGCCTGCTTAAGACTTTCTCTCCCTCTCCTTCTTCCCCTCCCCCATCAAATAAATAAATAAATCTTTTTTAAAAAAGATATGAACTCTAACATATTTCAACTTTATCCCATTTGACCTACTTTTATTATCTAAAGCTACACAATATGAAGCTATTCTTTTTTTTATGATAGTGCCTCAGAATTGTAGAACTATACAGCGTCTTTCCTATGTATTTAAGCTAAACAGTTACCGTACGTATAGCTCTTCCTCATTTCTAAATTTGGATTCTAGATATTTCGTCGTCCAGATCACCCTCCTCCAACAAAACTTCATTTTGTCAAGGTTCTTCAAGTGTAAGAGTCAGAATAAAACAAAATGCTCAACTATGACCAAAGGCAAGAAATGTAATTATTTGTACATCATGATTTTATTAATGAAACTCTGGTTGCTAACTTCCTTATTAGTCAGCCTCATGTAGATCAAGCCCGTTTCATGTACTGTCATTTATATTTGCCCTAGTGACAATACCAACCCCTAAGGAGAACTCTGTGTCTCTGCATGTGAACTAAAGTGATATTCCCCCATTCTGAAGTATATTATCAGAGCTTTCAGGACCACACAGGAAGGCTCATGATACCTTACAAGGAAAATGTACTATTTTAACATCAGACTGCATGAAACATGTTTCATCTTGGCCACAAAGTGGATCCTATTTGTGTGTCAGTTTCTGATTTATTCTTATAGAATATATTGGCATATGCCCACTCTGCATCTAACCAAGAGAATACTGGAATCATACTGTAGTTACTGTGTGTGTGTGTGTGTGTGAGAGAGAGAGAGAGAGAGAGAGAGAAGGAGAAAAAGAGACTGGCTTATTTCATTTAGCATAATGTTCTTAAAGTTCATCCATGTTGTAGCATAAGTCAGAGTTTTCTTCCTTTTTAAGGCTAAATAATATTCCCTTGTATGTATACACTACATTTTGCTTATCTATTCATCTGTCAATAAAACTTGGGTTGTTTCCATGTTGGAGCTACTACAAATAATGCTGCTATAAACATGGGTGTACAAATCCGAGGTTCAATTTTTTGGAGTGTATATATATGGAAATGGAATTGCTGGATCATATGGTAATTATATTTTTAATTTTTTGAGGAACTGTTATACTATGTTTTCTATAGCAACTGCACATTTTCGCATTCCCATCAACAGTATACAAGGGTTCTAATTTCTTCCACATTTTCACCACCACTTGTTTTTTTTCTGTATTTTTTTTTTAATAGACATCCTAATGGGTGTGAGATGGTATCTCATTATAGCTTTGATTCGCATTTTCCTAATGATTAGAGATGTGTTTTCTAAGCTTATTTTGGATGAGGTTTGAGGCTTAACAGGTGTGATGTTTATCAAAGACATAACTGGTAGTGTTGTTAGAATGTGAACTCATATGTAGTAAAGGAAAAGTTGGCAGTCACTGCAATGATCCATTGGTCAGCTTTGGTGGATTAATATTCCAGGAATTCTCAGTTGCAGGAACAATTGCTTCTGGTTTCTGTCCTTATCTACAAAAGACTTGAAGGGACTTACTCCAATCTCTGGTGAGAATATTCAGAATGAATCAGCATTTGAGTAATGTATATCATTATCAGTATAAAATAATAAAGAATAGACAGAAAATCAGCTTAGGGCAGTGTAAAACTAATTTTCTATATGGGTGTGATAAGAAGCAGAGGGAGTTCTTCCTGTGTGATATATCAAGGTGATAATGTGCCCCATTAGGACAATTTGTTTTATATTTCTTAAAATAGATATGACTGAGAAAATGACAGATGGAGGTCAGGAAAAAATTCATGAAGTCCTTCACCTTATATTCATAAATCAATGACTTGGTCCCAGAGAGGTGGCTAAAAATATATTTCTCTTTCAGATGAAGGAGATTAGGTTGTGAAAAGAAGAATGTGTTGACTGAAATGACTGAGAACATCACCTCTGTCATTCACACTGTACTATAGCATTATGTGGAACATAAGGAACATGATTTTTTTTCTTTCACTTGTACCAGTAACACACAAATCTCTCCCCTGTCCCCCCTCCCCCCTCTCTCCATGTCTCCCCCTCTCTCCTCTTGCCTCCCCATGCCTCCCCCTCTCCCTCCTCCCATCTCTGCCAGTCTCTCTCTCTCCTCTCTTTCTCTGCCTCTCTCACACACACAGATACAGATTTCCATTTTATAGATGAAACCACATGAATTTATAGTCAGAAAAATAATTAGATTCAACTAAATCTTTGGTCCCTGGCAGGGAAATAGTTAAGGAAGAAATAATTTAAGTGAAATTGCACCAAGTATTTTCATGGGGGAAGAATTAGAAAAAAAAAATACCCAGAAGAGATTATGTTGAAACAATACTAATGCCTGAAAAAATAAGACTTTAGATGTTTCTCACTCTTAGAAGGCAGTACCAGCATCAACTCCCAAAAGAGATCAGTATATGAAATGACAATCTTGGGCTGAGAATGAAATTTTTAAAGTTCACTGTGAAATACTGATTTTTAAAAATAATTCCTTTTTGAAATATCTGTAATCTTTTAAACTTATAATAAGTTACAACCTAAACTATAATGAAGGTACTTAACATGTCAGGAAACAAGGAGAAAGAGTCAAATGGCAAGGTAGCATTATGAATTTCTAGTGAGATTTGCACTCTTGCTTCTGTTTTTTATTGCATTCCATAAGCGTCACAGAAAAAAAATCCTTTAAAGAAATACATTCTACAGCTTATCACTCATGTCGGAGAAAACCAGTTTAATGCTTTTGTTGGCCATGATACTGAAAATAAGTCTTGATTGAAGCAAGCACAGTCATATATTGAAGTACACAAATAGACGCATTTGGTTGGTTTATTCTGCAGCCTTGCTGCAAGAATGCAAATGAGCTTTTCCAAGCCCAGTTTCAAGCTGTCAAGTGACAAAGGGGAGGGGGGAGGGGGCAGGAAAAAAAAATCAATTGAGTTAACCTAGCACAGAAGTCTACAGATTAATTATGTTTAAAAAAAACTGAAAACAAAGTGTTTTTTGTTGGCAACTTGAAAGATTGGTGCCTGAAATACTCCTTAATATTATGTAAACAAATGGAGCTTAATCAGTTGCAGGGACAGCAGTCACCATACCTGCAAATGGTGTAGAGTAAGGTTGTTACTTTCCTTTCAAATAAATGAATAGGGCAGAGAAGACAGTTCTTTTGCAGCTGCAGACAGAATTTATATATTGCTTACAGGATGGTGACAGATTGGCACTGTGACTTCAAATGCCAAGTAGGTATCAGTGTGCTTATTCTTTCTGTTGGGACTCTAGGGATTCGAGGGCAATTAAACAGGCAATAAAATTCTCACTTTATCCCTAGCATTTTGTAGTAGAGACATGACTTCTGAGGCTTATAAGGGTGTGGAACATCCTCATTACTGTTTTTGGTTCATTTGGATGGATTAAGCCCACTTTTGTAGGATTGTTACTCAACCATCAACTCAGTAAATCAAAAAACATACATTATTTTGGTTCTTGACCCAACCCTGACTTAAATATTGGGAAATTTACTTGTTGATTAGCTACTTGATGTTGATTGAGAATCCAAGCATGGTTAGCTCTGTGTGCTAGAATAAGCAGAAAGGTAAAGTTGAGCTTTGACTCTATGGAACTTTGGGAAGGGCAGACTAACTTCAGGCAAAGTAGCAAAGGTTGTCCTTTGGAAGATAGTGGGACCCTAAAAGTAACAGATGCCTCTGAGGTATTACCTAGAGCATTCAAGCATTCAAGGCTTTTTAGTAATTAGAAAAAAATTAGTAATTAAAAAATACTTGAGTTCATGAAAAAAAAAAAAAAACTTGGCTATGAATGGAAGAGAGATCCAGAGGAAAGTAAAATGATTTGGTATGGTTTCGAATGGCAGATGTTCACCAATTGGCAGCAAGAAGTTAAGGCAACTAGAAGGAGATGGGGATAAAATGGGACAAGTTAATTTGTCTGAAATGCAAAGAAGATAACTCTAGTCCTCACAATTTTAAATGAGATCAGGGATGTTGTAGAGATAAGATGCGGGTTTTGTGGAGAAGCACTAAAGATAACTTTCTGAGATTATTTTTACTTTTATGAAATGAAAAATTAGAAGAGAGAATTTGGCAATGCATTGGAAGTAGAGGATACTTTGAAGACATTTCCCTGCTTTCAGTTGGAAGTTAAATGGGTATGGTTAGATTACAGCTGAATATAGAACATTGGCTAAAATCTGCAACAGGAAATAGCAAAGAGCAGATTATTAATTAGGACTCTTGTTTTTACCCAGTGTTTTCAAATAGTTTTCCATTTATTTCATTAAAAAGGTATCCATTACCTTAAACCCCCTACTGATAAGGAATAAGCAAAATGATATATTTTGTTGCATTAACTCATAATTACCTAGCACGTTCATGCTGTATAATCTCAGGTTTCACTTTATTTGTAAATATGCTTTATAATTGTGCAGCCCACACAGCTTCATTTGAAAGGTTTGAATGTGTTTTCCCTCCTGCATTTATTATATTGACTTTGCTTAATAGCCATATTGCATTTGTTGAATAGGGTCTTAATGTAGATACTTTTTTATCCTTTTCTGTCAGATCCATCTTCTCATCCCTATCCTGTAAGGAATAAACATATCACAAAGAAAATTCAATGCAAAGTATGTGCCCATTAAATTCTGTTGATGAATACACAAAATGCCTGAGTAAACAATATACAGATGAAAAATCCCTATATAGCCTTATAATGCACATGCACACACACACACACATATATGTATGCACACACACATATACATACAGACATACATTTAGATGTGAAGGTTGACATCCTAAAAATAAATTTTCTTTCTCACAGTAAGCCAAGTTACAGTACTTTGTTAAGCAATAGCATTAAATTATTCTCATTTTATGCACTGCCATCTGGCATACTTGTACTTTTTTTGTGAATCACAGAAAAAGCAATTCAAAACCAGACATTAAATAGACTCATAAGTAATTATCGACATATTAAGTAGTTTCTGAAGACAGGTTTGAACACATACATTCCAACAGGATTTTCTTAGGTTGATAGCCATAAGCGTTTCCATTGAGAAAAAATATTTTATAATATTATTGTAAAATAATTTGGCAAACTGCTTCTATGTGCATCTGCTTGAGTCTTCTTAAAACATGCTACATTACAAAAGTAATTCTGTTCTGTGATTCATGCTCATCCCCTTTTCTGTGACATTTTTCAACATTTTATTAATGGGGAAGGAATCCTCATAATGAAAAAAAGTGTCTTCATCCTGAAAACACCCAGATTGTTCTGCCATATACGTCTCAGGATTCTGTGCATTTGGAGGGAGAGTGGGTGGAGTTCATCTACTTTCTTTGTGGAACAGGGCTCATGCCATAGGGACCACTCAGATGCTCTCCCATTTGCTTGTGAAAGTAGCATAATGATGTCACAAGAAAACTGGTTTCATTTTTTTATAGTCCTGATCTTAAGAAATATGCCTTTATATTTAACCAAAACAGATGCCCCTGCTAGAACTACTAGTCTGGAGGACTTTGTGATGCCACATGGCAGTCATTTGTAATTTTGGTCACACTAGTTTACATGTCGTTGAGCCTCTTGAAATGTGGTCCTTGGAACCAAGCACCATAGTCCAAACATGGGGTCCAAGAACAGAGGGGTTCTCACTTTGTTTTCCTAATAGAAATATTACAGTCATTCACAGACTGCATTCGTCTTGTCAGGAAACACTGCAAACTGTTGCCTAAAACTGATCTTGACTCATTAAAATCATGAATATTTATTAAATTTTTTTTGTCTTCTCAAATGTGTATACCTAAACATAGACATCTGTAATTAACCATATTAGATCCCATTCTATTAGTTGTTTCTGATTTTAACGATTAAGAAATCTTTTAACAACCATTTAATGTTTATGACCATAAAAATAAAATACCTTTTAGGACAGAAAAAGTGAAAAAGATAGGACAGAAATAGACAAATATTAGACAAAAGTAGAACAAAATATGTATATATATATAAAATGCCTAAGACAGCACCATCACCATTATATGTGTAACAATATTATATGCTGCTTTTTTTTCCCGCTTTAAATTACTTTATGGATATTTTATTGTATTATTTAATATTCTTTTGAAATCTGATTTACAGGAAGAACTGAATAATATTTGACAAAATGGGTATATTTAGTTAAATAGTAGACTGTTATTAAGGATGTGTCTGTCATTTATTTTCTATTGAAAATAATACTACTAAAAACATTCTTATACTTAAAATTTTGCATGCATGTCTCAATAACTTTAGAATAAATTACTGGATATAGATTCCCTGGATTAAAATTGTGACTATTTAGAGGAAATCTTAATGCATATTGCCAAACTGAAATTCATTCTCAAGGTGAATTTTATTTTCCAATATGTAAATCCATATAATAAATATGTATGTGTATATATAATATTTATAACATATGTATATAGACTATATAAATTTATATGTATATACACATGTGTAGATAAGTTTACATTTACATATATATGCACATGTATATGTGTGTGCATAAATATAGATATCTGGAGTGGGTAGAAAGAAGGAGAGAACCTGGAAAGATTCTACCAAGTATTATTATGACTAATCTTATAGCTGAATCTTAACTGTGGGGTTGAATTTATTATGTCAGGGTAAGTGTTAACATTGTGCTATCAGACTCGTCCCGAAATTTATACCCTGGGTTTGTGGGATACAAAGGTACTATGATGGGCCTGACCTGTATTTTACCTTTCCTGTTTCTTTGACACACATTTCAGTAACAAATGGAGTAATGAAAGTCTGAAATTTTCGTAGGGTATTACCATTGCATGAAAAGATGGATGTGTGAAATTCATCCAGAGGTAACAATAAAACTACAAGCTCTGATGGGGTATGGTAAAAATTGTTGCTGTTACTTTCTGAGAAGACAAATACTCCACTGAAGCTTCCTTGGTGGTTGCAAGGTTTATGAGCATTGATGGACTCTGCCGGGTTTGGCATTACAGTTCATTTAGACTAATAAAAGTATGTTCCTTTTATTCTGAAGATATTACTCTCTAAAAGGGGAAACTGAAAAGTAAGCAGTGATCTATGCAGTGATCAGATATGTGCAGAGGTCTGTGTGAGATTCCCTGGGGCACTCAGTTCTGCCTTTAACCCTCCACTTTAGCATTCTCCTTCTTCCCTAGTCACGTATCTCTGTTCTGTAGGGACCAAAATAGTATAATGGGACAGGAAAAGGTAAATGGGTGGGCTAACAATGGACCAAAAACTCTAAGCAGAAGTACACCCTAACCTACACCCTGTCTTCAAAGAAAATTAGATTACCTTTAGGCAAGACCAGTCCAAGAACTTGGCAGCAAATTTTGCTAATGGCATATCCTGGCACTTGCTTACAACTGTGTATACCTGTTCTCTGCTTGCCGCTAAGCAGAGAAGGAGGGATATGCTGGGCACCAGAGCAGGTCTGGCCCCTAAATAAACCGATGTATCTCTGCGTGAACACCACTCATTGCTGATTTACTGGTGAGAGTACCTTTGTTGCATAGTCACTGATGTTTGCACATCTAAACTGTGTAAGAGGGGCATCTGGGTGGCTCAGTCGGTGAAGCGTCTGTCTTCAGCTCAGGTCATGGTCCCAGGCTCCTGGGATCGAGCCCCGCGTCGGGCTCCCTGCTAAGCAGGGTATCTGCTTCTCTCTCTGTCCCTCTCCCTGCTCATGCTTGTGCATGTGCTCTCTCTCTGAAATAAAATAAAATAAAACTTTAAAAAAATAAAATAAACTGTGTAAGAGCCAAGAATGCAAACAAAAGATGAGAATTTCCAATTCTGCAAGTTAGAGGAGCCACAGGCTTCAGTATTCCATCAGAAAACTCCTAAGATTGTTATTTACAAGAGCTGCCTTATTATTTCTATAAAATTGGGAACTATCATTCCTTCTCTGCAACACACAGATTGGTAACTCAGATTGAGAATTCAAGCTATTATCTGGACACCTGTAAAGGACCAAATGCAGAAGAAGCCTGCAGATGACAAGAGTGTCAGCCTTCGCACCCACAACAGGGAGATGACGAAGTAAAACCATTTATCAGGCTGCATCAGGAATGGGTGCAGGAAAACCCAGCTACACAATGAAGACCCAAAGACCGTGGCAGTCCAAATATTTCCTCAGCTACATCGTCAATTACTAGTTCACTGTGAAGTTCCCACCACACCTCTGGGTTGTGAAAAGAACTCTAAAACTCTAGGTGCATTTGAGAGGGTAGAGGTGACAGTGGTGAATAAGGGTTCCAACAGAACTTCCTTACAGCTTCTGGGAAGCAGCAACAAACGGATCCTTACCCAAGTCATCGTGACAGATGAGGTGACCAAGAACTGAAGCCTCTGACAAGCAGTGGGAACCATTTAAGGAAAGAGCAGTACATGAAGGAAAGCAAAACAAAGAGCAAGCTGAGAGGTAGAAAGAAAGCCACAACATGTGGTGTCCTAGAGTTCAGAGAAAGAACATTTATAAAAACATTGAGTAATGAAAAATAGCAAATATCAAGAAGACTCAGAAAAGAGAAGTGATAGCCACAAAGAGCTGATAGATGATCACAAGGAAAATGATGTGTCAGGGTAACAGAGAAAGCAAAGCCAGAGTGTTGTGAGTTGATGAACAAATGGGAAGTGTGAAAATTAGAGACAGTAAGAATAGACAGTAATTCTAGGATTATTTCATGGAATTTGATTTAGGATGAGAGAGACTTGAGGATGTTTAAGTGGTAATATGATACAGATAATATACGGTAGCAAATAATTCCTCTCTGTGGTGTTACACATTTCAGTCTTAATTCTAGCCCTTCCATTTTCAAGCAGCGTGATTTTGGACGTTTCTCTAGGTCTTCCTCTCTCCTTCCTCTCTTCATCTGTGAATGTGGGTCCACATCCTCTCAACCAATGTTAGCTAATTTGTTTTATTTGAAGTCACTGCAGAAAGAGGGAAAATCAGTGCAGCCAGGTCTCTTGGGAGGTAGCAGGCTATAGATTCGAGAATTCTGGCGAATGAATTAATCCTTCAAAAGGGGAAGGTCTCTCTTACACTTTTACTCACATGTAAAAGATAAAAATAAGGGTTTAGGTACATTTACCTTTATGGGTTTGACTTGGACAGATTTCCAATTGTAATGGCATTTGTTTGTTCTGAAATAAAAGCTAGAGTTATTAGCTCCAGGTACGTTACAGGGCTAGTGAGTTAGTTGAAGAATACAGGAAGATGAAGATTTAAAATAGCTAGAAGAGTAATGGTGAGAGAGTTTACTGAGACAACAGGTTTTCCGACAGTCTTGGTGCCCATCTGATGCTAGAGAAAATGCACCTAAAGGAACAGCACTTTGTGGGATTCTGGTTTTTCTCTGCACAGTGTCTCTACTCTGGCGTTTGATTGGGGAAGTGCCATTGAAATCTACAGGAGAAAGAAGGGGGTAAAGGAGGTGGGAATGAAATATGATAGAAATAGATAATGGAAAAGTAGAATAGAACGATGGAGATCTTGGTCAGATGAAAGGCAAGTTGGAATAAAACTGGAGAGGTAGGAGGGTAGAAAAACATGTGTGAAAAACAAACAAACAAACAAAGACCTAGGGTGTTTATAAGCTGAACTTTTCTAGATTTTACAGACTGGGCATTTATCTATGTGAGTGAGTTTATATTTCAGAAGGTTAGAGTCAAAGGCTAGGTCACTCATTTTATCTTTGTTGTCCTTACATCATCATTAATGGTTCTTTCATTTTTTTCTAATCACACATTTAATAAGTTATTTGTAAATCAATAAGTAAATACACTAAACCTGAAAATGTGAAAAAGGAAGACTATGTTACTGATCCATAGGCATGCAGGAGACTCCAACTGCACATAGATATGAATGTTTTATAAATAGCATAGTCACTGCAGACATATACCCCAGATATACATTGTTGATAATCTCATTTATGCCACCAACTCTCCTCAAAAAGATAAGTTCTACTTAGTTCTAGTTAATGTGATCTAAATCCCAGACTAATGAAGTTTTACTGTATTTGAGGACCACTCTTTGGCTGATGTCCTAATCCCTTCGGTCATTTGTTTCTTGCTTACATATGCATACATGGGTAAGCATTTGTGTGTGGGGGGGGTGGTTCTGAAGTTTATAACAACAATATACTGTTAGTGACTGGAATGGAAAGTTGTTTGCAATGACTCTGTAGCCCTATTCTACATTTGTAGTTCAGTTGATTTTATTGCCCTCACCCGTCTACACAACGATCACACACAGGAGAAAAACACCGGGACCCTAAATCAAGTGGTTATTCACAATGTTTTGCTTCAAATAAGATTTATATTTAAACATGAATCAAGAAATCTACATGGTTTGAGAGAGATTTTAGAATCCTATGTTTTGATCCTTTCTTGAAGAAAGGTGACACATAATTTCTGGATAATTTAGAAAAAAGTTATGACCCTTCTAGCTAGTTTTAAAATGAACATTTTTTTCTATCAGTTTCTAAATTTATCTTCCCGAATTCACTGGTTTCCAGAACTTGCCATAAGCTCTGAAATCTAGGAAACTACCAAGCACTATGTAACCCAGCCCAAGAATATACCTCAAAGTGTCTTAGATTTGTGTATCAGTTTAGGGGAAACAATTGATTCCACCAAATCCTGAAATCCTGTGCAGGGGAGTCCAATATCCCAGGCTGTACCCCCCCCCCAGGACCACTCCATGTTCTACTATGGAGACTTAAAAAGATCTGTTTTATGGATAAATGATGCCTATTCCCAAAGACTTCTCAAGAGACAACATCTTTACCACTAATCCCTTATACACCAAAGTGGCTGGAGAAAAAGTACACTTTAATTACACAGCACCAAATATAACTACCAATTTATTTTTCATCTGGAAAAATAAGAGGCCCTGAAAGAGGAGAGAAAGTAAAAATCTCAAGATTAAAGGGCATTTAAAATTTTAATATTAAATCTTTTGCACAAACTTTTTCTCCTTACATGAAAAGTACTAAATAAGTTACATTTAAATGCCCTACTTATATAAAAATAAAATTAGGTACTTCTCATTTAAGAGAGAGTGGTAAGATTTAAAATATAAGGAATAGGAGTAAAGGATGAGCAGTATATCCAATCTAAATTACATCAAAAACCAAATATAAAATAGAGACAGAACTTACATTTTTCTAAAAGGAAGTAAATATTCACTACCAACCCCAATAGGTAAATTACACTGATGAGAAGAAAGATACATGAACGAAGATATTTTCTTGCTTTGACTTATAAAAAAAAAATGATACATTTCATGTTCGTTTAAATGTTTAGGGTTATAGTGTTAGAAATACATAATTCTACTTTTATGGACAGGTCGACTAGGGGAATATCACAATCATTTGAATTGGTTGTCTTCATACTGAGTAGGGCTTGCTTCTCTCTCTTTCTAAGCTTTATTGAGGTAAAACTGATATAAATTACAAAAAATTATATGTGTTAATGTATACATTTTGCTATGTTTGGACATAAGCATACACCCATGATGTTATCACCACAGTTAAGGTCCTAAACATATCCATCACCTCCAACAATTTCCTTGTGTTTTTTTTCTGTGTGTGTGTGTGTGTGTGTAACTTGACATGTCATCTACCCTCAATGTACTTTAAGTGCCTAATATGTATTTACTGTATGTACTATGTTGTACAGCAGATCTCTAGGACTTATGCATACTTTTTTAAAACTTCTTTGCACATGTAAAACATGCCATAAGGTGTCCTATATTGCAATGGAAAATGCAACTATTTTTAGGCAAATCCCATTAGAATCAATGGCATTAAGGAGAAAACTAGATTCCATACTTTCTTCTTTGTCTCACGTTTTTTCACACTCAAACTCCTTGACATCTTGGCTGCTGTAAGTGATGCAATTAGAAGTCCATGGCTGAGAATAGTGTTTACTTTTGTCAGAATTGGGAGGTTTGTGTGATCATCATTTTCTTCAACATATGTCTCTTTGGAATCATCCACTGTAGTTTTTTATTATTATTATTAATTTTATAATCAGGAACATCAAAGCCCTCTTCTACTTGTGTTGACTTTTCTAGATTGGTTCTTACAGATATTTTCTCTCTTTATGAAGCCACTTCTCACCAATTGCCCAACATCTGTTGCAGTGGGGTGGATTTATTTTATTTCAAAAATTATACTTCCAGTAGACTGCAGAAGAAATTTCAGGATCTTCTTCAAGTGACTCTATACCACTCTGTCCTGTCTGATTTACCTTGATATACCTCATCATCTTCCTCTGAGAATTCTTCTTCTTCACTAAGGCTATAATCTTCTGAATCAAGACTCAACTTCAAATTCTACAGTGAAGTCATCTGAAACTGAATCTTTTTTTTTTTTTTTTAAATTTTATTTATTTATTCGACAGAGAGAGAGACAGCGAGAAGGAACACAAGCAGGGGGAGCGGGAGAGGAAGAAGCAGGTTTCCCGCGGAGCGGGGAGCCCGATGCGGGGCTCGATCCCAGGATCCTGGGATCATGACCTGAGCCGAAGGCAGACGCTTAACGCCTGAGCCACCCAGACACCCCCTGAAACTGAATCTTGATCTAACCATCCTAATGTTCACTTACACCAGCATCAAGATCCGGATTTGCTGGAGTCTCTGATTCCATGCTCCTGCTTCTTCACAATATATCTCCCTTATTACACATAAAGTGAGGCTTTCATCAAAGAAAGGGAAATACTGTCAGATTTCTGGTGCTTTCTTTTTCATTCACCAGGTAATTCATCTGAATTTTCATCTAGTCAGAAGTCATCTCTTCTTCTGAATTCCCAAAATACTCTTCTGTCCCAGGCCCGTATGTGTGTGAGCACACTAGGTCCCTAGGAAGAGGCCACTGGCAGTGACAGAAGCTGGACCTTGGTCAGAGGGGCCTAGGGCTGCCCACCATCTGGGCTTCTTGCTCTCTCTTCCTCCCCATCACTAAGGCTGCTGAGGTTCCCTAGTGCACTTCCACGGTGTTTGTGCATGTGCACCCAGGCCATGCAGCCTCACTAGTTTCTCCTTTCATTTTCAAAATTGCCCAGATTTGGACACAAATTCTGTTTTCATACTATGTAAAGATCATTGGAAAGTAGAAGCTGAGGAAAGGCAAGGGTAGGGTACTTGAAGCATCATCCAAATGGGTACAGAATTCATGGCCCAGCAATGAGGGAAAAATAGAGGCCTTGAGTAAGAATGCTAATAAATGAGTACATATTAATAAAACATATTTTATTTTTTTTCATATTAACAAAACATAATTGGATGAGAGCTAAAAACTCAAGTTTGAGTCCTCACATACGATCAACTGCAATCCAGTAGAACATATGGGCACCTAATATTCAGCATGCATCTAATAGAGTGGTGAATGATTCCATGTGATGCTCCTCTGATTTAATTACCTTTAGAAGTCCAAGTTTGATTCCTTCCAAACTAGCATCTATTGCAAGTCTAACGAGTTAAAAGTTTGAGCTGGAGAATAGAGCCATTACAAAATAAAAGTAATCAAACAACTCTTACAGATCTCCTAAAGCAATGATTCACAAAGGATTTCACACAAAACTCCCATTAATGCTAATGAAATTGAGTAAGTTGCAGGCTGAAACTCTCCCATACATTGATAGGTGAATAGTTCCCTGAGGTACTTACTTAGATGAGGGAACTTAATTTTCTCTCCACTAATCCTCTCTGGATGAAAAATAAGAAATAATACTTCACAAGTTGGTTTCTTTTTAAAGTAGATGGCACAAATTCAGAATCATTGGTGTGAATTAATCAAAAGCCACATTAGGACATCAACTAGCTCATTTTCAACCAACCAAACCATCTTCCATTCAGATAGATACCAGTTGGCCAAAGTCTTAAGTCAGTCTTGTTTGTGGCTCTGAAAGTAACCCATTAAATCCATCCCATCTTGCTTCTTCAAGATTCTAGAAAAAGGAACTGTGCAATTATGTGAGGGAACTAGTTGAAAAGAAATAGAAATTCCTGATTGCCTTAGTATGAGTTCAGCTGCTGTTTTAATTAGCTGCCTAGGGAAGGAAAGATCATGAAATGTTGAGTTAGAAACAATATAAGATCATTCAAAGACATACAAGTGATAGTACAGGTATAATTAAGCTTCTGGGGCAGAAATGGTGTGTGCGTGTGTGTGTGTGGTTCAGAAGAAGCAACTTTCACTAGCATGTGAGTGTTTTTGCTTAACAATAATCATTAGGATAATATCAATTTGATTGTGTACAACTCTTGACCTGGTCATCTCATTTATTACAATTTCCCAGGATAGGGGCAGGGTTGTGGTTACTATATTATTTTACAACTGACAGAATGAAGCTCAATTTAGTAAGTTACCTCATAGAAGAAAAGTGGTAGGCTCCCAAAAACACACATTAAGTCAAACAAATGTAAATAAAATAAATATGCTGATTTTGATGAGAATGATATCACAGAAAGTAAAGATTCTTAAAATCTCATTTAGTCTTCCCTTCTTTCTTCTACAACTAATGCAACTGAGCCTTAAAATGGGAATTTTCTAAAAACCATCATCTAGGATCTTAATGTCAGAAGAAATTTCTGGGCACCTGGGTGGCTCAGGCAGCTGACTCCCTGACTCTTGATTTTGGCTCAGGTCATGATCTCAGGGTCATGAGATTGAGCCCTGCGTGAGGCTCTGTACTCAGTGGGCAGTCTGCTTGAGATTCTCTCTCTCTCCCTCTCCTTCTGCTCCTACTTCTGCTAGCCTGCACTCTCTCTCTCTCAAATAAATCTTGAAAAAAAAAAAAAGAAATCTAGTGTGTTCCCTTTTGGTTAGTGATATCTAGAAAGTTTGTTGAATAGAGATAGATCCCCAAATACCAAAATATGTCTTTGATTTAATTATGCACAAATGCATAAATAGTTGTTACCATGTGCTGTTTGATGAAAATTATCTGGTGCTGCTTATTTTGACTAAGACCCAAATTACATTGAATTTAAGCATTAGCAGACACAATTTTGGCAAATTATATGGCTTTAAATAAATAAAAGAAAATTTGCTGATTTATTAGACCTTAAGAATCAGTGCCACTACACATGGCATTTTAAAAATGACTACTCTAAACTCCACAGTTATAGTTGGAGATGTTTTAGTAATTGATGAAACAAGTAAAGTGAAAATCAGTAAGCAAGGTCACCTGGGTGGCTCAGTCGTTAGGCGTCTGCCTTCGGCTCAGGTCATGATCTCAGGGTCCTGGGATCGAGCCCCACATCGGGCTCCCTGCTCTGTGGGAAGCCTGCTTCTCCCTCTCCCACTCCCCATGCTTGTGTTCCCTCTCTCACTGTCTCTCTCTGTCAAATAAATAAATAAATAATCTTTAGGGAAAAAAAAAAATAAGTAAGCAAATATAAGACCTGAACAACACTATCAACCAACTTGACCTAATTGACCCTCACAGGGCAAAGGGAGAAACCCAACAGAATGCACACCATTCACCAAGATAGACCACTTCTGTGTCACAAAAATTCTAGAATGAAGTTGCACAACATATATCCTCAGACCGCAATGGGGAGGAGAATAGAAATCAATAGAAAATAATTGAAAAAATATTCAAATATTTGGAAGTTTAAAAACACACTTCTTAACCCTATGTTAAAGATAAAAACAAAAATGGAATTAGGAAATATTCTGAATTAAATTAAAATGAATACATACCAGCTTTTATGTGTTACAGCTTAAATAGTGCTTAAAAACTAAAGCATTAGATAAGTCTGGCTAGGGGTTTATCAACCTTGTTAATTCTTTCCAAGAATCAGCTCCTAGTTTTGTTGATCTGTTCTATTTTTTTTTATTTGTATATCATTGATTTCTGCTCTAGTCTTTATTATTTCTCTTCTCTTGCTGGATTAAGGCTTTATTTGCTGTTCTTTTTCCAGCTTCTTTAGGTGTAAAGTTAGGTTGTATATTTAAGACTTTTCTTGCTTCTTTAGGAAGGCCTGTATTTCTATATATTTCCCTCTTAGGACTGGCTTTGCTGCATCCCAAAGGTTTTGTACTATCTTGTTTTCATATTAATTTGCTTCCGTGTACCTTTTTAATTCTTCTTTAATTTCCTGGTTGACCCATTCATTCTTTAGTATGATGTTCTTTAATCTCCATGTATTTGTGGTCCTGCCAAATTTTTTCTTGTGGTTGACCTCAAGTTCCATAGCACTGTGGTGTGAAAATATGCATGGTATGATCTCAGTCTTTTTGTACCATTTGAGACCTGATTTGTGACCCAGTATGTGATCTATTATGGAGAATGTTCCATGTGCACTTGAAAAGAATGTGTGTTCTGCTACTTTAGGATAAAATGCTCTGAATATATCTGTTAAGTCCATTTGTTCCAGTGTGTCATTCAAAGCCCTAGTTTCCTTGTTGATCTTCTACTTAGATGATCTGTCCATTGCTGTGAATGGTGGGGTGTTAAAGTTCCTTACTATTATTGTATTATTATAAATTAGTTTCTTTAAGTTTGTTATTAATTGATTTATATATTTGGCTGCTTCCAAGTTGGGACATAAATACTTAAAATTGTTAGATCTTCTTGTTGGATAGACTCCCTTATTATGATATAGTGTCCTTCTTTATCTCTTATTATAGTCTTTGGTTTAAAATCTAATTTGTCTTGGGGCACCTGGGTGGCTCAATCAGTTAAGCATCTGCCTTCGGCTCAGGTCATAATCCCAGGATCCGGGGATTGAGCCCTGCATTGGGTCTCCCTGCTCAGCGGGGAGTATGCTTCTCCCTCTCCCTCTGCCCCTCCCTCCAGCTTGTGCTCTCTCTCTTGCTCTGAGCTCTCTCTCAAATAAATAAGATATGTAAAAAATAAAATTAAAATAAAGTCTAGTTTGTCCCATAAAAGGATGGCTACTCCAGCAACCCTAATGTTCATTCATAGATGAATGGATAAAGAGTGGTGTATGCATATATACAATGGAATATTACTCAGCAATCAAAGAGAATGAAATCTTGCCATTTGCAACAATGTGGATGGAACCAGAGCATATTATGCTAAGCGAAGTAACTCAGAGAAAGATAAATAACATATAATTTCATCATATGTGGAATTTAAGAAACAAAACAGATGAACATAGGGGAAGGGAAGGGAAAATAAGATAAAAACAGAGAGGGAGACAAACAATAAGATCTCTTAACTATGGGAAACAAACTGAGGGTTGCTGGAGGGGAGATGGATGGGGAGGAGGGGGTAACTAGGTGATGGGCATTAAGGAGGGCACTTGATATAATTTCATGCAACTGATGAATCACTAAATTCCACCCCTGAAACTAATATTACACTATATGTTAACTAAATTGAATTTAAATAAAAAAAATTTTTAAAAATCACTTTCCCACAATGGGGAAAAAAAAGGAGCAAATTAAATGCAAAAGAAAAAGAAAAAAAAAGGAAATAAGATAACAAAAATTAGTGAAATTGAAAATATAAAAGAGAGAAAATCAACAAAACCAAAACTGGTCCTTTGAAACGATCGATAATAAAATTGATAAAACTCTGGCCAAACTGGGGCAGCAGGATGGCTCAGTTGGTTAAGCATTTGCTTTTGTCTCATGTCATGGTCTCTGGGTCCTAGGATCAAGCCCTGCATGGGGCTGCCTGCTCAGCAAGGCGTCTCCTTCTCCCTCTCCCTCAGTCCCTCCCCCCTACTCATAAGCTTGCGCGCTCTCTCTCTCTTTCTCTCAAATAAATAAATAAATAAAATTAAAACAAGAAAACAAAAACAAACCTCTGGCCAAACTGATTAAGAAAAAAAGACCAAAGACATAAATTACCAATATATTAAGAACAGAAGAGGGAATGTTACCTCAGGTCCTACAGACATTCAAAGGTTAAAGGAACCTTATAAACAACATTATGACTATAAATTTGATAAGACGGGTTAAATGGATAAATTCTTTGAGCGAAACAGTTAAAAAAGGTGAATTTTATTATCAATAATTTAGATTTTAATAGCCCTGACTAAAAAAATAGATTGGCTGAGGAAAGGAAACAAAATGTATCGCTGCTGTGACTAACACCAACGTGTTTTATTTAATTGTTTTGTTTTTATACCTCTGCCTGACATTTTTTGGCAACATTAAGATCTACAGGGGGTAAAGTTCAATCTCTTACTATCTGAGAAAGTCACATTTATTTCCATACTCTCTCCTCCCCCATTCTTCTTTAACAGACCTTATATCTCAGACAATGCGCTTCCACTTTTGAATGGTTTCTAGTGCAAAAGAAGCTCTTGGCTATAAGAAATAGAGCTAATAGTCATTTTCCCTGCCTAGACTGTGGTGAGTCCATTGGGATACCCTATTTAAGTTTTTTCTTAATTTGAACCTTAGGAATTTTACTAAATTGTATTAAATGAGAGCCTACATGGACTGATACTTTTGGGGAGATTTGAAATTATCACATTACTTTTTGTACCTCATCCTAGTTGTGGGCTTTGTGTGCTGGTAGTCAATCACTAGTATAAAATAAAAATGCTTTCTAACATGAGTATTAAGTATTCATTAAGTTATTAATTCTCCAATAGGTCCAGGAAGAGAAAAAAAATAGATCAAGATAGTTTTTATTAGAGAGATAATAACATGATAGCTATAGTTTATTGAACGCTTGTATGTGCCAGTGAGCTCTGCAATTTTCATTCATTACTTAAATTAATCCTCATAACATCATTAAGACATGAGAATAATTCTTATTGTATCACAAGGATCCTATACTAAAGACTAAGAAATAATCTGCCAAATAAATTAACAAAACTTAAGGGGGAAAAATCACCAGTGTTGGAAGTGGCTGTTGGGAAATGTATACATTCAAACTTGCGTAAAGGTAAGAGGGAGCTTAAATTAGTAAAAACCATTTTATTAAGTGATTTCTAATATAGAGAATCATAAAGGTGTTTTTATTTTGTTACACTATCTGCCAGGCTAGGAACATAGTCTAAAGGAATGGTTCAGGCTGTAGGGGGAAAAAAAAAAAAAAGACCAAACCTGGAATTAATGATATTAATTTGAGCAATAGCCATAATATTATTAGCAATATTTAACAATATTTATTTAGAAATTTATAATATTTAACAATATGTAATATTTAATAAGTAAAATATAGTGACCTGATTTTATGTTAAATGCGATGTGGAATAAACATACACACATGTAAGAATACACACATATGTATATAAGAATGAATACATAACAGTTCTATATGTTTCTTGATTAAAACTATGTTCAAAGCATGATGCACAGACTAGCCGGCAACAGGCTAAGAGTTTTATTTCTAACATTTCCCACCACTTAGGTTATGTTCCTGCAACAGTGAATTGCTTATAGTACCCCAAATGAAGCTATGACTTATGCCTTGACTCATGGCATTTCTTTTTCCTGGAATGAACTTCCTATCCTTCCTGTCTTGAGTTAGCCCAGTTTATCTCTTTAGATACAACTCTTTCCTCAAAATCTTTCTCTGCCTCTTTTCACGAACAGCTAAGTTTCCCCTAATCATTCCATCCCACAGTCTCAGGCATTACTCTCTAAACTAATCTCTTCATAGGCTTTGTAGACTACCATCTCCCCTGGGATCCCTGTGAGCTCAGACACTATTCCATTTCTTCTTTATATTCCCAGGGTCTAGCAAGTTTTGGGTGTGCAGGAGCACCATAAGCTTCTCAAAAACAGAAACTGTAGGATCTGAAATGAAAGCAGTGTTTCTATTAAGGTAGTATGATTATACTAAAGAGTATGGTTCTCTTTCTTCAATTTCTCATAATTTTATACTGTGGTTATACTGTTTTTAAAATGAACAAAATATATACATTTAAACATGAAGCAAATGCATATAATGTCTCTCTATATTTGTAGCAGTACCAGCCTTCAACCCGCAAATTTTAGAAATACCTAGAGAAATAGTTATATTTCGTGACAAACTTTAAATGTTTATTTGAAATCTGGGGTCAAAATTGAAGAAAACCTAAAAAAAAAAAACAAAAAAACTATGCTGCATGCCCATACAAGTCAATTCTATATGTGGTTGAAAAGTGTAGTAAAGCATGAAAACTGCAAATAATTTATTTAGTCAAAGTATTGTCACAAAACACAGTGTATATAGCTGATGATAAACTCACTCAGCTAATAAAGCAAACTACGTGTCCTAAAAAATTAAAAAAAGGAATAAGGGATGACATTATGCAACATATATATATATATATTCCAAATATTTAGCATAATCATGCAATTTGTGTGCATCCTGCCCCCACCATAGATATACAGCACTACTTGGAATCCCTGCAGTTGTGATTTCTGGGAAGTAAGGGAGCAATAACAGTTAAGAAATTATTTTAAATTTCCTGCAGACACTTATTAAAACAAGCTTCTTAGATTTACTGCCCATCAGCAGGGACAGATGAGGAGCTGTTTTTTGGCTTGAGTGGAGATCTGATTTAAGGAATACACACCGACTAATTGATTGTTGGGCATTAAAACAAGAACAAAACATCAAAATCTGTGCAGGAATATTGAGCTTCTCTGAGGTGGTATTTCTCTTTCAAAATACCAACAATAGGATACCATCTGACACATTAAAGTTTCTGGAGGCCAAAAAGTTTATTTAAGCAACACCATTGTGACACCCTAAGTAAAGGAATCTCTAAGAAGAGGGCACTGAAAAAAGAGCCAAAAAAAAAAAAAAAAAAATCACAGAACAAAGGGAGATGACTAAGTTAAAGCACAGACGGGATAACTAAGCCTAGAACAGAACATCTTTGATCCTAAATACATATCCAGAAACCATCAAAGGCAAATGTTACAGGTAAAAGCAATAAAAAGGATTACTTCAAGAGGGAAGAAAAAGGCACATATTTAGATGCACTCTTAGAAAACGAAACCAGGCAAGCAGGGAAAGATCTGAAAATTGAAAGGGAAAATCAAATCAGTGGCTTTTCTGCCTCATCCATCTGCCGGCGCCCAGACAGCACAGTTTGGAGTCCAATAGAGTGAAAACAAGATCGGGCAACTTCAGCAGAAACACATCCTCTCCATTTTTAAAATAATGAAAACAGTAACAGAGGCATGACCAGGAACCAAATGGAAGAAATGCCTGGGAAATTGCACAGGGGATAGTCAGAGGCAGTGAAAGGGAGTTTATTCATTGGAAGGAAAATTCAGCATGGCTGGACCAGGCCACATGGATCAATGGCCTGGAAGAAATGGGTTGAGAAAAATGTGAATTGGCTAATGATCACATTTGGTCAAGCAAGAAAAAGGGTTCTGGAGCTGCTTGGGGAGAGGTGGATTGAGTTTTTGAAGTGATGTAATGAGACTGTTTAAGTTCCCAATCATGGCACCCAGAGTCCTCACCATCTACCCACAGGATTTCCCCCACAGCACCTCCTTTGAATCTTTGGGATGGCCCCTCTGTCGTTGTCACAGCTGCCTCTGAGAACAAACTCAGACCCTCTACTGCAATTTAAAAGGACCTCCGTTGTCTAGACCGTGCCTTCATGCCAGCCTCTGTGTTTCTCCCTGGTGTTTTCTATACTCCAGCCTGTTTAGTTCCACCAAAACGTGAAACTCATCCATCAAATCTATGTCTCTACCTGTTAGTCCCACTGAAAAAAGTTGTCTCCAGTTCCACTCATCTGGATATCACTGTACCACAGAGTTTCCCCTGACTACGCTCCCTCCCCTTCACTATCACATCACACTTTTAATCACCTCATAAAATGTGTCAACATTTGAAATCTGCTTGTATAATTATTTGGTTACTTGGGATTTTTTTTCTTTTTTTTAATGGAACTCCCACAAGAATATAAACTCTAAGAAAGTAGAAAATCTTGTTCACTGCTCAATCCTAAGCAACTGGAACAGTGACTACCATAGAGTAAGAATTCAATCAATGTTTCCTTTTTTTTCCCCCAAGATTTTATTTATTTGACAGAGAGAGAGAGCACAAGCAGGGAGGAGGGGCAGGCAGAGGAAGAGGGAGAAGGAGGCCCCCTGCTGAGCAGGGAGCCCGATGCAGGGCTCCATCCCAGGGCCCTGGGATCATGACCTGAGCCGAAGGCAGATGCTTAACGGACTAACCACCCAGGTGCCCCTCAATGTTTCCTTAATTAAGGAGCTGAGTGGCAGAAGAACAGGGATCACACCAGCCTTAAATCAAGGATGAGGAACAGATACAGATTGGGGCTCACATTGTTTCAAGAAAGGTTCTAAGTATGGTGTACATGTTATTTCATTGACTCTTCCATCAAAGCTATAGTTATTATTATCCCCATTTTACAGATAACAGTTGAGGCTAAAAGCAATTAAATAACAAATCATGTAAGTATTAAGAGGAAGAGTTTGGTTTCAAATTGGTTTCTGAATTCCATGTTCTACTCACTTCAACCACAATGACCCTTCTTTGATCATTCCCCTTCCTAATTAGCTCATTTTGGAACATCTTCCATGAAGCAGATAATAATAAACATCTTCACTGAGTGACATCCTGTTATTTTTTAAAAGATTTTTATTTATTTATTTGACACAGAGAGAGAGAGAGAAAGAGAGAGAGACCAAGTGAGCACAAGCAGGGGGAGCAGCAGAGGGAGAGGGAGAAGCAGGATCCCAGATGATTAGGGAGCCCAAAGTGGGGCTCAACGTGGGGCTCGACCCCAGGATCAAGATCCGGGGATCATGACCTGCGCTGAAGGCAGACACTTACTGAGTCACCCAGGCATCCCATCCTGTTCTAATCAATTAGACTTTTAGAAGAAAAAAAATACATCGACTCAAGATGCTGGCTATCACTTTTATGTATCTATTCTATTTCTCTAAGGAATAAAGGCTTTTGGGGCAATATTCTTAGCTATTTCTTTTTTGCCTGCTGTCACTTCTGACTCTACTATACCCCCTGCCCTTCTATGACCCCTTGACCTCTATGCCCTGCCCCCAAGCCCCTGCCCTCTTATCCCCAGCCCTCCTGTGCCTCCCTGTGTCCTTATATCCCCTGCCCTAACTTGGAACACAATTCTCTACACATCAAGAGACACAAACTCAATAATAAGTCTGCATAAAAATAGGAGAAATTATAGTAAATAAACTTTCTTATTCCAGATACATGTTCATCATTTGTACGATAATGGTTGGAAGAATGAATAGGACTACAAAAGTATTGAGAGTGAGTGGCATTCTCAATTGCTTCATTTGTCCTCGCCTGGTAACACAGCCTTATTCATGGTTCTGAGGTCATCTCCTCTTGAGAAACAATTTGCCTTGTAGTTACAATCATATGTCTCAGAGCAACACAGACCAGCGTTCACGTTCTGACTCTTCCTAATTTACTTCTCAATTTTACCTGTTTACCTGTCCAATGTTAGACTCTTTAGTTCTAAAACAATTATTAAAATGCCCATTTCAAGATTCTTGTAAGGAATAATATGCTATATGGAGATTTCTTACCAAAAGGTCAGGCCCATTTAAACATTCAATAGCTGTACTGTTCAAAATGGGTAGAAGTTCCAACCTCTACCCCTCTGGAGGGTGGATACCATCAGGCTGTGGAGAAATTCCCTTTCCTCTTGGAAGACTGTATCAGCTTTCTCCAAAGGACCTCAAGAGAATGAACATGTTTCCTTGTTTTTATCACGAGATATTACCTCCCAACTTCTGGTAAAAAGACACTATTCCTTTTCAGAAGGGTTGATACTAACATGAATGAACACATAAAAATATTCTCATTTCAAGAGAAGCCTTTTGGTACCACTAGTTCCCTTGGTTGGGTTTTTTTTTTTTTTTTTTTTTTTTTAGTTCTCAGTAATTTAAAAATACAATTTTCCTGGTTATAACTATGTATAATCTCTCTCACTTATAGATTTAATATCCACAATATTGATAATTTGTAAATATGATGGACACTGCTAGTTCTCACTGATAGCTGCATCTCAGTCCCTTTGTCAAACAAGGAAGGACTGAGACTGTAAAGCAAACCGAACGTTTATTTGGGGTATTGAGGAATTCAAATCCAGGAGACAAAGATTCAGGAGGAAACTGAAATGTGCTCCAAAGAGGGAAGAGAAAGAGGTTGATAAAGGTAAAAACTGCAGGCGATATAAGTTGTGTTGAAAGAATTATGATTGGCAGAGGCAAAAATAATTAATAGGTTGCTATGCCAGATACTAGATTGGAGTTCAGTGAACTAAGCCTCATTCTGAGAATTGCACCAGGATGTGGTAGTTTGTGGTTGGCACAGCCTAAAAGTTCATGTTTCACGAGGTGTGGATATGTAGGAGACTAAACCCCCCATTGGCCTCCTAGCGCCATTTTAGGGCCGCTTGATGTTCCTAAGTTCCTGACTTCATTTCAGATGTTCCTGTTCATACCTTCTTTCAGGGAGTCTGAAATCCCTGCCCCTTACACTTTCAGGGAGTCTCAAATCCCTGCCCCTTGCAGTTGGGTGGGGCCTTGTGAGAACCAATGAAATGTAAGCAAAAATAACATGAGTTACCGGCTGATGCCGTGAAGAGCTCCACGGGATTCTCTAATCTCTTCTTCTGCCACACAATGGCAGATAAAGCTTTGTACTCACGTGGCAGAAACAAAGGACAGAAGCTGCATGGATTACTAAGCTTGGGGGTGCTGATCAAGTGCCTTGGAGTATTCTTCAGATTTTCAGTAAACCTCACATAAACAGGGTTGGCAGGTGGTGGTGGTGAAATACTTGTATTAAGTCAGTGAAATTAGGGTTTTTCCTTGTTATCACAGTATATTCTAACATGCATGTACAGGAAAAAAGTTAATTCATCAGGTCTAAATTCCTTAAAAGATGCACATTCCCAGAAGAGCCTGTTTTCTTGAATGGCCCTTGGGGGGCTACTGGGAATTGAATACTTGGAATGTCCTACTGATAAGAGTGTGTTGCATGCTTGGAGTTTTGAAGGAAATAATATGCAGTTTGTTTAGACAGTTTATGCAAAAAAATGTGATTTATGGTGGACACCTGCTTTCTTTTTGGAATTCTGCAGTTTTGGTAACAACAGTCAGTCATGAAAGTATTGGTATGCTTTCTGTGTGACTCTCATTAAAAATTCTTAGGTTCAAGCAAGCTTTCCTGGAAGACAGCACTTCACACATGAAGCTACAGTTTATAGCAGAAGGAATTAAGTGTCTCTTGGTTGACTCCACTGGGAGAAAACTCTTGGAAGTTTGCTCCTAGTTCCCTCTAGACTTGGCCCGACGTACCTGTTTTTGCTGATTTTGCTTTGTATCTTTTCATGGTTATAAACAATAACCATGAGTATAATGACTTATGAGTTCAATGAGTCCTTTTAGTAAAACATTAAGCCTGGGGATGATCTTGGGAACCACCAAGACACTACCCTAATACAGAAAATTAGTACTGCAAGTGGGATGCTCTCATAACAAAAACCTCAAGTGTGACATTGCTGTTACAGGTGCCTGGAAATATGGTGATTTATAGTAAGAAGTGGTAGAACATTTGCCATATATGATAGAGTGGTAAAATTTTTGCCTGGGGTAATTTTGTGAGTTAGATCATGTAGACAATGAACTTGTCTTCTTAACCTGAATGTCTAGAGAAAAAGGCTGGGAAATAGTATTTTAGTAGTGTATTTTGGATGAAGTTGGCCACGTTTTATAGGACATTTCAAGAAACTGATGAATTCAGGAAAGAATTGGCTATAGAATGGTGGAATTACATTCCAGGTTTTCCAATACTGGTGAGATGACTGCTTTTGATTTCAAACTATAAGTGAAGTATATTACAGAGACTTTGAAAATCAAAAGCATGTAAAAACTCAGCTATGCAACAATGATTAAATTAAAAGCCTCTCCATCTTTTGGTAAAATTTCTCAAAAGACTGAAGTGCCTTAAAACAAATCAATGCCCAATAAATTAATATCAATTTTTAAAATATCTAGAGGTAAAGATCAGATTTATGATGTAGCCTTTTCATCTACCATTCAAAACAGACTTAGTAAGTTGATAAAAATAAGGGGCCAAAAAATCAATAAAATCAGAGAAAAAAACTGGACCTGAACATATTTGTAAATGATATCTTTAAAGCAAGTGTGGGTTTGGTTCCTAGTACATGGATCTAAATAGATCCCAATATATAAAAGCCCTGGTGTGTGTGTGTGTGTGTGTGTGTGTGTGTTTATATAGTCATGTGTTGCTAAAGAAACTGGTAGCCTGGATGGAAAAAGCCTGTGGTTCTTTGAGACTTAAAAATGACCTTTGCATTTGTCAAAAGCAGTGATTATGTTCAGCTACTCCAGGAATCACTTTTGACAATTCCTGGAACAATCCCTTTCACTCAGGAGTATAAAGACAATAGAAATAAATGAAACATTACAGATTGGGATCAGACAGAGCAGGGTTTGAATCCAAGTTCCATTATGGACTAGCCATGGAACACTGGGCAATTTAAACAGTAATAATTATAATGCCATTTCAAAAGGCTATTGTGAGGATTAAATGCATGCAATTGATTAGTATAATTTCTATCACATAGAAAGCATCCAATAAATGTTAACATTTATTGTCAAAATGATCCTTGGCCCCCCATGCTTCCACAGGCAGGTAGTGGATTGAGAAACTGTCATAGTCTCTATGAAGAGTTTATTCCCTCAAGTCCACTTCAGATATAGACATGGAAGATAGAGGGAAAAATGCTTTTAGAAGATGGAACTAGAAGGCTGCTAAAGACACTGGAAAGGGAACTTCTGGGAGAGCAGGATACAGACATCATCAAAGAATATTCTCTACCTTCAAGGTAGGTGGATCACACAAACGTTTGCCCACTGGGATTTCAGAATTTCTAAGGACCGATGACTATCTTGTATCCTTCATTCTTTCTTTTCAGAATGAAAATGTTTATTACAATTATCCTAGCCATATTCTACTGTTATATAATAAATGTGTATGGGAAGGATTGTAGGTAGAGTTCATAGGTTTCCCATCCAAGAGGAGTCACATCCAGATCTGATGGATAGGGTATTACTGCACAACACATAAACTTTAGAGCTGTTTTTGGACAAGATCAGGGTGGTCTTCCTTGGAAAGGAGGTGTGTGTTTTGCAAAAAGATTAAACTTAATATATTAGAACTGAAAGAGAAAACTGTAGCAGAATTTACCATTGCTCATCAATTTCTTGTTCTCCTTCCCTGCCTTGATTTATAGGAACTGCACTTCCCAAACTCCTTTTAGTGAAGTGATGCTACATGAAGTCAGTTCTGGCTAATAAAATGAATCCCTTTCAAGCAGAGGCAGTGAAGATACCCTGAGGATTTTCCAATGTCATTATCCTACAACTGTAGCTATTATGAAAGAGTTCTTGTGTTGTGATGGATGGCCAAGTCCCAAGAGGGCAGAGGCTAGATGGATGATAGTTGTCACTGAGTTTCCTAAACCCACATTGAACCTTTTGTAAACAAAAAAAATTAGTCTTATTTATGAAGCCAAAATGATTTGTGGTTACATGTTAAAGCAATATATCCTAGCTCATGCTGACTAAAACAAGAACACTGCTGAACATCTGTGACTTGAAATTGTTTTCAATATTTCTAAGTCTATATTTAAATTTTTTCTTCAGTGAAAATATATGCTATTTATTGTCAATTTGTCCTCCAAAGGCCAGTGTAGCTGCAGCATATTAAACATTAAAAGGGTGGTACAAGAGAAGTTCTAATTTAGGAATTTTAGATTATAAAGTATTTTTTTCAGTTATGGAAATGAGTGTGGATATTTTTTAAAGCAATGGAAAGACATTGAAAAATATTAAGCAGAAGAGTGACATGTACATTCTATAAATATTCTGGGCCATATGAAGTTTAAAAATAGAAACAAAGGTAGTAGTTTTAGTGGCTATTGTGGTTCCTCAAGAAAAAAGAAAGATATGGTTTAAATTGGAGTGGACACAGCACAGTTTGTGATGTGAGACTGGACTCCACATGTATTTTGTAGTTAGAAGTAATAAGACTTCCTGATCTTGAAAAGAAATATTCTAAAAACTTATTTCTCTTGAAGGGAATATAATTTTTAGAGAAGTCAAGAGACTACAAACTTTTCTGTATTTGCAAAGCTAGAAATTTGCTAAGATCTTGGGATTTATCCCTTGTAAATGTCAAAGGTCTTATGATACCTGCTTATTGTAGAAACTTGAAAAATACAGATGTACCCAAATGTCATTGAGAAGTGGGTATGAATTACATCTACGTCACAGTTCCATTTTTTCTAGGCACTTTCAATTTCATCTTCTATATTTTCTTCCCCAGCACAGACAGAAATATAGACCTCCAAGTAGCCTCCAATCCAGTGCCCATTATCTCTAGGAACATCCAAATGGGTGCTTCTCCAAAGATTTCTGTGGTTCTTCATCCTCTCTTATTTTGCCCCTGATCTTCAAATTATAGCCTCCACCACCACTAGACACACACAAACTCTTCAGGGAGTCTCATGGCTGACGCTTCTATAAATTTTGTCAAGTGAGCACTAATATCCATGACAAGATATTTTTAAATGATAATTTAAATTTTTCATAGGAAAAATCTGTTTTTTTACCTCTTGCCACTTATATCTCATTGAAAGTCTTTCAAGAAAGCAATCCATTTATAACTGGGCCTTCACCACCCTATTTATGTAATTGCATCTAAAGTCTATGGATTATAATTTTTCCTTTATTTCTGTTTTATAATCAAGCCCACCATTATTCTTTCTGGAACTACTGAAACAGCCTCCTAACAGATATTCCTCCATCCAATCTTGTTTACAACCAATCAGCACTCCAGAATAAACCCACTGAAATGCTGACCTCCACCCCACAACTAGCTCCATTAAAATCTTCCTGCCCCGTGGATAGATCCCGTTTCTGTATATGCTTCTAGGAACATTTAGGACTTGCCACCGCCTACTTCTAAAGACTCATCGTTTTATTCTTTCCCCCAAAACATGCACCTGATAATCGAATTGAATACCATTCAATTCCTCCAATGTGGCAGGGGTCTCTCATCTCAGGGCCTTCATGTCTTGATCTTTCTTTTTGGACATATATTGCTCACATTCCTTTAGGATCTGAGTCTTAACAGCTCTTCCTCTGTAAGTCTTTTAACTTTTTCCTAAGCCAGATCCTATGTTCTTAATATGTAGTTTCTAAATACCTTACATTGCCCATTTTACCATTTATCACATTTACATTGTTATTGCATTTTTTATCATCTATAGACAGTACTTGACTCCATGAGGACAGGGCATCTCCATTGCCTAGCACGCAGTAGGAACTTATGACAAGTGCTTACTGAAATTATTATGTTGCTAGCTTCTTATGTCCTGACTCCTCACTTGTCATCCATACACAAACTAATAAGTAACTAAGTATGTGCATTTTATGGAGAAGGAAAATTATCTACCTTAGATACTAGTGGAGTATGTGTCCCCTCACCAAATTTCTCTGCTACACTGGGAAGCATATGGAAAAAAAACCACGCACACACACACAAAAAAAGAGTGGCGGGGGGCACCTGCGTGGCTCAGTTAGTTAAGCATCTGATTTTGGCTCAGGTCATGATCTCAGGGTCCTGGGATGGAGGCCTGCATCAGGCACTCTGCTCAGTAGGGAGTCTGCTTAGCTCTATGCCCCTCCCTCTATTCTATTCTGTTCTCTCTCTCTGTCTTTTTCTCTCAAATAAATAAAATCTTAAAAAAATAAAAAAAGGAAAAAAGCATAATATCTAATTAGTTTCCTTGCAGTCTCCTATACATATCTGGTAGATAGATTGAAAGCATAATTATTTGGAGAGATCAGTAGATGACAAGTATCTAGATGACTGGATAAATGATAGTTATATTTGAAAGCATGACTGCATGTAGAGTTTTTCTTTTTTGAACTTATTTTGCATGGTTTTTTCCTTAACATCCGAGGAAACTTTCCCATTTAATTAACAATTGTTCTTAATGCCCAGATGATATTCAAATATATGTGATGCACAGTATTTATTTAGAATTCACATTCAGTAACATATATTGATTTCATTTTTTCTCATTATAAATAATCCCCTAGCAAGCACTTCTGTCAAAATCTTTCCTGAATCTGGATATAATATTAATCTTTCACATTTTTATACTTCTTTTCCTCTGGTGCCTCATCTTCCTATGGGAACTTAGAAATCTTTTGGTACACCTACACTGAGACCCATTTTCAGAAGCCAACGCTCCCTTTTACCAATTCTTTTTAGCAACATTCTCTAGAGTGGTGTAGTAGCATCCAAGCTATTGAGTTTGAAGACATCAATCCAGTGGAATTGTGTGAACTTGAAAATTCGCTTAGATGCCTTGAATCTTGGTTTTCTCATTCATACAATGGTAATCATCCTACTACCTGTCCTACTGCTGCATAGCTATTATGTTTTAATTATTTGCGTCTATGTTTTATTTACTATTAAGGGAAGAAATATAAGTAAATTCATTTTAACTAATGACATTGTGTGTTGTTGATAAGTTTTATTTTATTTTAAATGATTTTCATGGATTAAGTTCAGGTGCTTGTATCACTTGGATTAAGTTCAGATGCATGATTCATACACAGTGTGTTTGGATTACATCCAAGGTCTGAGGCTTGGCATATAAGGCTCTTCTCAGCTTTACTCCAAGTTACAGCTACAAACTCATTTTGTGTTTATTTTTCTGTGCCAGAGGTACTTTCCTTCCCATGTTTTGCAAAATCTCAAGGTCCTTACAGCACATGATGTCTTTCTACAAGCTCGTTCCTCTACTTGGGATGTCATCTACCATTTATTCTCTCCCACGGGCAAATTGACACAAATCAAAGATTGAAAGGGATTGGCAAGTCATTTTCAAACAAGTTTATAAAGAGGCTGTGTGTATTGAGTGTACCATATATTTATGTGATTTTTCAGAGTGTGAGTGAGTGTACATGCAAATGTATTATCAAATGTATGTGTGTGTGCATGTATGCATTCATGAATGTGTGGCTGAATATATATTTAGGATTAAAATAAAATATGCTTTTTTCCCAGAGTTTCTAGGTGTCAAACTTTCAGCCAGTGGATTTCTAGTTAATGCAAAAATAAGGATAGGCTTGCGGTTCTCCTTAGGCTTTTACTCAGAAGACAAATGGCTGATGGGTTACTTTAAGGCTACTTCACCTGCACTGCCTATTGCTATGTAAAGCAGCCAGCTTCTATCAGGAGATGACCTCACACAGCAAGGTGCAGATGCTTCACTGTATTAGTTATAACAGTACATTGGAGAGGGAGAACAGACATGCATTATTGTAAGGAAAATTAACAACCAGCGTCTGGAAGAGAAAGAATTGAAAATGACAGGCCAGTTTTAAGAGGCCTTTTGTTTGGGCTTACATTTTTCACCTAGAAATGGACACAATTACTGAAAATTAGAAATGAAGCTGGGCTTTATACAACGAAATGAGATAATTTCACAGCCAAAACAAGTGGGCTTATGTTGAAAGGAAAGCCATTAAAATATACCTAAGTAGTAAGTTAATGGGGGAGAAATTCAATTTGAAAATGAGAGAGAACATTTTCAGATAGAAAGGGCAGGCAGTGGAACAGTGTGCTTAATGAGGTACAGTCAATATATTCAAGTTTAATCTAGATAATTTTAGATAATTACAGAAGAAGCTTAGGCTAGGATTTTTTTTCTTACTTTTCGCCCCACTGTTTGATGCCAAGTATTGGACTGGACCAGGAAAAAAAAAATACACTATCATCCTGTTATCATTGTCTTGTATAAGTTCTATTTTAAAAAACTAAAAGTTCTAAGCGTTTTTACCCAGGTGACCAGATGTCAGTCCCATGAAAGAACTTTAATGCTCAGACAGGACCTTCAGTATTTTCATTGCTTCTGATCTTACACTTCTGTCCAGAGTGCAAGCTCCCCTTGGTGGTACTCCTTCTTTCTTCACATCTCTCTTTCCTGTACTAGGAAATAATGTGCTGGTAAGTGGCTACTCTCTGAGAGTCAAAGGCTGTTTCTAGGGTGGTGATGGGATTTCCCAAGGATAAAAACTTCTCAAAGTTTTGCTCTTTGTTTATAGTGGTGTTTGCTCTCATTGTAACATCCCCCTCATAATTTTCTTCAAATCTTTATTCAGGTTTGCATTTTGCTGTAGGTATTTGGTAAACGTTCATTAGCGCTTTAACAGCTTGTAAGATTATTTTTCTCCTCAGTACCAGGACTGTAATGATTTATCATGGTGAGGGGACATACCATGACATAGCTATAGGGTGAAAGACAGAAAGGAGTGTTGTACAGGAGGGAGACCATTTCAACTTCCCTGTCTGCTGAGGTTTCAAACCTGTTGGGAAATATTTGCTGTCATCAGGCAGGCTCTGGTTGGCATCTCAGGTTCAATGACTTACACTTATTTTTGTCTGCTCAGTACTGCTAATATTTCTGATGAAGGGCTGTATGAACTAGGCTACCTGGGTTCTACTAAGAAGCACCTTATTGGCTTGTATGCTAGGGTATTCTCCATAGGGAACATTTAGTGAAATGGTTAAGGATGCAGATTTAGGAGAGAGATAAACCTGGCTTCAGGTTCCTACTTAGCCGTTTATTTACTGAGTGTTCAAGGACCAGTTGCCTTATTTCTCCATAGCACTTCATTTTCTTATCTTTTAAAACATGTAATAATGTTAGCCAATTCTCAGGTTGTTAGGAGGAATAAATGCAAGAGTATATGAATTGCTTTTAAGTAAAGGCCATTACCCAGTTTAATTTTAACTGATAACTAGTAGATAAATTTTAACTGTGACTATGGTAATAAATAAAGTGATACACTTACTACTACTATTTTAATCATTTCAGGTCAGAAAATTTAGGGAAGCTACTATCATACATTCAAGTTTAGACCAAAAAAATGTCTGTAGTATATATCAACTTAATCAAAGAGATAAAAGCTCATTGCTATTATCTCAGAGAGCATAAATATTACCTTTTTTGAGGTATAGAATCAATTCCTGATTGATTCAGGATTGATTCTGTGGCTACTGAAATGGTAAGCCCCATATCTAGCACTTAGCCCACGTTCTAGAAAAACCCAGAAACCAAAACCAATTGGAAGTGACTCTCAAGGCACTAAAACTAAGCCATAAATCCAGTGAAGACCACCACGTAGACCATGTGAATGTATTGATTCCCTTAATAATTTATTCGATGAAAACACCTGTGCCAGCTTTGTTTGTTATAACATAAAGGGGTAATTAGCAATACCAAACCAATTCTCCTATACATTAATAATTAAGTCTATGCTATTCCTTCAGTGTGATAAGTTATTCTAGTTCTTCACCATCAGAGATATATGTCTACAATAATTCTTCCTTCAATTCATAACTCTTATTTCTGGAAGGTCAATATAAATGCTGCTGGGATCTCAGAAATTACTATCTGCTGGTCAAAATACAGAAAACTGCTACTAAGTTCAGCTTATATAAATCCCATACCACACCTTTTATCCAAAAAAAAAACAAACAAAAAAACAAAAAAAACCACATGCTTAATATTATTGCTGTCTTGATTGCTTATTTGTTTTCAAATGGAGATACTACCCAATAATGGGCAAGATAAAGTAGGTTAAAGTTCTTTTTGCCTACCATCACTCCATAGGCAACTTCAGGAGCAGCAGAGATCTGCAATTGCCTCTAGCAGGTAAAAAGTATGACTTTATCTCTTAATGGATCAGGAAAATTCAGAAAAGCATCTACACAGGCAAGAAGACCATGCTCTGGATCAAATTAAAAAGATAGTAGGATCAGATGACTACAGATCTTCCTGTTACATTTGGATTTTCTGGTCTTATATTTTTGTGAACGAGGAACCATGGAAATTTTCTTTGATACAGAAATCTTGAGGACACAGTGGAATTTAATGTGAAAATGCTTTCTATTGGTCAAATGCCTTTCCTCGAAGAACATGGCTAAGCATGCTTATAAGTTCTAGAAGTGGAGCAGTTCTACTCCACCCCATTCCCATCCTGGTATCTCCATAATATAAAGGAAGCCCCACCAACATAATACTTAGGGCCATTCTCTGGCCCTTCCATAACTCAGACCCCATGAGGAGAAAGGGGTTTATACTGCTAGTGAATTTGAAAGAGGGAATACAGTGGGGCACCTGGGTGGCTCCGTAGGTTAAGCGTCCAACTCTTAGATTTGGCTCAAGTTATAATCTTGGGGTCCTGGGATTAAGCCCTGTGTCAGGCTCTGTGCTCACTGGGGAGTCTGCTTGGGATTCTCTCTCACTCTCCCTCTGCTCCTCCCCCAGCTCATGCTTGTGTGTGTGCGTGCGCTCTCTCTCTCTCTCTCTCTGTCTCTCTGTCTCTCTGTAAAATAAATAAATAAACCCCTTTTTAAAAAAAAAAGGGAATACAGCAGGTATGGCCCACCTCCTTTCTCTCTCCTACCTGTGGGAAGTTGGCAGTTACTCTATTCTGTCTTAAGGTTTACAGTCATGGATCCTGCTCCCTTCAGTGACAAGTCCTGTGAGTTTATTGTATTCTCAGATCCTCACATCACATTTGAGAGTTACATGTGGAGAAATTCTGAAGAAACCAAGGCACATGGTATCTTATCTCCATGGTTTCTTTTAAGACCCAGTTTAATTAATACCCAGTTTAAAATAACTTCTATATGCTGAGTAGCCTCTGTTTTATTTCTCAGTCAGATCTGTAGGTCACTAAGAGATTTTTTAAAGCTTTGAGAATGTAGCTACTATCTTTCACCAGAACTGAGACAAGAAAAATTTTAAAAATTGTCTTCTTTAAACATATTAACATACTCTTAAAATTATACTCCTTATTAGTTGATAACTATGCTTGTGAATATTGGAAATTCAAATGGGAGTCCTATATACTAAAATATGATAAACTTGATTAATGAGCAAATAGAAATGGAGGCCCCAGCCAAGTTCAAACATACAAGCTTCCTTGGATAGAAGTAGAAAAGAGCCAATCAGAGATACTTGAACTACCTCTTCAATTATTATTATTCAAGAAAGTTTATGTCTCAGGTGACCTAATCTTGAGAATTAGCATGTTATGGACATAGAAAACTGGTAGAGAAACTGAAGAATGCTTTATATGAATAGGAGATGGTATTTTAAGAAAAATCTCTTTGAAAATGACTGAGGAAGATCTAGGAGGACAGCTAAAAGGGAAAAGGTATATACTTCAAAGAAATTCAAGGTTTCAGAGACTGTGATTCAAATGAAAGAAATATACTTAGGATACAATATACCAAGATTTAACTACTTTTAAGTTTTTGGCTGGACAACCAGGCTAGAAAAAGTGATCAGGGCTTGAGAAACATAACAGAAGAATATAGTGAGGATCAGAGACCAGACAGCCATAATTCCCCTGGGATGGAGCTAGGACTCAGAAACTATAGAGAAATGCCATCTCAAAGCTACAGACAGAGGGCATAGTAAAAGCTAATGGGAAACTGCCTTATTGAAGATTGTGATGATTATAACGACAGCTTATAAACTATTTCCACAAATATAATAGGCTATAACGAGCAGTGCAGGTATAAAATGCTCAAATTATTATTGAGTGAGTTTCAAGGTAAATTGATTATTACAAGTAGAGACACATATTAACTTCTTTCAAGGAATATGTTGTGGAAATTATGTGAAATAAGAAATCTAAGGCAAGATAAATGATGGACAATATAAACTAGAGGAAGACAGGCAGACCTGGATTAGATTTGGGGTTAAAAGAAGAAGAACTCTTAGGTATGAACACTGTACTCAGGAGAATGAAAGCAGAAATGTTTTGACAGAACCAGAAATGAAAAACAACATATTTCTTACTACAGGGGATCCCAGCAGGGATTGAGGCATATATTATTTAAAAAATGTGAAAGACCTTCCACAGAGAAAATTAAGCACAACTGTTTTCCCCCAAATCTAAACAATTAACACATTTATACATCAAGAGGGACTCCAAGGAATATTGTGAGGACAACATCCAAATTGGGTGAACAGACAGAATTAGGTTGATAGATGTTTAGGAATATCAGGAAATTGAAGACACCCATATATGACTGAATGAGGTCAAGCACTATTTGGAGAGCAAATAACTGGAGTTGCCCAAATTATAAATCAATGTATTTTGCCAATAGGATTGCCTGTCATCAGTATAAACACCCCTACTGTCAGGAGAAAGCAGCACTGGTAGAAATTTTTTAGACCCAGAGTATAGAAAGAGAACTTGAAATTAGAAAAAACAGGCGCTCAGATGCTCCAAATAATAGCAGGACCAATGATAAGGAGGCTCATTACTCCCCATCCTGGTACTTGGTTAGGGCCAGAGTATGGGCAACTGAAAGAATCCTCAGAAATTAACTTTTGATCTTGTGTCCTCATCTAGTGGGATTACATTTTCCCTTCTGGAGAAGGAGAACTTGGGAACATGTTCTTCTTTTTCTTTTTTTTCTTCCTCCTCTCCCTGGTCCTCCTCCCTCCTTTTCTCTCTTTTTAAAGGAACACAGAAATGTGTGACTTCTTACTTTCAGGAAGAAATATAATAATGTCAGAAATGGTGACAGGGGATTCTCTTTAATTTTAACATTTTCTTTTTTAGATTGACTAGAAAATCGCGTATTTTAATTTATTTTCTTTGGCTTTGTACATAACTTTATTCTGAAAAATCTGATAATGGAAAGTGATTTGTATTCAAATTGAGCCATAACTTTATTGAAATTTATGTCAATCATGATGCTGTCATTTGGTCCCATTATGGAATCTCTGATAGACTGTTTTGGACAAAGTGGCTTGAAATAATTTGGGATGGAAAATTGGAAAATTCTGGCCTTAGATGCATTATGAATCTAGAACAGATTTGGTAAATGTGCTTTTGTTATCTATTTTAAATTTTGGAGTGGCAAAATCTCTATTATCTAGTAGTATTCCCAGGAAGATAATCACGGAGAGTAGTTGGTTTTTTGGGGGAAGTGGCCTTGATGAGTAGAGCAGTAATGTTGATCCCCTCCATGGTGGAAGAATAACCATACTTTTTTTTTCCCCACAATCCTGCCCAATCTTTATTGTATATTAAGAATATGAAAGCCTTATGTATCATTTGTTGCAAATATTTTGCCAGTCCTTGTATGTACTTTTTATGTTTAATCAAAGTCATGCATCTACATAACACACAGAGTTTAAAGCACCAAATGGCTCATTAGCTTGTGAAAAAGTGACCCCCTGACTACACCCTCCCCATTACTTTCTGTTGTTCAGAAACAATTACTTTGCACTCTTTCAACCAATCTTTAGGATCAGCTTTCATATCTCTGAAAAAAAAAAAAAAAAAGAAAACACAAGGCTGAATGGGGAAGAAAACATCATAATAGCCCCATTGCCCCTATCATTTGCCTGGTGTCATCAGTAAAAAACACCGAGCCTTGGGGCAGCCCAAATAACACACATCTAGTTTAGCAGGAGGGGGACTGAAAAAGGGGGTGTGGGGTGGCAGGTGGCGGGCTGCCATGAAAGTGCTAAATCCACCCATTGCAACAGAAGGATGTCAACAGACAAAGCCTAAAGCTGAGTAAAACCAAGAAGCAGCATAAGAATAACCATACTTTTGGTTGACCATAAGCTTAATGGCTAGGCCCAGAGACAGAAAGAAATGGAATATTTGGAGGACACTTCCTCCCAAGCTGAGATTTTCTTACATGGGGTTAAAAACCTGTTATTGTAGCAATTCTTGCCCTTTACTATCTCCAAATACACATGGAGTAAGTCATTATATTGGTGAGTTTGAAAGAGGAACTAGATTCAGGTAGCCAGCCCCCTTTATCCTCTTACAGAGAGACATGCTGACTAGAGAAGATACGTGCATTTCATTGCTTTTGGTTGTGCATACAGCACAGAGGAAGCTGACTCTCTTTCATGAAGGTAGAAGTGGGGATACAGTTCTTGGGAATAAATTCAATTTAGGGAATTGTCAATAGCAAGAAGTTATAGAAAGGTCAAGTTTGTCTTAAAGAGTATCTCTGCTCATGCTGGAACATCATGACGTACTCTGCCTAATCAACAAAATGACGATGTAATGGGAAAGCAGCAGGGACTGACTGATAGTAGGTACAAAACTGTGCTACTGACTCCATGACTACTAAAGTCAGGAGCTAATTAAAACAGAAACACAGATGACCTCCCATTGCTGGGGCAGGCATTCAAAAATCTTTAAAATGATCTGATAAATGAAAACTGAGGCAGTTATTTATAAGTTATTTATAAGTGCTGAGTGTAATGGTGGGCATGTTAAATATATATCCAAGTAATTTCAAGCATTCTATCTTAGAAACATAGTCCAACCTCAAGGAGTCCCACTTAATAGGAAATAGACTAAACAAGAAGCCCAGGGTCCCTTCACTTGCATGTTCTATGAAAGTCAGGTAAGTGAGGCTGTCATCATAACTCATTCTTGAGACTTATGAGTCTCTAGTCATAGTCGATGGATGAGTAGCAATAACTTATTGAAATGACCACTATTTTCAGAGGAATATGATTTTAATGTACTTACCAATTGTCTTTTCATCATATCAAGAAGAGGTACCATCTATAGAGAACAATGCTCTTATTATTTGTAATCCAACTATTATCTGGATCAGAGCTAAGACAAAGAAAATTTTATATGCATGATTTTAAGTAAGTAATCAATAAGACAGAATTAGTCATGGGGTATCTGGGTGGCTCTGTTGGTTAAGCGTCTGCCTCCAGCTCAGGTCATGAACTCACGGTCCTAGGCTAGAGCCCTGGTATAGGGCTCCCTGCTTGCTCTTTCTCTCTCTCTCTCTCAAATAAAATCTTAAGAAAAAAAAAAAGAATTAGTCATGATTATAAATTTTTTAAAAGCCATTAGACAATGCATTTATATAGAAGTTTGACTTTTGATAGTATAAAAATTATATCCTCTTTAATTCAGTAAAAAAACTATACATATTTTACAGATGTTTTCATATTTAAAAAATGCATTAGCTTGTATTAAATAAATTACCACAATAGTTTGTATTTTTATAATAAATAAATAATAATTTCACATTGAAGACAACATGAGAAACTTAAAATAATCGATTCTATAGCTAGCCAGTTAACCAGCTTTCTTTAGTAACTTATTCAAAAAGTGACAAGAAAAAGATTAATTTGCAAGCTGTTTTTTTTTCCCAGTCTCTAAATGATTCCTAAGTTTATAATTAATGAGCCTAAAGAAATAACCCTTTTTTCAGTATCAGTAGATGTGTAAAGCATTAAAATTATCAATCATTTATCATGTTTTCACATTATGTTTCATAGATCACTGATAAGATCCTCCAACTTAATTTTTAGCACATATGTATTGAATGATGCACAGAGTAAATCTCAGAATTTATAGAAGAATATGTATCAATGTCATAGCCTCCTCATCCATATCCAATTGTTCTCCTTAACAATATTCAATTTATTTTTCCTAAAGAAATTCATTCCCAGGAGAGGTCAGAACTTGACTTCATTCGGCAAACTTGATAGTTGGGTGTGTTTCTTTCACATTTGCATTTTGTTATTAACAACCAGTTCATTTCTACACCTATACTTTACAGAGTAATAAGTGAAAAGGCTTTCATTAATAATTAATGACATTTTATTTGCAGAAGACTAAAATTCAGTGAGATGAGAACTTAATCTTTTTAACAATATCTAGCAAAATTCTCTGAGTTCCATTATATTGTACTCCTGTGATATTCTATGGCTACATAGGTCTTATAGTCAAAATATTTTGAATAAGTTAATCAAATTTATCTAGTTTTTATTAAGCCTCCACTTGACAAAACAGTGGATATAGAAATGGAAACTATGTGGGATTCTTTTTTTTCCCCTCAGGTATTTCTTCAAGTAGTATATCCTGATTTACTCTATTTCTTCCATTAATTTATATGTTCAAGAAATAGTTACTGAGCCTTTACCGTGTGTCAGCATCACTCCAGGATCTGAAGACTGAGCAGTGTTGAAAATACTGTTTTTGTCCTCTATGCCCTTCAAATCCAGAAGACAGACAGACAAGAAGTAGATAGATTTTTTATAGATAGATAATTTAGTTTGAATAACATAAAAATAATGTTCTTTAAAATGAAATATATCTGAAGTTACATTTATTTGTATAGTTTTTGTGTTTGTAAGTTCTGAATGTGTATCTAAAGGATGAACAAAACCTGTTTTTCTCAGTAGGAAAGCAATGGAAATAATTATTTAGCTTTCCAGGAGAACTACCCCAGAGGAGGAAAACTTTAATAAGCTTCCTAAAGACAATAACGACATGTGTGTAGTTCATGAGGTGTTCTGTGAACACAATGAAAGATCTTAGTATATAAAGCAAAAATTAAATACTCTTTTGTGATTTAAAAAGTCACATTGTTTCATATTTAAATAAAATCTGTGTAAATTAGTATTTTAATTCTTACGGACATTCTTATTATGATCTCCTTGCTCATTCACTTCCCAGATCATCTGGAAGGTAATATACATTGTTTGTCTCCTAAAACCCCTCAAAACTTCTTCCCTTCCTCCATTTATAGCTGTTTCTTTCTTTCCTAGTTTACTGAGAAAATAAAAGTGATTAAAATAGACACTTCATGAGTTTCTATTTTTATATCTGTCACCTATCTACAGCCGCATTCTAATGATCTTTCTTCTCTGGTGTTATCACAGAGGAATTCCTTCTGCTCCTAACAGAAGTTCAACTCCAACATGAGATTTCATGACTTTTACCCATTCTAGGATACTGCTTCAGGGTCTTCTCTCTCATACCATTAAACTTTCTCTCTTTACAGCGCATCTCCCATGAGCATACACACATCCTATTCTCTTTATCTACTTTTCTCTTGCTTTGCCTTTTCTTTCCTTTTGAGCAAAACTCTTCACAAGTGTTGTAATCACTACTACTTGTTTCTCACCTTTCTTCATTCAGGATTTCACCTTCATCAGGCTTCTGTCACCAATGGTCTCCACATTTCTAAATCAATAATCAGTTCTTGGGTCTTGTCTTACCTGGCCTATCAACAACATTTAACAATTGATTGATATTTCCTCCTAGAAACATAGTTTTCTTTGATTAATTTCCAGGTTACTACATCTTTTGTTCTTCCTCCCACCTCACTACCACTCCTTGGTTTCCTTAACTGGTTCTTCCACCTCCACATTTAAACTTCAATGGTCAGTTGTCTTATCATCTTTATTCTGTATATTTACTGCCTTGGTAATCATTTCCAGTTAGATAATTTTGTATACTTTTTCTACCCTGATGATCCCCAAGTATATTTCACCAGTCTGGACCTTATCACCGAACTCCAGACTTTCATATGCAACTGCCTACTTGACCTTACCACTTGGATTTATGACTGGCATTTCAAATTAACATGGCAAGAAATTGAATTACTGAGCCATCCATCTCCTCCTCCATGAAAGTAAAAGCTCTTACGCCGTCTTTCTTATGCTTATTTGGTGACAAACTATCTATTAATTTGTTCAGACCAAACCTTGGAATGATTCTTCACTCTACCCTTCTCTACTCCATACCTTCATTCTACCCTCTTCTTCCTCACTTCATATGTTCCAACAGCAAATCTATTATCTCTCCTCTCAAAATATATACAGAATTTAACTCTTTCCCGCCACCCTAACTGCCCACCTTAACAAGCTACCATCATCTTTCCTTTGATAATGCCAAACTGCAAGTGTAGTACAATTCCACAAGCAATGTGCTCTACATTCCCACCACATTTGGTATTGTCAGTCTTTTGTAGTAGATATGCAGTGACATTTTATTTTGATTTAATTTGCATTTCCCTGATTACTAATGAGTCTTCACACATTTTCCTATTAGCCATTTGGATATCTTCTTTTGTGGAGTTTCATTTTAAACTTTTTGCTAATATTGATTTGAAGACTTTTTAAAATATATTATAGACATAAAACTTCATTGATTATGTGAATTGTAAATATCTCCCCAGTAGCTTGATTTTTTTTTGTTCTCTTTATTGTAGCTTTTGGTGAAGGTAAGTTTTTGCTTTTGGTAGTTAAATTAATTGATCTTTCTTTTGTAGTTAGTGGTTTTCAATTTCTTTCATTTCATTTTCCTACCCCAAGGTTGTGACGATATTTTCCTATACAATCTTCTGAAAGTTGTGACTTTCACGTATAGATATATAATCTCCCAGAATTTGATTTTGTGTATACTATGACAAAGAGACCAAACAACAGTTGTTGTTGTTGTTGTTCTTTCCATATGGATATCTAGTCTCCCTTTGGAGTAATTTTCCTCTTGGGCTCTCTGTTCAGTGTACTAAAATAGGCAGGTGAAAAACCCAGAAGTCATCAACAAAAATATTGATACATTTTATTGATATTATTAAAATAGATACAGCTTTAAAAGTTTCATCCTGATATCTATACCAAAATCAAAGTCAAACGATAAGCAACAAACTGAGGGAAATATTCTTGCCATATATATTATTGACCACAGGTTAAGTTTATTAAGATATAGAACACTTCTTTGAATCAGTATGAAAATGATGAGCAACACAATGGTAAAAGAGGGAGAGGAAAAGAGTAGAAAGTTTACCAGGAAATCAATGAAAAACAGTACATGAACATATAAAAACTTTTATTTTCTCCATAATTAAAAAATAAAATTTAGAACAACAATGAAATGCAATTTTATTGCATTCAGAATGGTAAAGGTTTTTATATGTTAGAGTATTCTGTTACTGAGGATGAATGAGAACTGGTGCTTTCATATTTTATTGGTGGGAATGGGAATATGTGATAATTTTTAAGATGTATATCTATACTGACTTATATATTCCACTTGTACATGTACTCATCAATTCATTTTATCCTCACAAAGCCCTATGAAGCCAGTACAATTATAATCTCATTTTACTCATGAGGAAACTAAAACAAAGGTAAAGTAAGTTTCTTGACATCAAAGCTAGTTAAGAAAGAAAGAAAAGAAAAAAGAAAAGGGGAAGGGTGCCTGGGTAGCTCAGTCATTAAGCATCTGCCTTTGGCTCAGGTCATGATCCCAGGGTCCCGGGATCAAGCCTTACATCAGGTCCCTGCCCAGTGGGGAGCCTGCTTCTCCTTCTCCCTCTGTTGCTCCCCCTACTTGGTTCTCTCTCTGTGTCAAATAAATTAAAAAATAAATTTAAATAAAAAAGTTCCAGTTTGATTCTAGATAGTCTTACTCTGGACTCTAGGCTCTTAAACAATTTTATTAACTTACATGAATGTATGAAAATATTCATTGGAGCATTTTCAACACAGTATTAGATATAAATACCACACAATATAGAAATTTATTTAAGAGTAACTTCATGCAGTGTAATACAAAGCAGTCATTAAGAAAAAAAATGCTATAAACCTTTAAGTGCTGATTAAAAGGTACTCATTATACTTATTATCATAAGAATCCTGTATCCCTGGTTAACTTTTTGGTATGTCCTGGAAATCTTGAGTTAAAGGCAGATTTATTTTTCATTATACTATATTCTTGTCTGGTTTTAACATTTTTACTATAGGCATATGATACAATTATGTATATATTTTTCAAGAAATAAGCAGTGTAGTAATTTAAAACTTGTCTCAGTAACAAGAAAATGTGATAAAAACAAATAATCAACTCTGTCTGGACCATGTCCACCCTAAGGCCTGCACTAGATGTCGTGCTTTGTAAAGAAAGCTTTTCACTCATCTTTGCCCATGATCAATGTGGAATCCTAGGAACTGTACCTAGAGCAGATTCCTAGGTGGTGACTTAGCCCTTTAGTTAGTTATTAAGAGAAAAATATAAATGTAATTTTATCCATGACGTTTGGGAGGCAATTTGTGGAAGAGGTCCAAAGCTTTGGGCCTCCTGCTGGGCTCTGTCATGCCTTCCAAGAACCCTAATAGTTCATTCCTCAGAAGAAATGTCAAGCTGCTTGTGCTGTCAACAGAGCAGATGCTCTGCTGACGTCTTTGGGGAACAGTGTCAAGTGACTGGAAAATAGATGCCAAAGATGAAATAAAAATCTTACCCTCATCACTAAATTTCATGTACCTCATGACCTACTGTCTGGTTATCTACCCCAGGCCTCAGTGTTAGTAGCATCCCCAGCTGGGGAGACTCAACCATGTTACTACTGGAACACCAGAGAACTTAGCTTTCTCTCTTACACTTTCACAAGATATTCTCTTAAAGAAGAGAATGTGTCTATTTAATTTGCTTTGTGAAAGTTTTTCCTCTTATCTGACAACTTCTACTTGGGAGATATCCTCTTTCCTTCATCCTATGCCTTAAAATTATTCTGTTCTTCTATCTGTTGTCTTTTTTTCAGTTTTTCTAATATTTATAATTCTTTTCATAGAAGGCTTTCATTAGGATCCGAAGTATACAATAAAAATACAGAAATTTTAACTTTTTCCCCTGTGCTTTCTCATATATTACTTTGTTTGAAATTTCAAAAAAAAAAAAAAAATCACAAGGCTGTTCACCTTATAGAAAAAGAAAGTGAAATCCATGAATTCAAATAACTAGTCCAAAGTGGCACAATAATTGGAGATGAAGATGCGCTAAGGGCTCTAGTTGGCTGTGCTTTCCCATATGCTAAAAGCTCTGCTAGGTTCTCTGTGATTGGTGTCTTCATCCTCATTAGAAAGTATAGCTTAAATTTAAAAATTCAAAAGAATGGAGGTTATGAATGTAGTACAATAATACTGCAGAAAATTTGTAGAATTCTGGACAACAGAAGGATAATGGAAGGGGGAGAGGAGGGAAGAGAATCATGAAGCAGAAGGGGAAGGAGAAAAACAGGAGGAAGAGGACCAGGAAGGAAAGAGGAAGCAATAAAATTAAAAAAAAAAAAAAAACATAATCAACCAAAGACAAACACTATTAACACTTTCATTCTCTTGCAGCATGCATTCTGTTTTATTTTGTAAATTATTATGGTCATATCATCTACATCTTGATATTATCACTTAACTTGGTAAAATCAGTTTTATAAGTTGATTGATAACTCTTAAATTTTCATTTTCCACCTATATTCTTTTAAATAGATCCCCCCCCTTTCCCTGTACAGGGAATTTATGATTAGCTTTACTTTTGCTATTATAATTCATATAGTGATTAAGTAATACATGATATTTTTGGCCAGTGATAGTGGAGGAAAACCAAGAGTATGATTCCTCAAAGTCAATTGAAGAAAATATATCAAGAAGAAAAAAAAAATAGTTAGTGAAAGTATTGCTGACAGGTGCTGACAGATAGTGACATTGTTTACTTTGTCTTTATCATGAACACAAATCACAAAATGTCTCCCTGCTATTTGTAGGAGGAAAAGATAAAATGTCATAGTCACCAGCACACAGATTATATGTTTCTAATACCAGAAAATATGACTAGTGTCTACTTTTCATATCAAAAGTTCATAATTCCCAGAACATTTATTTCACATAAATTTTTATTGGGGCACTGGGGAAAAAAAAGGGCAGAATTAAAAATCCTTTGCATTTCTGTTTGAACAGCATGATTGATATGCCATTCATTCATTGACATGTAATTCAATACAATTTTCTAATGATCTTTTTGAATTGACATTCATAGGCCATAAAATTTACCATTTCAAAAGCACACTCTAGAGATTTTTAGGTTGTGCAATCATCATAATTGATTCCAGAACATTTTCATCACTCCTCAAAGTAAAGCCATACCCATTAGCAGTCACTCTCTCACCTTATTTTTCCCATTTTCTCCCCACCCCATCAGCCCCTGGCAGCCACTAATTCCCTTTGTCTCTATGGATTTGCCTATTCTAAACATGTCATATAAATGGAATAATACAATATGTGGCCTTTTACATCTAGCTTTGTTGACCTAGCATATTTTCAAGGTTTGTCCATGTTGTAGCATGAACAATACTTCATTCCCTTCTAATGGCTAAATAATATTCCATTTTGTTTATCCACTCATCATTTGATAGACTTTTGAGTTGTTTCCACTTTCTTGCTGTTATAAATCGTGTTGTGATCAATAAATAGTGTAATTTTTTTGTGTGTGAGTATATGTTTTTATTTATCTTGGGTGTAGAATTAGGGTGGATCATATGGTGACTTCTAGAGAACAGCCACACTTGTTTCCAAAGTGGTTGTAGTATTTTACATCTTCACCAGCCTGGTATGAAAATTCCAACTTCTTTATTCCCCCAGTACTTGTTGCTGTCTGTGCTTTTTATTTTAGTCATCCTGATGGTGACAACTGGTTTTGACTTGTATTTTCTTGATGATAAATGATGTTGAGTAGCTTTTCTCATGCTTATTGGCCATTTATATATCTTCTTTAGAGAAGTGTGATTTCAAGTTCTTTGCTTACTTTAAAAATTGAGTTTTTTGTCTTTTTATTGTTGAATAATAGTATATAAACATATCTTCCCTTTATACTAGACTATCAGATACATGATTTGCAAATACTATCTCTCATCCTGTAGGTTGCCCCTCTATTTTCTTGATAGTATTCTTTGAAATACAAATAGTTTTAATTTTGAAAAAGCCTATTTTTTTCTTTGGTTGCTTTTACTTTAGATGTCATAACCAAGAAACAGTTGTCAAATCCAAGATTTTCACCTGTTTTATTTTAACAATTTTATCATTTTAGCCCATCTGTTTCTTCAAGCCATTTTGAGTTAATTTTTGTGTATTGTATGAAGTAGAATTCCAACTTAATCCTTTTGCATGTGAATATACAGTTATCCCACCACCAATTTTTAAAAAGATACTTTTCCCTATTGAATTGGCTTGTCATTCTTTTCAAAATCAATTGGCCACAAATGTATGCATTCATTTCTGGACTCCCAAGTCTATCTGTATGTTTGATCTATATGTTCATCCTTAAGCCAGTACCACACTGCCTTGATTACTGTAGCTTTGTAATGAGTTTTGAAATCAGGAAGTGTGAGTCTTTCAACTCTGTTCTTTTTCAAGATTGTTTTAACTATTCAGAGTCCCTTGAATTTTCATATGAATTTTTGGATTAGCCTCTCAATTTCTGGAAAATCTCTAGCTGGGATTCTAATAAGAATTGCAGATTCAGTGTAGATCAATATGGGAAATATTGACTTCTAATCCATGACCACAAGCTGTCTTTCCGTTTGCTTAGGACTTTGATTTCTTTCAAGATGTTTTGTAGTTTTCAGTGTAGCAGTCTTACGCTTTTTTGTTAAAAATATTCCTACATATGCTAGGTTTTTGATGCTATCGTAAATGAACTTAATTTTTTAATTTCATCCTGAGTTGTTCTTTGCTACTGTATAGAAATATAATTGGCTCTTACAACAATGGTTGTAACCATTGTTACTGTAACCAGAAACTAAGCAAAAAGTTCCCCTTTTCCCTGTTTTTAACTAACAGCTGCATTTGCTTGAACATGTATGTCTTTGCTTAATTTCCTTCCAAAATGAGGGAGAAATTCCCACCAATATTATCAAATATTTGGCTCAATTCCTCACTAGAAAGATGTTTCTTTTACCCCACCTTCTGAATGATGGCAGAAAGATTAATCCTGTATTTTAAGGAAGAAACCTTTGGTTTCAAATGAGGATTTTCTGTCTTCTCTTGGCCTGCTTGTTTCTCATTTGAAGCCTACCCAAACACTGGTTCCTGCAGCTGCTGGAAATACAGAGATAGAGATGGGAGATGGTTTGGAGTGGGGTGCGTGTGTGTGTGTGCACGTGCACATGCACAAGTGTGCACACTCATGCACAGGCAAATCTTTGATGATCTTCTTTTTGAATATTAATAAGTGTCAACCTGAAATCCTAACAGAATTTTTCTAGTAACCACCAAGAATATGGCTGACTTTGAGAAAAGAGATATTTCCTATATCAATTTTGTTGAGAAGGAAAGTTAATTTAAGCCAGTGCCAAGGTAGATAAATGAAGAATGCATCTGTTTTAACTCTAATACCAGCAGGAAACTCATTAATTTTTATGGATTACAGAAGGAAGTTAAAACGAAATAAAATTTGTTTTCTAAGAAGCTACTGGAATTTTTCTCTCTCAGCCTGCTTTTCTTATTCATGTGTGTGGAGTGTGATGGACTATTGAATCCTGACAACCTGTTGGATGAGATCCAACAATAACCAGTCAGATCAATGCAACCCCGACTGCCCTCATGGGACATGACAAGAAATTTGGCTGTTGTTTAGGATGCAATTACCCTGTTGGTTGCTGTAGAGAGTGACCTCCTTTACTCTGGTATTTATTGAATCCAGACCTAATGTCTGGTCTCATTTCAAAGTCCCTGTCTGCAATGCCTATCCCAAGGCCAAGTACAGTAGACAGTGAACCACCATAGCTGCCGAGATTCAGTACTTTGAAAAGTGTCTTTGCCAGGAGATCATCATGCCTGTTCCCGTTAGAATCAACATTGCTTTTTCTGGCTCACTTAATGTAAAATGCAATTCAGCTTCAAAGATAAGTACTTAAATTCACAAGTGGTTGACAGCAGTAGGATCATAGTATAGGCTCTGAACTTAAAAATAGTTTGGGTCTCAAACTGGGGGTTCTAGAGGGGAGGGGGGTGGGAGGATGGGTTAGCCTGGTGGTGGGTATTGAGGAGGGCACATTCTGCATGGAGCACTGGGTGTTATGCACAAACAATGAATCATGGAACACTCCATCTAAAACTAATGACATAATGTATGGGGATTAACATAAGAATAAAAAAATTAAAAAAAAATAGTTTGGGTCTGATTACAAGTATTTCTGTCCTGAGAAATATTTAACAGCATAGGAACTGAATAGAGGATATTAGTATTTGGCTTTATCAGCTCAAGAATAAAGACACATTGAAAGTATGACAATTGAGTAATGGGATTTGGAACTAAAGCCATGATCTTCTATTTCAGATTAAGAAACACTTTGAAGAAGTAATGTATAGGTTTCATTAAAATTTATGCTATGATTTATTTTCTTAAACTTCTACAGTGATTTATTAGATGTAATTGCAAAGAAGAGATAGTTCAGATTTTCCCTATTTGGCTAGAAGTTAAGTGCTCTTGAGTCTAAACTTGGGGGACATGTCCTTATTAAAATGGAACTCATAATTAACATTTCTGGTGCATTTTCTATAATCCAAACATGCAAGAGGGAACATTTAAATGCCTAGCAATTAAAATGAAAACATTTTACTTTTACTGGCAGCCTTTTAACTTTTCAGTTCATCATATTTATAGTTATCATTATTAGACATCTGGAAAAATATAGTTATGCTTGCTATTTATATTACCAACTAAAGACTTTGAATCACTTTGTAGACATGATCTCATTAACGCTCTCTACATCTCTGTGAGGTAAGTGCAATTATCTTCATTTTATTGAGTTTAAATTACTTTCTAAGGTGTCAAAGAAAATTGTGGCAGGATATGAAAAAAAAAAACAAAGTCTCTTAGTGTCCACTCTAATGGTAAATCCTGTTCAATAAAGTCAGAAAGAAATGAATCCAGTTTTCAGTGCATGAGGCTTTATTTTCTACAAATAGTCATTTGATGTAGCTATATGAGACATAACATTTTGTAGTTTTGCCATTTCCAGTATAATTTATCAGCCTGACCCATATTCTAATGCATTTGACAAACCAATGTTTTATGCAATGACACTTTCCTAAGTTTTCTGGAAGAGAGTTTTATAAAGAGGTGGACTTGAAACTGTCTCTGTGAATGTTTTTACTTTTTAAAGAAATTGTCATTTCCTTTCTAATTATTCCTACTTTTTAAAATCTCCACCATCCACAGACACACTTGTAATCTAGGCTTGGCTTTTAGGTGGTTGTTTTTGTTTTTGTCCCCCTCCCCCATTTATTTATTTATTTATTTGATGTAGTGTTCCATGATTCATTGCTTGCGTATAACACCCAGTGCTCCTTTCAATACGTGCCCTCTTTAATACCCATCACCAGGCTAACCCATCCCCACACCCCCCCACCCAGGACACTCAGTTTGTTTCTCAGAGTCCATAGTCTCTCATGGTTTGTCTCCCCCTCCGATTTCCCCTCTTCATTTTTCCCTTCCTACTGTGTTTTTTTTTTTTTTTTTAACATTAATGTATTATTTGTGTCAGAGGTACAGGTCTGTAATTCATCATCCTTACACCACACACAAAAATAGGTGGTTGTTTAAAATGCATTCCTCTTTACATTTTGGGGAAAGGGCAAGAGCTTGCCTTTGTTCACCTTGTGGATTTACTGAATTATTATGGAATTGATTGCCCTTACTCTAAATGCTTCCTACTCCTAGATTTTTATCAATGCTGAATATTTAGGCTAGCATTTTCTGCTCCAGTGTTGCTTCTAAATATAATAACAGACAATATAAGCAATTATATTTTTATTTAATTTTTTTACTGTAAACATTATCCCTCACATATATGGTCAGTTGACTTTCAACAAGGGCACTGAGACCATTCAATGTGTCAAGAATAGTCTCTTCAACAAATGATGATGGCCAAACTGGATATTCATATGCAGAAGAATGAAGTTGGATCTTTACCTGGCACCACATAAGAAAAGTAACTCAAAATGGATTGAAGACTTAAGAGCTTCATTAGAAAACTTATAGAGGAAAATTTCGTGATCTTACACCTGGCAATAGTTTCTTAAATAAGACACCAAAAACTTAGGCAACAAAAGAAAAATTATAAATAAATCAATCTTCATCAAAATTAAACATGTTCATCCATTAAAAAGCACTGTCAACATAATGGAAAGACAAACTGCAGGATGGAAGAAAATAAATTATATTTGGTAAGAGTTTAATATCCATATTATGTAAAGAACTACAACTCAAAAATAAAAAGACAGTCCAATTAAAAACGGGCTCTAAAGACTTAAATTGATATTTCTCCAAAGAAGGTGTTAAAATGGCAATAGCATATAAAAAAACTGCTCAACATCATTAGTCATTAGGGAAATGCAAATCCAAATCATGATGAAGTACCACTTCACATTTACTAGGATGACAATAATAATATTAATAATAACAATAATTAAGTGTGGAGGCTGTAGAGAGATTGGAATTCTCCTGGGAATGTTTGTGGGAAAGTAAACTGGGATAGCCACTGTGGAAAAATCAGTTCCTCAAAAAAATAAACACAGAGTCACCATATGACCCAGTAATTCTAATTCTAGGTTATATTCCCCAAATAACTGGGAATAAGGACTCAAAAAAAAAATGCTAATACATGAATGTTCATAGAAACATATTCACAATAGCCAAAAGGTGGAAATAATCCAGATGTCCACCTATAGATAAATCAATAGATAAATGGATTATTATACCACCAATGTGGTATTATATAACAGAATGGAATAGAATATTACTCAGTCATAAAAATGAAGTTCTGATGCATGCTATAACATGGATGAACTTTGAAAACATGCTAAATGAAATAAGCCAGATATAAAAGGACAAATACTTTATTATTCCACTTATATAAAATATTTAAAATTAGCAAATTCATGGAGACAGAAAGATTACAGGTTATCTGGGACCAAGGAGAGGGAAGAATGGGGAGTCATTGATTAATGAGTTCAGAGTGGCTTTGGAAATGATGTTTGGAGTGGTTTTGGAAATAGTAATATGATGGCTGCACAACATTGTGAATATAATTATTGTACAATTAAAAATGGTTAAAAGGAGAGATTTTATGTTATATATATTTTACCCCCCACCAAAAAAAATAAAACTTACCCTTAGCATTTCAGCCTAAGCTGCACAAGTTCTATTCAAGTGAAAATCACATACTTAGTAGTGTTTTCTAAAATGGAAAGCTCTTGATTTGCTTTTATAGTTAAAATAATACAGAAAGGGTTGAAAATTTCTCTCCCATTTCAACCCCCTTTAATAAACATTTAATAGGTACAGAAAACAACCATTCTGTTAGTGTATTTGGAATCTCTTGAGCCAAATACATGTTGTATATAATAGAAATAGTTACATTTTGTTATATATGAGAACTTAAAGTTCTTCTAGGACTAACCTACATAGATTTTAATGTATGCATTTGTGGTAACTGTTTTGGTTGCTCAGAGAGCCTATTAAATTCTTTGTTTAGTCTATTCCGAATAGGTACAGTTGTATTATGGCTATGTTAACAGTATTTATTATATGATATACATCCGGAAAAGGCATACTTTCCAGCTCTCAAGGCGAAAAGCTGCTGCACAAATGCAAATTTAAGAAAACCTTCTATTAAAATATGAGGTTCATAGTAAAACATCTTCACAGTGAAATATAAGACAATTATATAAATTCTCAGTTTGACTATAAAAACAAGCATTTAGCTATCAGTAGGGGAAAACTCTACTTTTTTTTTTTTTCAAAAAAATAATTAGCAAACACCTAGTGTAGTTTATTTTGAACATTTTTATTGCTAATTGGCATAAAAAAATATAGTAATCCAAAACTCCCATATGTAAATATTATATAGACACATACACACCAAGCCAAAGTTTTCAGAAAACTGTGATTAGTATTTCTTTATGTGAAGTACTCACATGAATATATCTTTTATGTTGTATTTCTCTCTGTTTTATTTAAAAAAAAAGTCACAGCCTTGAGCCATTAATGGGTCATGACTAACAGCTAGAAAACACTGAAAAAGTGAATTTCTGAAAAGGATTCATGGCATGAAGGCCAATAGGAGGTGTATTTAATGGGTAGCTGTACTTTTTCATTCCCATTGTCAGATGACAACCCAAACTGTAATGAACTGAGCTGCTCTTTGCATCTATACAGTTTTGTGCCAAGGAGAGATGAGCCAAGATTCCTAGAAACATGTCCATTATCGGTGGAAAGTAAAAGTATTGTTCTAACTGGCATTTTAATTAAATAAAGGAAAATGTCTTTGAAAAAATACGTTGAAATATTGTTAACTGGCACTGAAGCTTCAGAGAAAAGATAAAACCTCCTTCTTCCTTCCATCTTTTTCTTGGCCTGTCTCTCCTTATTTCTTTCACAGAGATAAACTGTTAAAGCAGTTACTCTTTCTCTTTTCAGAGAAAGAGTCTGCTGTCTAGGCAGCAGACATCTTTGCCTAGTTTCCAATCTTGCCAAGGATCCACAGGTAGGTTCTTTATCAGATTGAGAAGTTTTCTTCTACTTCTTGAGCTCTTACTTCAATGGGTGTTAGGATCCAGTAAGTGCTTTTTCGCTATATATTCATATCATTTTGTGATTTTTTTGTTTCTGTTTGTATGATAGATTATGTATACTGATTTGTTTGAATGTCAAACCAATCTTGCATGCGTGATATGAATCTATCTTGTTTGTGATATCTATTTCTTGCTGTATTTACTAAAATCTCATTAAGAGTTTCTGTGTCTATGTTCATGAGAGATATTGGCCTATAGTTTCTGTTCTTTTAGTGCCTTTGTCTAATTTTGATATCAGAGTAATGGTGGCCTCATAAAATGAATTGAGAAGTGTTTCCTTCTTTTCTATTTGCTGGAAGTTTTTTTTTTTTTTTTTAAGAATAGGTTATAGTTTTCCTTACATCTTTGGTAGAATTCACCAGTGAAGCCAACTGGACCTGAAATAGTCTTTGTTTGAAAGTTTTGAACTGTGAATTCAATTTATTTAACAGATGTCATCCTATTTAATTTCATATTGAATGAGCTTTGGTAGTTTGTGTCTTTTAAGGAATTAGTTCATTCTAACTAAATTGGAAACCTTTATTGGAAAATTGTTTATAGTATTCTCTTATTCTTTTAAAACTTAAATCAACTTTCCAATGGCTTTATATTTAGAGGAAAGTTGCAAAGACAGAACAGATGGTTCCTGTATATCACATACCGTTTCTCCCATTAATATTTTACATTACTATTGTATATTTGTTACCACTGATGAACCAATTATGATACATTATTATTAATTAAAATCCATACTTTGAGTTCTAATAGTTTTGATGCCAGCAGGCTGGGTCTGAGGACCCAGAGGGGGTCCCATAGGACCAGCCAAAAGGGTCTCTGGCTGCATGTAGGATCGAAATCAAACGCAAACCAGCAGGAAATGAAAACAGTCTATTGAAGGTATAGAGAGAATACAGGTACAGATAGTGTCTGGGAGACTCAGAAAGGAAAGGAGAGAGCCTCCTCTTTGCTTGGGGTCTGGAGGTTTTTATTGAGGATTGTGGCCTGGTGTAGCGTCCTCTTAAGCATCCAGGAATGGGTTAGAACAAAGATAGGGGCCCAGGTGTTATCCTTGGAGCTAAGGGTCTTGGTGTTGAGAGGTCTAGCTCTGGTGGTCTCGAATGCACATATGATGGCTTTATTTGGTCATTTTCACCTTCCTTCCTTAGATGTTATCTATTCTAAAGAAATCATTAACTTCTTGTCCTTTACAAGTAGGACTACGTTATTTACGTTATTTACGTTATGAGGCATATGTAAAGTAGGGGCAGGTCCTAGCAAAAATAGAAGCAGGTAAAGGGGCAAAAAGCAGATTTTTATGGAGTTCTTCGAGTTCTCTGTCTCAGTTATACCCTAATATTCTTTTTTCTATTCCAGGATCCCATCTAGGATACCACAGTACTTCAAATTATCAGGCCTTTTTAGGTTTCTCTAGGCTATGACAATTATCAGTCTTTGGTTTGGTGACCTTGACATTTTTGAGGAGTACTGTTCATGTGTTTTGTAGAATGTTCCTCAGTTTGTGTTTGTCTAATGTTTTTCTCATGGTAAAACTGTGGTTATTGAATTTTGGGAGGACAACAGAGATTAATAATCATTCTCAACATATTTTATCAAAGGTATGTGCTATCAACACAGAGGAAATATATAGCATGTTTAGATTTATTTGTTTCTGATGGTTTAGCTCAATAACATCATATTCTTCTCTGTTATTTTCCTGTGTGTGTTATATTTACTGGTTCTTCATGCAGTCTTTTCGTCTCCCTGTCCCCTCTTGATTTTCTCCATCTCAGTCTTGTGGAGTCATTCTCTTGCTTTCTTGCATTCTCTTCAAAACAAACAAAAAAAAACCCAAAACCCCAAAAACCAAAATTTCATACTTAGGACATTTTGTGTATATGTAGTAGTTATCTATACATTAAAATACTGTTTGGAATGACCTTAGCCTCCCCCCGCCGCCCCGCCCTTTCCTTGTTTATGCTTTTCTTATTTGTCTGCTTCGATTTTTACCATTTCATTTCTGTTACCTGTGTGAAATCATGAGCTAGCTTATTCTAGTTTCTCATATCTTGCTCTATTCCCTTCCTGTTTAAAAAAAATCTTGATTTCTATTAACTAAGGTGAATCTGCCCCATGGTAAATTACAGGTAGAGACTACATAGTTGGATCTGTCACACAAAGGAAACCTTATCTACAGCAGATTAGAAGATCATGGGGAATAACCTCCAAAGCTGTGACTCTCTGAGTGGGGGTGAATGGGTTCTTTTTATTTAGGGTTAGGATGAATATTCAGAAAGGGGAGCTTTGTAATTGCATATAAAGGTGGGCATAAGGTCTCTTAGAAAACATGCCTATAAATGCATAACATAACCTGTTATGTTAATGAAACTTGTGCTCTTCCCAGAGTGGAGACTTTAACATTATAATGAAGAGAGATAACTATCCTACAAAGGGAAAAGCAATGGGCATGCTCCCAGGGAAGGTATAAACTGGATGGGGTCTTGGGCTCTTTATCTCAGGTAAGGGATGCAGGGCCTTGCTTACTTTTGAAATAGCACTGGGAGTTTTACCACTGATTGTCTCTGATTAGGGTAGGCTATTTCCAGACCTGGTAGAGAGGGTTAATTTTTACATTCCCTTTGTTCCCTTAACTACTAAGGTTTTTGCATTTTTTTGTAATTCTGACACCTCCTGGGAAGTTGTACAAGAAGGGCAAGTGGAGGGTACTTGGCTGGCTCAGTTGGTTGGGTGGCAAAAAAAAAAAAAAAAAAAAAAAAGAAGGGCAAGTGGAGATGGTAAGGCATAGATCAGGTGGCCTAATGACCTCACTTTCTTTTCCTGGGGACCCTTGACTCTGCTTACATTTCTACTGTGTGAGAATGTATAATATCCTTTACTCTTCATCCACTCATGTCCCCGTTTTTATTTTAATCTTATATCCACAATTAAATACATTTATTTGCTTACCATTAGGTCTTCTGCAGGGTCTAAAGTCCTCTCTCCATTGACTAAAGTTTATTCTCCAGTGGATTCCTAGGAAAGTCTTACCACTCATCTGAGTTCTGCATTTCTTTGTTTTGGTATCTTGTTGGCAGCTTGACTGGTTTGAAAATCTTAGGTTAGCACTTTGTGTTTTTAAAGTTTTGTTTTGGTTTTGTTTTTAATTTTGCTCCATTCTCTTCTTTCTATGCTCTTGTCTACAAGTTTGATGTCAACTTGATTGTCTTTTCTTTGTAAGTGACTTGGTCTTCTTGCCTGGAGACTCAAATAACTTTTTTTCTCCTATCTTTACAGTCCAGTAATTTTACTAGGATATATTTTGGGGTTGAATGTTATGTCAGTTTTTTTTTTTTTTTTTCCTTCAGTAATGGGCTCTTATAGTGTGTAGATCAGACCTTTAATTTTTACAGTTTTTTTGGATTATAATTTTACATATTAAGTTTCAGTGTTTTCTTTTTCTTCTACAAAAATCCAATTACACATATGTGACTTTTTTTTGCCTTTTTTATGTCTATCACTTTTTATGTGATGCATTTTACCTCTTTTATGATTTTATTTTTATTCTCTTGGTTCTTTCCATGCCATTTCTCAATGTTTCAGTATATTTTCCACTAAGTCGAATTTTCCTTAGTCACCTTGAAATTTATGCTTTTCTACTGAGTTATTTTTTTTTCCTTTTTCTCCTTTCTTTTCTCTTTTTTTTTTTTAAAGATTTTATTTATTTATTTGAGAGAGAGAGAATGAGAGAGAGCACATGAGAGGGGGGAAGGTGAGAGGGAGAAGCAGACCCCCTGCCGAGCAGGGAGCCCGATGCGGGACTCGATCCAGGGACTCCAGGATCATGACCTGAGCCGCTTAACCAACTGAGCCACCCAGGCGCCCTCCTTTTTCTCCTTTCTTTCTGAGTGTGCAAAATTTTCATTTCACATCTTCCTGTTTTTTTTTTTTCCATTTCCCTTCTCAACTGATTAATTATTTATTTTTTAAATCTCTGATTTAGAACTTTCATATCTGCAAATGCTTGTTTTGAGTTATTTAATTTTCCTTGGGTATTGCTATATCTTTTGCTGTTGTTATTTTGTGTATATTTGTTTGTTTGTTTTTCCCTGTTTTATTGTTGCTTGGGAGGATATTTTCTTTTGCTGAACTGTTTTAATTCTCATTTTCTGTTTTCTTTTCTTTTTTTTTTTTTAAGATTTTATTTATTTATTTGACAGAGAGATAGACAGAAGAGCACAAGCAGAGGGAGTGGCAGAGGGAGAGGGAGAAGCAGGCTCTGCACTGAGCAGGGAACCCGATGCGGGACTCGATCCCAGGACCCTGAGATCATAACCTGAGCCAAAGGCAGACGCTTAACCATCTGAGCCACCCAGGCGCCCTCATTTTCTGTTTTCTTAAAGTAGCTGTGTAGGGATGTTACTTTCCAGTTTTGTTCATTTTTAAATGTCTTCTATTTTTTGAAAGTGTCAATAGAGAGTGTCTCTATGGCAACTGGGTGAGGGACTTGATAGTATTGTTTCTTACATTGAGAGTATCCTTGTCTGTTAGTAAAGTGAAACAGAGTTTCTTGATTGCTTGGCACATTTCCTTGGAATCGGTGATATTGATGTGCATTCTGATTTTTCTCATTTTTTCCTTAGTTTCCACCATTTCCTTCCTTTTTTTTTTCCTTTCATACTCTGCCTCTAACTGGTATATTCTGTTTGCAAGTTCCTTTACTTTTTCCTGGCAGCAATACTTCTCAAGACTGCCAACTTTTGATTCTTTAGCAGTTAACATTCTGATCAATGCAGTAGTAATCATCAGCATTATAATATTTAACCAATTTCTACAAACTGTATACTTCATCCAAATATGTACATACACTACACATATACCAAAAATAATGTACTTTCTGTTACACTAGTCAGATTTCAAGATTGATTTATTTACTCAAGCAATATACTGTGGCAATCTACTAGCACTAATAAGAGATAATAAGTAAAACGAATCCCCAGACTTACATTCTAAAAGATCCAAATAATAACCCAGTAGTTGTAGTGTCATAATATTTGTTTTGGAGGCCAGATTTATAGTTATTTGCCTTAGTTCACACATCAATTGTGGAGAAACAAAGATAAGTATTTTGCTATTAAGCTGAGAAGTAAGAGCTAGACAGAATGCCCCAGCCAAGAAAAAACAATTGGTTCTTGCACTCAATAAAATTCAGAATGAATTAGTTTTCTATGTTATTTGTATTAGATTCTGTAATTGCACTATACCTGAAATAGTTTGAAGAACAAATTATTTATCCCTAGTTGGTATCACAAAGAAGGGGCATTTTCAAATGGATCGAGATAATAATTTGAAGAAAGTGTTCTCCATAAAACCCAAGTGGTGAATCAATTATTCATGTAGTATTGTTCACAAAACTTTTTAAATGCTTATGTTTCTAACTGTCGTGACTTCCTTTATTTATTTTTTTTTTTGGCACCTACTTAGAGTGCCCTACAGATAGAGGTGTGCTGGGTATATTTACCTTTATATTTTGTTTCTGTTTTTGTAAGAAACGTGTGTCAATTTGGCTCCGTCCTAACCTTAGAAATTTAGTTCAATCTAAGGTAAACAGAGCAATCATAAAAATACCAAGTCAATTATTAAATAGTATCCATAGTCTCCTATGGACCAGTACATCCAGAGATGTACCTTAATATTTTAAGCCTGGATGAGTCACTTATCATATATTAAAATATTTCAGGAGTGTATTAAAAAATAATGGTGAACCAAGCAAGGATTCTGAGAACTCCTCATTTGCAGCCATCTGTGAATTCTTCATAACTCTTTGAAGAAATTTTAGTATGGCATTATTTTTTTGTCTATACTAAGACAGTATTCATCTTAAAGTACTTCAAGAAGTATGGGCATACTCATGCTCTTTCCACTCTTAGTAATGATGTTTCTGTTTCCTTTATCATTTTTTCAGAGTAAACTCTTATTCAGATTCAGTTTCAATTTCTCCTATATGCAAATGATGGTCCCATTCTCTGTGATTTAGCATCTAACATGTTGCTTGACAAATAATCATTTAATAAATATTGAACTAAACTTGTAACACTTTTATTCTCCTTCAAAACACAACCACGAAGAGATAAAAAGTACAGCTTGGGGAATATAGTCAATGATACTGTAATAATGTTGTATGGTGACAGATGGTAGCTACACTTATGGTAGTGAGTAGAATATGTGTAGAACCATTAAATCACTATGTTGTATACCTGAAACTAATATAGCATTGTATGTCAACTGTACTTCAAATTTTTTTGGGAAAATGCAATCAAAAAGTAAGTTTATAAAATGGCACCATGTATCCTCATTCAGAAAAAATATGAATACTGTGACATTTACTTCAGAATTTTGTTTCTTCTTAAAAAGAGAGTGAGCAGAGCACATTTGGAATAAAACCTCCTGAGTTCTCACGCACAGGGATAACCTTTGATCTTTCTCAGATGTGACCATTATTGTGAATTTGATGAGTATTCTCCCTTCTGTATTCTTATATTCTGCATATTTTTTTATAAACACTCTATAGCATTAACTATTTTTTAGCTTAGCAAAATACTAAAGGCACATATAATGATAAATTGTTCTATGACTTATTTTCATAACTTTGTATCATTTTAAGATTACATTATGTTAAGATTGATCAATCCTGATAACTATATAAAATGTAACTATTTTGTTGCTATAGTAGTCTAACATATAAATTTTTATGTACTTGTATGTTGATTGAATTTTGGTAGATTTTCTGAATTTTTATTTATTACTAAAAATTGAGCAATGGTTCTCATTAAATACATCTCCATGTACAAATGTACAACATTTTCTATAGGGAGCTTACCTATAAATTAAATTAGTTAAATCTCTTTTAAAAAAGATGACATTACAGAGTATGTGCATTTTTAACTATAATTTTTTCAACTACAATATTTTTTCCCATTTTGCATTCCAAACATTTTATAACATTGAACAGCACTAGTAACTGTATATAAGAGTTTTTCTTTACCTTCATCACTGCCTACAAAAATTATTTTGGACTTTTTTTTTTCCAAACATACATATTTGATATAGAATCTACTTCCTTAAAATTTGATTTCTCTCATTATTGTATATAACTTTATAATTGCCTCTTTTAAAAAATCACCTATTTCATTATTGATTTGTAGAAATTTATTTATTCTTTCAAAAAATTTTATTTAGTTATACATTTGTTTCCCCTGCCAGACTGTAAACATAATGAAGTCCGGTGTTGTACTGAGTGCCTTCTACATTCAAGGCATCCTTTTAGGTTTTAAGATTACAGCAGCAAACATCATGAAGCCCTTGTCCTCACAGAGTTCATATGCTAGTGGAGAAACAGAAAATAATAGGATGAAGAGGTGAAACTTGGAGTGAAGGTATAGAAATTTCTTGAGAAAGAACATTCCAGAGAAAGGAAGCATCAAGGTAAAGGATTTGAAGAGGGGACATGCTTGGTCTCTCCAGGAATAGCAAGGGCTAAGCCAGCTGCAGGGCAGTGATGATGGAGCAGTTATTGAAGGTGAAGTTGGAAAGACAACTGGAATTAGATTGTGTAGGGTTATGTTGGACATGGTAATGACATTGGACTTTAAATGTGTTGACAAATTATTGATGAATCTCAAGGAGTGAGATATGATCTGTTTGCATTTTAACAAAAGATCTAGATCAATTTTAAAGGCAGTGATTTTTGCCCTCCAGGAAACATTTGGCAATGTCTGGATACTTTTTTTCTTAAACAACATGACAGGTGCTAGTGTCCTCTAGTTGGTAGAAGTAAAGGATGCTACTAAGCATCCTAAAATGCACAGAGAAGAGCCAGTCCCCTCCCAACAAATAACTATCTGGCCCAAAATGTTAATAATGCCAGAATTGATTGCTCTGGTCTAATCATCTACCAATACAAAATCAGTTCATTTAGAGTATTATGCATTAGGGTAAGGCAGTTACTCATTTGCTAGAATTTCTTTTTGGATTTTTCACTAGATCTCTAGATTTTTTTTCATATAAAGTTAAAATGCAACTTATTTGGGAAACAAATTACATGGCAATTTTAGGGTAATTGCCAATTTTGTGACATTACATCTTTCCATACAAAATGTGGAGTACAAGTACCATATTTTTCTTTCTTTATTCTCATACATATGTGTATATGCATAAATATGTATGTGTATATATTTGTGTATGTGTAATTTTTATATAAATTCATTAGAATAAGACTTTTTTATATACCTCTATTATAGAACTTGACATATTTTATGATACTTCTTTAGTTATACATTCATTTCCCCTGCCAGACTGTAAACATAATGAAGTCAGGTGTTGTATTATATTAATCTCAGTGATGAGAGTCCAAGATACGTTTATTAAATATTTGTTAAGTATTTTGAGATCCTCAAATAACAACAGTATATGGGGTGTTTTCCAATTACTTTTTCTCCATAGCAGTTATGATTGTGTTTCAGAGAAGGCAATATCAAATAGGTGTAAGAACTGGAATAACAGGTTAGGATGTCTCAAGGGTGATTAAGATTAAGATGAGTGTATTGATGATCAAGTATAAGAAGTCGATGAGATGACCCATTGCCATATTCCTGACTCAAGGCACCTAGAATTTACACCCTGCCTTGACAGACAGGATTTTTTCACTATGTAGTATTAACTTGGGCAACTAGCCTTAGTGTCTATTTTAAGGTAATGCTCAAAATGCCTAAAATGTGCAGTCGCACCCATTGCTGCATGGCCTCTGAATAAGCAGGGTTTAGAGTAGACAGTGACACAGCTCTTTTGTAATCATAGCATTAGTGATTCATGATCTTCCTTGTCAGGTTCTCTTTGGTTATCTGTGAAGAAACAAAAATGTGGTCTTATTAATCCTTCCACAGTACTTTCCTCTTCTATCTACTTTTTAAATTTCATTTTCCATCTTATTTTTCTCATTCTTACTTTTTTTAAAGTATAATTGATACACAATGTTACATTAGTTTCCGACGTACCACCACCCAGGTTCCCACAGAGGATAACTTAGTTCAGAAGGACCAGGATGTACTCACAACCACAAGAACTCCTGGAGATGGAGAGGTACCACCCATTCCACAGCTATGAAGATTCATTCATGAAAGTTACACCAAGCTTTTCTCTCATTGAACCTTTGGCTATGCCTTTATTTCCTTAAAAAGGTGGGGGGGTGGTGGGAAGAAAACTAGAGGCTCATAAACTATAAAAACAAGTACATTTTGGCAATAAATATACAACAAAGAATGGAGAAACATAGAAGTTATTATCTCAATAAAAACTCGTGTTATAAAGAGGAATGATGGGAGGCTTCTAGCACTCACTAGTCCATAGAAATCCTAAAATCCCAGTGGGCAGATTTCCCAGGTACTATTATATTGAAGGTAGGAAAAGTTCTTTGATTAAGCCCTGATTCTCCTTCTTCAGAGGGACTCTCCAGTGTATTTTTTTCTATACCTCTTGACTCTGCTGTTTTGCAACATTCTTCCTTTGCCTTCATCCTATTGGGCCACTGCTGAAAAGTCAGTGGAGAACATTTTCTTACTGATGGTTGAACAGTTTTCTCAGCTTACTTCTTGTCTGTTAGAAGTTGAAGGACCAGAGGTATTTCATGACTTAAATGGTCTAGAACTCTTTAGATCGGTTTGGCAGTGCATTTGCAAATACACCTTTCTCAGAAAAGTTTCTAAGTTTTCCATGATTTGATACTTATCAATTCTATATACTAAAGCTGTACCTACAGTTCTTTTTGAGATACGTTTTTCTTTTATATTTAATTATGGCCTATTTGAGCTCATTAAATGGGCTGCCCATGCCATATTATTGTCTTAGCAATAGCGCATTTATGCAAGACTATTTTAAACCTTTGTTTAGATCATGTCCACTAGCATCATATTTGCCAAAGCTAGTTACATGTCTATGCATAACATCAGATAAGCACAGAAATATATTCTTCCCATGTAGGTCAAAGGGAGGTAGTGAATATTTATTGAACAATGATTTAATATACCACACCTACCATAAGAGTGGTAAGCAGGGTATTTTCAGGGTTCCAGGGATGAAAGGAAGAGGAAATATCTAGTCACTGCAGTGATTAATTGAATTAAAGGCTGAACAAATCCTACATTCAGTGATGTCACTGTTAGAGACAGAGACTAATTGCACTATGAAGCTCAGGAATTAGTCATTCTTATTGGCAGTGTAGTAGATACAATGGAAAAGAATGGAGTAAAACCAAATTTGAATCAAATAGACTATGTGGCTTTTTACAAGTTATGGACCAATCTGTACCTAGTTCTTATTCAATTAAAAAGGAGTAATTATTGAGGCACCTGGGTGGCTCAGTCAGTTAAGTGTGCCTTCAGCTCAGGTCATAATCCTGGAGTCCTGGGATCCCTGCTAGGCTGAGAGTCTGCTTTTCCCTCTGCCCCTCACCCCGCTCGTGCTCACTTGCACTCTCTTTCTCTCAAATAAATAAAATCTTAAAAAAAGGAATAATTGTCAGGTTTATATGATTCTATAGAGAATATGTATTACAGAATATACAGAAATATATATATATATATATATATATATATATATATATATATATATACAGAAAGAGAGAGAGAATGCTACATTTTTATCCTTATTTAAATGTTACATCCCTCCAATTTCTACTTTTAGCACATAGCATAACCTGCATTTGTTTTCTTTTTAGCTGACAAAGAAGATTCAGTTTCAAAGAGAATTTTTGTTAACCCCAGGAGATGCAGTGAAGCATACAGTTGCAGTAGTAAGAGAAAGGAAAAATGTTATAAATGAAAGTCTTATATAATTAGAAATAATTATTTAATGTGATAGTAGATAAAATTGAGTACATCCTGGGCTGTGATTGGGGAAATACCTTAAGCTCCACTGTGCATATTCAATCTAGATCTACAGTGAATATTTATACCAACTTTAATTATCACACTGGAGATTTAATAAATCAGGTTTCAATGATATTCTTTCTCTGAGGAAAAAAAATAAATTAAACTCTGTGATGATGACAGAACTATAGACCAGTTTTCATGCAAAAGGCATAAAATCTTAATAGATCAATCTGTACAATGCATTTAAAAAACAATTCACTAAGCTTTTGTGTTAAAAGGATAATTTGGGCATAGGCCTAAATATCCCCTTCTTGCTGTAAATGCATATGATGCTATATAAAATGTATAAATGTGCACATATACGTTAAACTATGTATTTTCATTTAATAAGGAGAAAAGTGGAAAGGAAGCACTTACTGGTGAGTGGGAGATGAGGCTGCACTGCCCTAAGAAACTGGTATCATTATTAGGGGCTGGAAATTCAATGTCAAAAGAGCATCAACATTAGCCCCATGTACATAGTATTGGGAACTCTGGATCCATGTTCACTTCTTGTAGTGAAGCTGGAGGTGAGCTTCAGGGCCACCAAGTATCAGTTATGTTTCTAGGAAAACCTTTTTTGGTGCTGGAAGTGTGAATAATTTTTCTGAGACATGACAGAATCTCTAGTAACTAAAAACTTTAAAAAATCTGTTTCAGGGTAAGTGTTCCTCACAAGACTCTTCATAGCAGCAATCAGGAAACCATTCATAGGGTAGTCTTTTATATGTAAGAGATGTAAGAGATATTTGCAACAAATTCCAGTCATTTAAGATTATACAGAACCTATCTTTGACCAGAATGAAAAACAAAACACAACAAAGCAGTGGTCAACAACAAAATGAACGCAACATAACCAATCAAGCAAATAAACAACAATAAACAACAACAAAAATATATGTGTGTGTGAATACAACAAAACAAGTTTCTAAGTAGCTCCTGGGATAAAATAAAAACCAAAGTGAAAACTGAAATGTTTGTGTTGTTTTTGTTTTGTTTTTTAAATGCTTAGCTTATTCAGATTCAGTAGATTGGTAATTAGAAGCAAAATCATAGCCTTAAATGCATTTTTAATACTGTATAAATATTTGAAAATGAATTAGTTAGCCATTGTACCTAAAAAAAAAAATCAACAAACTCAATTTTAAGAAAGCAAAAGAAAGGAAATAAAACAAGTTACAAGTTACTGACATAGGATAGGAATAGATGTAGATATCAATGAAATAGAATTGAAGGATCCAAAACTAAACCCATGCATATATTGTCAATTATTTTTTAAGAATGTGCCAAGATAGTTAAATTAGGGGAAGAACAGTCTTTTCCATACATGGTACTGAGCCAGCTGGATATCCACATGCAATAACTTGAGTTTGAACTCCTATCTGAAGCCATACACAAAGATTAACTTAAAAAGGATCAAGGACCTAAATGTAAATATAAAACAATAAAACACTCCAAGAAAATAGGTGTAATCTTTACAACCTTGGGTTAGGAAAAGTTTCTTCAGATATGGCACTACAATCACAAGTATAATTAAAAAAAAAAAGATGAACTGTGTCAAAATCGGAAAATGCCATGCTTCAAAAAATACCAGAAAGTGAAAAGACAACAAAATGTGAAAAATACATTTACAAACCATATATCTATTAAGAAACTTGTATCTAGAATATACAAATAACTCTTAGTTCAACAATTTATGTTTTTTTATTTTAAGATTTTATGTATTTCTTTCAGAGAGAGAGGGAGGGGAAGGAGGGGGAAGAATCTAAAGCAGACTCCACACTGAGTGCAGAGACTGATGCAGAGATGTGCAGAGACTGAAGCAGGGCTTGATCCCTTGACTCTGAAATCATGACCTGAACTGAGACCAAGAGTCGGACACTTAATCGACTGAGCCACCCAGGTGCCCTTTAGCTCCAAAATTTGGAAAAAATAACTCAAAAATAGGCAAAGGATTTAATTAGACATTTCTCAAAGAATATATTCAAACGGTTAAAAAGCACATGAAAAGATTCTCAATATCATTTTTATTTTATTTCATGCTTTTGGTACCTAAAAAGCTCTTTGCCTAATTCAAGGTCAAGAATTTTTTCTCTTATTTTTTTTTTTTTAAAGATTTTATTTATTTGACAGAGAGAAACACAGCAAGAGAGGGAACACAAGCAGAGGGAGTGGGAGAGGGAGAAGCAGGCTTCCCGCTGAGCAGAGAGCCCGATGCGGGGCTCGATCCCAGGACCCCGGGATCATGACCTGAGCTGAAGGCAGACGCTTAACGACTGAGCCACCCAGGCGCCCCTCTCTTATGTTTTTTTATAGTGTTCTTACATTTAGACTCTGATTTACTTTGAGTTAATATTTGTATATGGAGTGAGGCAAGGGGTTAAAGTGTGTGTGTGTGTGTGTGTGTGTGTTTGCCTGTGATATCCAATTGCCCCAGCATCATTTATTGAAAAGATTATTCTTTCTAATTTAGTTGTTTTGGCACATTTGTTAAAATTTTATCAAATATAAATTAAACTTAAGTTTATTGATGTGAACTATCAATTCAGCTCCATTTATCTAAATGCCCATCCTTATGCCAATACTACACTATCTTAATTACTGCAGTTTTATGATATGCTTTGTAATAAAGTAACATAAGTGTTCCAACGTTTTTCTCCTCTTTCAAGATTTTTTTGACTACTTTGGGTCCTTTGCATTTCCATATAAAGTTTAAGATCAGATTGTCAATTACTGCAGAAAATCCTACTAAGGTTTACATAGGGATTTCATGAAATCTATACATCAATGAAGAGAATTGCTATTATTATAGTGAAATTAAATTTTAAGAGTCATGACTATGGGATGTCCATTTATTTAAATCTTTGATAATTTCAGCAATGTTTTATAATTTTCAGCATATAAATCTTATACTCCCATTATTTAGTTTATTTCCAAATATTTAATTTTATGACATTGTTATAATTGTTAATTTCATTTTCAGATTCTTTGTGACTAGTATGTGAATTAGTTTGAGACATAAGTGAGACTTTCAATTTTTTAAACAATAAATTTAATACTATTTATTCAAAAATGTTTTTATTTTATGAATTTACTGTGTTATTGTAAGGCCTTCACCTATAGATATTTATTAAATGTGATTAGACCTATTGATTTGGAGGTGCACTATGTGGGTGAATACTCTTGCAGTGAATATGTATGTTTATTCTTCTTTCTTACATTCATGTGTCTTTAGTTTTGACCCTAACTATTTTTCCTTCTTGTTTCTATTCAAAATTATAAAAGAGTATTTCCATGGAGAAAAGATGAATAGATAGTTTTGATGAGGTTCCAGCTATATAGCTTTCTTATTCTACATGAATATCACTGCATCTACCATTGATCCCACTAACGCAGATTGTCATATCCCTTTGATTCCTAATCCACTCAAGTAGGAAGAATTCTGTCCTAAGCACTTTTCCATGTTTCAACATGAAACTTACTTTAGGACTATTACAGGAGAACAGTTCCTCTCCTGTTTGATTTAAAAAACAAAACAAAACAAAAACAAACAAAAAAAACCCCTGCAAATTTAATAGGTATAGAAGTATTTGCAAATGGAACTACCAGATAAAATGTACTGCAGAACTATTTTCAGAAGTCCCAGAAAATTCTACAGCATACAATCAAATTATAGCTGATCTGGAAGTCAGTAGACTTATACTATGTATAATTCAAGAAAGAACCAAAGAATTAGCTATGTTCTCAGAATCCCTACAAGCAAAAAACTCCAAGACTTAAGCAGAATAGTTGGAGCAGAGCCCATAAGAGTCCAATTTAATACTTGTAAACTGTGAGCTAAACTTTCCCCAAATCTTCTTGAAACTAAAGCCAAGAAAATTCTTTGGCCAATAGCAATCAGAAAAAAAAAAAAAAAATGAGAAAAGTTCACACCAGTTCTTGTAATATGTTAAGCTAAAGGAAAAAAATAAAACCTAATGTTCAAGGATACATATTGTTCTTCTATTTTTACAAATTTTTCTTATGTTTCCTTTATTAGGATTGGAACATTATATTATTTGGATATATTGCATGTGATTTTTATTTTAAAATGATAAAGGGGACCTTGCAAAATATTTGTCATGGAAAGGGAAAGTTTTATCAGGAAGGCTGGGAGCCTCCAATCTGGAGCATCACTGAAGATCCAGGATTGTCACTGCTTCTGCTTTTGACGTAGTTGTTTGTATCTATAGGGGTGAGGCTCATCTGCCCTAACGGGGTTCTGGCTAAAGGCAGGCCAGGATGGAAAGCAATTAGCAAGTAGTTATACCTTCTCAGTAATGCCTAACCTGAACATAACACTTTAGATCAATCTGTAGCCAAATTTTTATTATAATAGATTTATGCTCTTCTTTATGGTCCCCACTAATAAGCATATCCAATACTTAATTGTTTTCACCTGGAAAAAACAATTTACCTGGAAAGTTATGCTTTGACAGTGAGTTTTTAGATAAAACACCAAAAGCATGATTCTTTAAAATAATTGATATATTTAACTTTATTTAAATTAAAAACAACTTTTGGTCTGTAGAAGACACAGTCAAGAGAATGAAAGACAAGCCACAAACTGTGAGAATATATTTCCAAAGCACATATCTGATAAAAGTCTAGTATTCAAAATATACAAAGAACTCTTTTTTTTTTTTTCTTAAAGATTTTATTTATTTATTTGAGAGAGAGAGAATGAGAGACAGAGAGCAAGAGAGGGAGGAGGGTCAGAGGGAGAAGCAGATTCCCTGCCGAGCAGGGAGCCCGATGTGGGACTCGATCCCGGGACTCCAGGATCATGACCTGAGCCGAAGGCAGTCACTTAACCAACTGAGCCACCCAGGCGCCCAAAATATACAAAGAACTCTTAAGAAGAAAACAACTCAATTAAGCAATGGGTGAAACATCTGTCCAGATACCTTACCAAAAAGATGCACAAATGTATGTAAGTATATGAAAAGATACTCAATATAAGTGTTCATTATGGAATTCAAATTGAAATACCCATGAGATCTCACTCCATAACTATTATAATAGGTAAAGAAAAAAAAGACAAAAGCAATTGTTAGTATGAATGCAGAATAATAGCAATGTTCATGATTGCTGGTAGTAAAGTAAAATAAAGTCTCTTTGGAAAATACTTTGGCAGTTTTTTAAAAAGGCAAACATAGGGTCATCCTAAGATCCAACAATTCCGATATTGGACATTTACCTATATGAGTTGAACACTTATGTCCACCCAAAAACCTGCTTGAAAATGTTTATTGTAGTTTATTTATGATTGCCCAAAGCTGGAAGCAAACAAGGTGCTCTTCAATAAGTAAATGGATAAACCAACTGAGGTATGTCCACTCAGTGAAATATTATTCTATGATTTAAAAAAAAAGAACTATCAAGCCATGAAAAAACATGGATGAATCTTAAATGCATATTTTTAAATGAAGTAGCCAGTCTTAAAAGGCTACATCTTTTTGATTCCATTTATATGACATCCTAGAAATGGCAAATATATAATGCAGGTAAAAGTCAGTGATTTTAGAGCTTTAAGGGTTGGGGGAGAAGGCTAAGTTGATGAAGCACAAGGGATTATTTTAGGGCAGCGATATTAGTTTAAATGATACTGTAATGTCAGATATATGTCACTATGTATTTCACAGCCCATAGAAATTTACAGTAGAAAGAGTGAAACAATGCATGCAAATTGAAAAGAAAATATATTTATGCAGTCAGAGGATCCTAATGTAGAATGCTGAATATGACAAAACTATCTGGTTGCATTACAAATTTATGAAAGAACCATACTGGAGAATGTAGAGAAAGTAAGTACTGACCTAAGTAATTCAGAAATGAGTTCATAAGACTAAAGGCAAAAGGAACTGCAAACAAGTGCTACATTCTAGTTTATATTCTTTTCTCATAGGGGCACAGGTTAACACTTCCAATACTGCTGTACATGTATACTGGATTTGAGCAATTAAATAACTGAAGAAGGTTGGAGCCAATTCACTGTTGGAATTGGAGGTTACAAATAATCAAGGGAAAAAGGCTAGAATAATTCATGTGGTAATAATGGATTAGAGCTGAAGATATCAGTATGAACTCATGTTTAGTAGATGGTGACACACAGGATTGTTTATGCTTTTGTGTATATACAAAAATTAGTTTATACATATATATGTTTTTGTTTTAGCTGAGCATGCCTAGAGACAGTGACACCCTAGCATCCATTAGCACACCAAGGGCCCAGATCCTGGGTTCTAATACTATCCTCTGATAAAAGGAATTGAAGCTTCTTTGGAGAAATGGCTGATTCTAGGACTTAGACAACATAGGCAAATAGATTGATAGATATAGGCATAGATATATATATAGAGAGAGAAGTGGAGATATATATTTGTCATCTACCTACCTACCTTATCTATGTCCCTAGTATCTTCTTTGTTTTTATTTAAATTTTTTTTTTCCATTCAGTACATGCCCTCTTTAATACCCATCACCAGGCTAACCCATCCTCCCACCCCCCTCCTCTCTAGAACCCTCAGTTTGTCTTCTAGTGTCAGAAAACAACACAATAATAGGAGTATGTATAAGGGACGTAGAGTCAACCGAAAGAGCTCTCAATGGCCAATATTGGAAAATTATTTTTCTAGTTTTGTTGTTGTTGTTGCTTGACAGTTAAATTCTGAAGTTCCACTGGGAGAACAAGCGGTTGAGAAATTCTGGGTCTTCTACACACATGTTCAGTGTGTCAGCCAGACATACAAAAGAGAATGAGAGAAGGTACAGCATCACAGGATGTTCACAAACTTCTGGAGCCATGTGCATATGTCAGGCTGAGGATTGTTTTATATGCACTCCACAAAACTAGTGTTTGGTTTTTCTGGAGAAGGTGGGTGTGAGGACTGGAAATAGTCTTTGGAAACCCAAGGGAGATATCGGCGGTATACCTGTCCGCTCGGAGACAGAATGCCTATATAAGATTTAGTTAGGAATATATGTTTCTAAATAGCATAAAATTAGTTCCTGTTCTTTCTTAGTATGAAAGGGAGGTCATTTTATAAGAAATCAATCTGTACAGGATCCAAATTGGGATAGACCGACAGTATAAACAAGTGTTTTCAATGAGATTGGGTTTTTTCTTCTTAGGGTAAATCACAGGCACAACAATCCCATCATTCTAAGGCTGGTTTTTCAATAGTTACACTCTATTTTTTTTAGGTGAGGGTTTCTTCCTTTGATATCTTATAGTCTTATATTTTAGAAGTTAAAATAGGTTTTCAAGATTGATTGGAGGGGAACCAAAAGTAAAATATAGCCTGAAACCAAACATTTAGACTTTTAAGTTATTCTTGTTTTCTTGATTTTTTTTCTTTAAAGGTGAATGGAATTGTCACTACAGAACTGTGTTTTTTATTTGTCTCTGGAATGAACCTTGGTAATTCCACAAAGGCTACTGAGAGCTTTAAAGAACAAGAGAACTGCATGCCTCCAGGGACTTGTCAACACTTAGTATTGCTTGTTTTCTGTTCCCTTTGTTTTCAGTAAGAAACAAACTTTAGAATTTAAACAAGAAATGCAGTCCTCATTAAGTATGAGCCTGTGTGGGAACAAAAGGAGCTAGAGACTTTCCATGGGACTTTGAACCAGTGGGGAATAATGCTGGGGGTTATAAATGCCAGGACTGGGTGCTCTGACTCTTGAGAGGCTTGTATCCTCCCAGAAACATTTATAGAGGTGTTAGAAATGGAAGCAAATCTGGAAAATTTGAGACCTGTTTATTTTTCTATACCTGTTCATTGCCCTAAAAGACAACATGAAATTAAGTAAAAGGCATGTTTTCTGGAGTCTTCTCCCAGTTATCGTCTGCAGAGGGTAAGTGGGCTTTAGTAAGGTTGCTCAAATCCCAAGAGTGTTCTTTGCAGTCCATTATGCTTATGTAGTATGTTTGAATTTATAGTATACTTTTACTATATGAATTTCTCTCTTTATTCTAAAAAACCCTCTCTTGGGGTGCCCAGGTGGCTCAGTCGGTTGAGCATCTGACTTTGGCTCAAGTCATGATCTGGGGATCCTGGGATCACCCTGTATCCGGCTCCCTGCTCAGCCAGGTGTCTGATTCTCGCTCTCCCTCTGCACCACCCCCACCGCCCCATGTGCTTTCTCTCTCTCAAATAAATAAAATCTTTAAAAAAATCCTCCTTTTCTTTTATTACCCAAATCTTGAATATAACCCCCTTCAGTTTTAAAGGGGGTTTACCTCAACCCCACCACACATTAATCCAGTGAAACTAATATCTTAAATATTAAGTATATTGATTTCTTTTCAAACTTTTCTATTTGACATCTCTAGAATGTGATGCCTATGTTCTGAATTTCTGCCTTAGCCTGGAATTCTTGCTGTGTTCCAGAACTTTATTTCCATAACCCATAAGCATCCATCCTGGGATGCCCCATAGACCCAGGGTTTTGTCATATGCAAAACCAAAATTGTCCTCTTTTCTTACAAACCTGCTGCTTTTATCTGTAAAGGCATAATGCAGTCATTCCACTAGAAATCATGGAGTCCTTCTAGAAGGACTTCTAAAATCCTTTTATTCCACTTTTACATTTAATTAGCTGCTGAGTCCTCTTGAATTCTACCATTGGTAGATTTATCCAGTCAGTTCCCCTTTAATCATCCCTGTGGGCCCTACTCTGGTTTAGTTTCTCTCCTTCTCTTAGAGTTTCCTGGTTGATTCTTCTCATGAAGTTTTTCTAAAGTGAAAATGTATCATGTGATTCTGATTCTTGATAGTATGTATCTCCTCGGTGATCACAGTCCAAAGTACACCCTCTTAGTCTCATGGACTTCATATATTTACAACTAGGCCCCTCGATACCTTCCGCCTGATATCGTTCCGTTGTAAAGTCTTGTACTAATAATACACTCCTCTGTCCTTATTACCTCCTTGCAATAAATTTAATCATTCACTTCATGTGCTTTGAAGGCATTTTGTACCCTCCTTCAGTCATTCTTTTCCCATGGTATGGGGAATTATATTTTCACACATGCCAGATCTGTAACTAGCTCTACGACCTTTCTCCCAGTAATTGGGGGGGGGGAGAGAATGAGGTGAAAGACATCCATATGTCATTCATCTTTGTATTCCCAGCATCTAGCAGCTTTCTGGTAACTTATAGGCGCTCAAATACATCTGAAAAACAAGTAGACATACACCTCATTAGAAGCTCCACCAGGAAGACAAGATGAGTCACATCTAGCCTTATCCCTAGCTTCTAGATGGTCAAATTCTTGAAAACATGAGATTTTACAGAGACCCAAAGAATATGACTCAGGCTGCACTGAAGGTCTACCTATAACATTTCAACTGGACTCTTTTCTTCAGAGGTTGGAAAGTTAGCTTTTCTCATTTTTCCTCTTTTTTTTTTTTTTGCATACCTGCCAAGCCATCAGCTAAAAAAGATAATTTGTCTCTATCCCTAAGAGAAATTCAGAGTTTGAAATAGAAAATATCCAAGGTGCAAAGCTATGTTTTCCCTGAGATTGAAGAAAATTATATTTACTACCACTATAGTATTGTTATATAATGTAAATTATATATTATGTTATAGTCTCTAACCTTTCTCTTTTTTCTTTTTATATTTTCTGTTTTACCCTCCCCTTCATTACTCAATGGCCTTGTTTTTTCTCTAACCCTCCACGGAGTGGAGGTGGGATTCCCATCTACCATGTATCCTGTGGTTGGTTCTCTATGTGGTCCTTCTATCCTCTGTTGTGCAGAGCTTTCAATGAGCCCTCAGTTCTTCTTCAGGAGGAATTGTTCTATATGTAATTGTAGATTCACTGTGTCCATAGGAGGAGGTGAGTTCAGGGTTTTCCTATATCACCATTTTGGAACCCCTCTGATCTATTTCTTGTTATTGAGAAAATAAAAACTGTAAGACAATAAGCAAGTGGTGTTCAATGTAAAAAAGAGGACTAAAATTATCAGAATTATAATAGTTAAATTATTAAATGTTTATCCTGTACCAGGTTCTATTCTAAGAACTTTACAAAATATTTTCCTTGTATAGCACTTTATGAATATATTAACTTATTTAATATTTAGACTAATTCTAATGGATAAGCACTATTATTATTTCCAGGTTACAAATAAGTAACTGAGTCATGGGAAGATTAACAATATGCTCAAGATCAAAGAACTAGTTAAAGAGCTGGGATTCCAGCCCAGGTAGTTTGTTCCCCGGGATATGTCCTTAACTACTCTACTATACTGCTCCCTTGTTGGAAAAACGGGATTCAGGGGATTGAATTAAATATTGAAGTTAGAACCCTTGGGTATCCATACACAGATATTTGATCACACAGGACATATCAAAGGTGAGGATATAAATAATGTAGAACTATTTTAAGATATTTCCCATTTATACAAACCACTTAGAGGAAACTATAATTATCCTAGAAATAACCACTTATTAATATAGACAACTTAATCATAGTTGTTGACCCATGTGTTGTTTTTGAAAAGGACAGCAGGTTTAATTTATTAAAATTCACCATGTAATGACCCAGAACCACATTTTAACAACAGGTGATTTAACCTGTATAAAAATAAACCCAATGGTACTAATGAATCAAGGAATCTCAAGGCTTTGGTGTGAGGTGGAGCTAAGAACAAAAGGTCCTTTAATAGTCATGTTTTACATGCTGTGATTTTTTTTCAGTCTAATTTTATGTGATATAAAGGATTTGTTCAAGGAACAAATTCATCCTTTGTATGTTTTGTAAATCTTATTAATTGCATGTTACTTCCTTTGTGGTGATGGGCAATTTTGTTTTGTTTCTTCCTTCCCCAGACAAATTCATCCTAATAAGATGCTTGTGTATTTGTGTAGTCTAAATACCACACTAAATTTCAATGTCCTTGATTTTGCTTTTCATATTTGTCATCCTTGTCAACCGCAGGCAGATAACTCTTTATGGATTAGCTGTAGCTCTACAAATGTAAGCTCACTTCAGCACGTTAAAATCCCTTTCCCTTATATCTCTCCCCCCCACTTTTCTCTGTGGCTCTCTTGTTGCCCTGAAATCTTGTGTGCACCTGAAAATGACTTCCTGCTTTTTCATGGCCTTAGTCACATACAAAGGATCTTGGTTGTGTTCCCCAGGGTTCTATCCAGAGCCCTCTATCCATTCTATGCTGCACTGGGTGGTTGTATTCAGGCCCATGGTCCAACACACATAAATATGCCTATAGTTTATAATGATAGATTTTTAGATCCATCCTTCCTTAAAAAAAAAAAAAAAAAGACACTGGACACTTCTACCCTGGGAAGTCTCACACTTCAGTGGGAAAGAAACAAAGAGAAAACCATAACTGAGGAATATTTGAAAGCACAAAAGAGGAGCATCCAACACAGTCTGGAGTGTTAGAAAGATTCCAGGAGGCTGATATATTGAGGATGAGTAATAGGAGCCAGCCGAGGAAATAGACAAATGGTGCAAAATCACTAAAGGCAACAGAGTAGAACTGCGTGAAACTTAGTCTGCCAGCAGCCCAGTGAGTGAGAGGATAATGCAGAGAAATGTGGTTTTGGGGGTAAGCAGGGCCAGATTCTAAAAGGCTTACCCTTTGAATTCTGTTGGATATATCCTTTAGAAATAGAACTCTTAGTGTGGCATTGAGATTAGATTTTAAATTAGCAAGACAGGAGTCAAGACCAGCTATGAGTTCATTGCAGTAGTTCACATGACAGAGATGGATTGAATTAGGGTAGTTAGCTATTACGTTGGAGATAAGTAAGTAGAGTCAATAAATAGTTTAAAAGGTAAAACTGACATAAGTTTGCAATTGGACTCCAGGTATATGGAAAAGGAGATCTCAAGGATGACATAAAATTATATGGCTTGAGTAACAAGATAGATTCCCTATATGAATGTAGGAGCTTGGGTTGGAGATGAAAATTAGGATTGCTTTTGAATTATGCTAAATAGGGGTTTCTATGCAACATGAAGGTGGAGATGCCCAACAGATACTTAGCTATTTGGGTCTAGAGCTCAGATGGATATATGGGCTCAAGTTTTGGTTTTAGATTTGGGGAGGAGGTGATATAAAGAGCATAGGAAAAGTCAGTGGTTGATTCTGAATATACCTCTCAGAGTGGAAGGAAAAGGCAAGGATATAAAGGACATAAATGTATTTGTTGTTAATGGACACACTAGAAGTTGAGACAGGTCCTATCTTAGTTCTTCATGATACAGGAACTAATGATATCTACTAGATGTGAAGTGGATGGGACTGAATGGCGGCTTGAGGACAGTGTTAGATTTTGGAATGGTAATGAAGACGATGGAGAATGGAATTGAGTAAAAGCAGGTCAGAAAGTTGCTAGATGGTACAGAGGGCTATGCTTAGAGTGGAGAGTAGAAACTCATTGTGGAACTTTGTGGGGTGACAGACAGTGATGTGGACCAATTTGTGGCCATGGCGCTGAGATACAGATGGATGTTACCAGAATCAACATGCTTATTCATAAGCATACCTATAACATAAACCCAGTTTGCTGATAACTGCTCTAGTATGTACTACCTTTGAAGTCCCTAAAATAATCCCATACAGTATTACCACTATCATTTCCATTTTTAAGATGAAAAAAAAATGTTTAGAGAGAATAAGTGATTTGCTCAGGGAAACCCAGAAAGTCAGTGGTGAAACCACATTACATGTGGACAAATAATCTGTTTCTTAATTTGGTAAGCTTGCTTTCCACATAAAGTGACTTCCATTGTGTGAGTGGCAATGGCCACCAATCTCTAGTCAGCCAGTCTCTGATCAGCCTGGTGACACCTGCCTAGGGCACTGGAGGGATTTCTGTCCAGGGCAGAGTTGGATATGATGACGGCTGAAGCATCTTCTCAAGTTGAAATTCTGAGTATCCTTCTTTTAAATGCCAATGACAGTCTCTTTTTTTTAATATATTTAATTTCATGATGTAAAATTCCAGAGGTGTCTGAAATTTTAAGTAACTTAATTGCCTTCTTCACTTGAGGCTAAGATGAAATATGAGTTTGTTGAGTGTGTGTGCGCGTGTGTTTGTGTGTGTGTGTGTGTGTGTGTACACAGAGCCAGAGATTTGACTTTTGCTCTTTATTGCATTTCTTAAACTAGCTACACTTGGCAATTCATTTACATTAATAATTGAAAAGCCATCAGTCTCCTCTTGTCTTAAACTCCTTGCTATGCACACTAATGATATACTTGATTGGCTATTGCCATAAAAATGCACCATAAATTTATTAAAGATAATTCAACTACAGAGAATGAATCAATATGAACTATAGTGATAACATATGAGACAATCTCTATTGCCACTTCAAAGCAGTTAGTGCTCCTCTTGGTGAGAATGCATCATTGCTTCCAGTTGGGGTTTTTAGGCAGTGGTTTAGGATTTTCCTCTTTCAAAACTTGCTGTAGGTACTGTCTTTTCTTCAGCCTGGTTTTGTGTCTCATGCATCCCTAATGCTACTGCTTTTGTTCTGTGCTTTCTGGTTTCTACCATTCTTCAGTGCCCTGTAAGTAGAAAAGAGATGTTGTGTCTTACATGTGTCATAAAATTGGGCATGATAGACTGTATTCATTCATTCATTCATTCATTCATTCATTCATTCATTCATTCATTC